>NC_133472.1:13902396-14220185 GCF_025370935.1 Choristoneura fumiferana
GATACCTACGTATTTACAAGTAAACAACAAAATAATTATATAGATGGAATTAACAGCAGATCTATCTGTTGTATGTATCTATCTAGTCGAAACCTGTAATCAACGTTACAACTTACAATTTCATTGATAGTATACCTTATATATTGTCTGGTTTGGGTATACAATTATACTGAACAGATCGCGTTCCGAGCAACACTTATATATTATATAGGTATCTTAGAATTTATTAGTAACACTCAAAGTCAAATAACTATAAAATATCTAAAACTTCTACATATAGGTACCTATAGTCATTATTTGGATGAGATTGTTCAGTAAAGTTTATTACAATAACATAGGTAAAGAGGATACAAAACATTAAAACTTAAGAACAAGACGAACTTGGTATACCTACCTACCTATTATGTACATATCACAGAAAAACTGAATTTCAAATAAAAGAGAAATTCTTGTATATTTACTGCGGAGACTCGAAAACGACTGAGGAAATTTGCTATTTGTTATTGGGGGCAAACAATTGATCTAGTTTAGTCTTGTTCTCTAGGAAAATAGGTGTTACGGTGTTTTAGCCCGAGCGAAACTTGGTCGCTCAGGTTCTAACACATAACACAATTAGGTAGATAGATGCAGTACTACCAAATGCGTTGATTTCAAAATAATTGCATCACTGTGCTATGCATTTTTTCGTCCGCAAAGCAGAACTTTGTAAACGAGTTTATTTTTTAAATATTTTAATGAGATCATGTTGCTTGAAATCTAAACTCTACAAAAAGTAAAGAAACATGAAGATCGGCCCAATATTTTTAAGATTACAGGTATTGCCTGGTTAATGGGCGTTTCCTACCTTCGTAAGATAAGTACACAGCTGACTCCCTTTGAGCCTTGAAAACCTAGAACACATGTGGGAATACCTGAAGAGGGGGGTTCGGAAGCGGAATCCTGCCCGTCTGATGATGTTGTGGAGCTAAAGGAGGCCTTGCTGGAGGAGTGGGATCCCATACCTCAGGAATACGTCTGGAAATTAATTAGGTCAATGAAAAATCGCCTGAATTGTGTTAGAATTGTGTTAATCTTCTCTGTTTTCCTAGATAAATTTTTATGCATTTCGCGACTGTTTTCAGGATTCCGTATTTTACCAGAACTTAAAATAAATCATATTTATATATGTTATATTGCGTTACATTATAAGCTTTCATTTGGTAACTACCACATTTTTTAGATCTAGTCAGAGATTAACAGTTATTGGGTGGGCACGAAAAAATGCAAAGTGATGCAATAATTTTGCTTGCGAGTGTATATCTATAGGCACTCCTTGCAGACTAAAATATGGAGCCTATCTTTCTTATGCATTAAGACAGTTAACGCACTGACAGTACCAACCTCATGTGTTGTATGCACTAATACTTCACTAATATCCCGAAAGCTCTTATTTAAAGTAATCATGCCTCACGCACGACGGCTTGATGAATGACCCGACGATTAAAACAAATGCATACACTACAACTGTGCGAGTGTGTACGAGTACTTATTACGTAGATGTTTTAAAAGAAACGCAGTCATTTGTTACAGAAACAATGAAAAACAGAAGCTTAGCCGGCAACTGTGGCATTGGTGTGTTCGTCATTGCCCTTGTCACAGTGGCATTGGCATTCGGCACGCCTAGCTGGCTGGTCAGCGACGACAGGATTAGAGGGGCCAGACTGGACAGGTAATTATAATCGGTATATTGTTTAGCCCTCGGATTGACATATTTTTACGTGAGTACTTATAGGACTATCATAAAATCATAATTTAAGGCACGTACCTAGCTTATTGGTGATGAAGAGTTAAGGTTTAGCAGAAAGGGATCTCTATAAAGAAATTTATTAACAAAAAAGGAAAAACCGAAACCAAAAAAAAAAAAATGGAACCGACTACAAAACTCTCGAAAATATTTTTCTAGGTAGGTACAGACCTACTAGCTGCTCGAAGTCGGTGCCTCAACAGGAGCCAGCAGGAATGGAGCAATAGTCGTCTACCTCACCTACATACTATGGGTTTCAATTTTAATCACTCCAGCTGGGTGGGTTAATGCTAAAAATGTCAAAATCGCCATAGGTGTGCCTATAAATTTTTAGGTTTGCCTCGATTCCTTAGGATCCCATAATCAGATCTTGAATTGGTGACAATGGAGTACTACTTCAGAAAAGTACTTTCGAATAAAAAAAGAATTTTGAAAATCGGTCAACAATTGACTGACTAATCGGTGAACATACATAAAAAAATACAAACATTGAACACATTGGAACAGAACCTCCTCCTTTTTTAAAGTCGGTTAAAAATGACATTTTGTGTGTGTATCTCGGAAACGGCTCCAACGATTTCGATGAAATTTGGTTTGTAGGTGTTTTCGGGTATGACAAATCGATCTAGCTTGGTCTTATCTTTGGGAAAACGCTTATTAACGAGTTTTAACCCGAGCAAAGCTCGGTCGCCCAGGTACTAAATATGTAAATGTGCTTAATTTGCTCTAATGGAAAATAGTTCAAACAAACCTAATTTGGATATTATTTCAGATTAGGGCTATGGAGTCATTGCTTTAGATCTCTGCCCGATCCTCTGGATCAATATCAGAGGCGCTTCTTTGTCGGGTGCCGGTGGGTGTATGATCGCTTCACAACGGGTTATGACAAAATACGCGGATTTCTGTTGCCTGGTGAGTAGTACATAAAGTCTGTCCACGATAAAATCTGGTCATGCATGATCTGGTGTATCTTTGTAATGAATGTTAATTTTCAAGCAGCACTTTTTTAAGTAATTAGTGGTTATGAAATTATAAATAAAGCTAAAATTCACAGACGCTCTAACATTTTATTATGATTGTATTTTCATTATGTAGTTTCATAACCACTAATTGCTTAAAAAAGTGCTGCTTGAAAATTAGCATTCATTATCATTACAAAGAATAACGCCGATTCATGCATGACCAAATTTTTATCCGGTGGACACCTTTTAAAACAAATATTGTATCATACATAACAGAAGCAGTGGCGTAGCGATGGGTATCAGCCTCTTGCTCAAAAATTTGCCGCCTTCTTGTTTAGGTTCCAAAAAGCTAAGATTCATCATCATTATTATAGAAAGGGGGTTCGTCGATTTCGCCACAGTATTTATAAACTATAGAAAATGTCTAGGTGCGACAAAACTGGAAATATTTATTCGGCGGCCCCCCAAAATTGCCGCCCGGGGCGGACCCCCCCCCCTTCCCCCACTACGCTACGCCACTGTACATAGGTCTTCTGATACATTGTAATAAAATCTGTTAATAATCTGGCGTTAATCTGAGAGTCGAATTCCGAAGAAATTTATTTACAAAGCTACTTATCAATTTCACGTTTTTCTGATTTACAGGTTTCATGATTGCAACTCAATTTTTTTTCACATTATGTCTCTTGGGAGTATTGATATCAGCGATTCTAGTACTGATATTCTTCCTCTGTTGTGGACCTGACCAGAATAGATTTGTTTTGTTGATAAGAACTATTGGATATATTATGTTGGGTTCAGGTAAGACGTATCCTGTGTCATTATTTATTAATTGATTAATAGTACATTATGCATCAAGGGGCGTGAGAAGGGGATAACTGACAAGAGTCTATTAGAAGCCCGACACCGGAGGCGGAGGGCTTTTAATGACTCGAGTTTGTAATCCCCTTACGGCCCCTGATACAAAAAATGATTTTCATCACATTGCGAGGAAAAAATGCAAAAAATTAAAGGCGCTAAGAAAATAGAATAAAACAATGGCTCCCCGCCAATACAGGGGGCTACTACAAAATTCGAAAATCGAAGTTCTTGTCGTACCGTCCCTCTCACTCTCGTATTAAATAATATAAGCGTCAGGAAAACGATATGTACTTCGATTTTCGAATTTAGTGGTAGCCCCCCTGATTGTCACTTTCGTACACTTTTTACTTTTTTCGAGTCGTCTACCGTAGATAATGCTAAGAACTGTGTTTAGTGTTGAATTCAAATGGTCTTACGGCCAGATTTTTCCAACTTGCTAAAAATATTTACTAAAATTATTGCAAAACAATTTGATATAAATTTAAAATATAAAAATGACGAAGTTTCATGAAGCGTGGCAAATTTTTATGAGGTAAAATTGGGTTATAGCTAAGTTTTAAAGATGTAAATGAAACGTTGGCTGACTTGAAACCTCTTTAGTCCGAAATGACGTACCTACAAACTTTTTAAAACTAAAGTCATAATTCCCTTGGGGAGAAAAACTATACGTAAATCCATAGTTCCCGCGGGAAAAATTGAGGCCACTGTCCTTTAGTTTACAGGCATGGAATAACATCATTGACGAGCAAGTGTGATGATAATATTATTACTTATGTTTTAGTTTAAAAATGCATATTCTCTGTTTTAGGAATATCGGGAGTAATAGCGGTCATTATTTTCGCGTGTCTTGGAAATGCTGATGGTTGGATGCCAGATCATCCTAACAACTATTTGGGTAAATATAACATATGTACCTAATCTGTTTTATAATTGTCCGGATGGCGGCGAGGCCGCCGGGTTCAACATCTGACTAGAGCCTCGAGTTTTAATTTCGGCTGCTACCTTTACACGCACACACGAGAGTTTACCTAAAGCCGAAAGCTTTTTATGTATGTACTAATCATTATGATATCATCATGTCTCTGGGGTTAACGAGGATCCATAATTAAGTCCCACTTCTGAGTTGGAGGAGTCTAACAATGCGATTGTGAAACATATGATTATAGTTATCTGATGTGTCTTGCAGGTTGGTCTTTCGGCTTAGGAGTGGTTGGAGCAGTGAGTTGCCTTGTTACTGCAGCACTCTTTTTAACTGAAGCAAATATTCAGCGTAAGAAGCGAAACAAGCTCAAGGAATCTCAAGCACAATTTGAAATGGAACATGACTCCAAAGCTTAATAAGAATAAGGATCTATGCAATAAGGAATTTAGGTACATCTACGAATCTCACAAGTTTCTTACCGACTTATTTGCACTAAAAATATCTCAGATTGTTCTGCAACTGTTTGCAATTTTTGACATGGCAGTTATCGTTGACAAAAAACGGAAATTCAAGCTGCCTACGTTTTTTGTGTTCTCATTTCTCTGATATTTCTTTATAACAAATTGTTTCTCAATAAATAAAACTTTAATAATTACAGATAGCATTATTGCTGTAATGCAAGAGATAACTTTTTGTTTTTACAAATAAATATGAATGATGCCTTGCCTCTACTGATATGTGCCTTAAGATTTAATATTGTTTATAACCACATTTGGCAATGTTTTTATTGCCCTATACTTAAACTAGTGTAATATTAATCTTTGAATTACTGTATCCGTCCAAACTTCTCTCTTTAATATGTTAAGCATACCTATTTATAGCTGTTGTGTTGTGCTGTGCATAAACTATGTTAAATAATTGACCAGTTTTGTTTTTATTCTTGCACAGAAATTAAACAATGACTAGATGAATATTCATGGGCGATCTCAAAACGACAAAATGATGACTGTATCTATTTTTATTAAGACTATTGAGCTTGAGGGATCGAGTTTAACGTATCTACTCCTATCAAGATTTTAAGAGCGTTTATAATGATTATAATTATGTACCTAATTCAGTGCCGTCCATGTTAAGTGTAATCTTATCTTGTAAGGTTTTATTATTCATTGTAAGTAAATTTATGATTAATTTGTCTTTTATAATTAACTGCCCTCCACTGTATTAAATATTTTATACTAAATAAAAATGTTTCTATGATAAGATAATGCTTATTTAATTAATAATTCTAATTCAATTTACTTGTACAACAAAATGAACGCAGTATGGGTAATTTTACGGGTTGGTTGGACGCCTCCCCGCTTCTATTATTTAACCTTTTTATTCTCGAGACAGCTCTGAGACGGCCTTACGGACAGACTTACGTTCAGCGTAGCGAAAGTAATATAATAGGGTTCCGTTCACTTTTAAAAACAGTTTTTAATCAAAAAGCATACAAATTTTATAACTTTTATATGTTCCAAAGTTATAATGGAAAGCTATAAGAAAGGAATAACCAATGTGATGGCATCAGATCATCTCTTGCTTTTTGCTTTTTTTTCTGCTCTTTCTTTTTTTTCTCTTGCTTTTTTTTCGCACAATTGCTTTTTAGGGTTCCGGAGCCAAAATGGTAAAAACGGAAACCTTAAAATTTCGTCAAGTCCGTCTGTCTGTCTGTCTGTCCGTCCGTCCGTCCTTATGTCACAGGCATTTTACTCGAAAACTACAATATGTATATCAATGAAATTTGAAGTACAGATGTCTCGTCGCTATAGGCTATTTAGTTTTGTAGTTAAATTACAAAAATAAATATTTATAGTGCCCCCCTATACTCCATACACGAAACAATTTTTTTTTTTTAACTCGCATCAACGTGTGGCACATAGTTCGACAGCTCTTTTGAAAAGATAGTAAGGTTTCTCAAAACGTTTTTTGATTAAGTAAAGATTTCCGGAAATTATCGCTCCCAAAGTAGCAAAAATTGTGACCCCCCCTCTATCTTATAAACCGTTTGTCCAAAAAATATGGAAAGGCAACGCTTAATAAATACTTTCAACGAAAATTGGTTTCAACATGATCGGATATACCGTTTTTGAGTTATTGCCGAAAAACTGCGCTTCTCAACAAAAGGACGTAAGTGCCGTGAAGATACGCTCTTTTTCTGTAATAGATTTTAAGACTATAGTAAGTGTTTTAATTGTGTTATAACGCACATAATATTACTTGATTTTTTTCGTAATGGCTACAGACCCCTATCTTGGGCGTGTCCGACACGCTCTTGGCCGGTTTTAATTTAAGTAACGGAATTCCGTAGAACGAAGCGTATTAAATTGATGATTCGGGAGACGTGAGCAGGACCAACCCTACACCATCATTGATAATGGAACCGCAATTAACCACATATTTTCACATCATATTTTTCACTTCTCACGCTCGTAGTAAAGTTCGAATTTATGCTGAATCTCGGCGACATAAAATGACTTTTTGCTCTAGTGCATAAAGTAACATCTTCGTCTAAGACCAAAGCAATCAGGTGAAAACAGCCACAAACAAAGAAGTTTCTGCATATAATTTTTAATTTATATAATACTAAAAATCAATCAAAATAGATCAACAAAATGTATAATTATATAATGATGCATGAACAATAAAAGGTACATAGTAGGTAAGTGAACAATTTTTTCCACAAAAAAAAACAATAATAATAATAAATTTAATTTACTTATATCCTACATAAAACAGTACCCTTTCGACTGGCCACGGCCGACTATAAAAAATAATCAAATTGGTCGCGCACGACCAAGGAGCTTACATACAAAACTGGAGGTTGAACGCCGAACGAAGAAGAAGAACCTTTATTACTTATTTATATATTCCATCTCTTTCTCTCACATTTCACAAATGACTTCCACTAATGAAAGAGGTGGAATATGAAGGGTCCACAGAAAGAACATGTCTAGTCACCTTTTTTTTTATATTGAGATTTTAATCTCAAAATGTAGAGCTCACAAAGTACTATGACTTACCACTGAATTAAATAATCTGAAAACAACATAAAATCTATTTTTTTATCTTTTAAATAAAAATGGTAACCATAGTAATTGTTCGTGATGACTAACTTTCAAACCGCTATACCTCAACATGTTCGTGACGTAATTAAGATCAAATTTCTTGTTACTAACGGATGTTCGGCGTTCAACCTCCAATATTGTATATATAATAAGCAGGGCTACTACGAAACTCGAAAATCGAAGTTCGTATCGTGCGGTCCCTCTGACACTTATACTATTTAATACGAGAGCGAGAGGAACCGCACGACACGAACTTCGAATTTCGGGTTTCGTAGTAGCCCTGAAGCTCCTTAGCCACGACGTGCATCTAGATGGCCATGCAAACGTGAAAAATAAGTGTCATTGACGTAACTCAATGAGGACTATCGTTTTTTGTCTCACTAGATGGCGCACTGTTGCGTGAGGTTTTTAAGTGTGGCTTTCAGAGAGTCTGTTATTACGGGCGTAAAAACAAAGTTTAGATTAAAATCATATTTAAAACTCCTTAAAACCGAGCCATAAAAATATCCAGCAACCGCAGTGTTGCTAAGCCCCGTTTTGTTCGGAAAAAAAGGGAGGACAAAAGTTTCCAAAAAACAAAACTGTCTCAAAACACAGACATTCATTGCCCCATAACGCATAATTGCCATAATTAATCTCAGATAATGCAAAATATTCACAAAAAAAATCTAATTATAAATAAACCCGCGGAGCTCACCCAAAAACTATGAGATTTGACATTTCGGAGACCTTACGCTACACTAGCGCCCCTAGCGGCGAATTCATTTGCGATAGCCCTCATTATCTTCGACTCCGTGGCTAATCAAAAAAAAAATACTTTCTACCCGAGAGATGAAAACGCAATTTTCCACCCGGCTATCTACCCATGAAAATTAAACTTTCCGAACAGCAGGGCTACTACGAAACTCGAAGTTCGTATCGTACCGTCCCTCTCGCTCTCAGTATATGTGTCAGAGGGACCGCACGACACGAACTTCGAGTTTCGTAGTAGCCCTGCTGGGCCTTTACTACGAAGTGCCAAATTCGAACTTCGTGTCTTGCTGTCCCGATGACGCTTATATTATTTAAAACGAGAGTGAGAAGGATGGTACGATACGAATTTCGTAGTAGCCCCTCTGGTACGATATAGTGTCTTTAACTACTTATCAATCCGGTAGGCTGATCCTCACACGTCTCCTGAACCACCTGCAGGGCTACTACGAAACTCGAAACTCGAAGTTCGTGTCGTGTGGTCCCTCTGACACTTATACTATTTAATACGAGAGCGAGAGGGACCGCACTACAAGAACTTCTACTTTCGTAGTAGCCCTGCTGGGCTGGGACTGGTAGATGATGATAATGATGACGATGATGTGATTTAGATGTAAATGATGATTTAGATCATTATATTTATAATAAGTGAGGCCTATGATGATGAGGATAATTATTAGTGATGATGGTGATGAAGATGATTAGATTATGATGATGGTAATGATGACGACATGGACACATTTCAAAATACTAGTTAACTACACCCAACACTGCCGCTAGGCTCGCGCGCTTTTTTCCAAATTTTTAAAGGATCCCGTTACTGTCCAGTAAGTAAGTATGAAATCCCATTACATATCAAGTACTTGATACGTAATGGAATTTCATACTTACTTACTGGACAGTACGAGGTTACCTCCTGGACACTAGCCTAGTCTCCAGGATGCGTTACTTTCTGCGACGTTTTTGATGATGTAATGGCAACATTTCATACCATTTTTGAGAAAAAATATATTATGTATTTTATATTGTCCGGTCCGATATCGGATAACGGAGACGACACCGATATGTTGGTGGCACCATCGGACGCCCGTGGGCTGTCGGACGATCGGACGATAATGTTGTTGTTGTATGTGTGGTGTGCTATACGCGTATCTAAATTATCTCTGTTGAGCCCGAAGCGTGTCGGGCGGCTATACGTATTGGAACGATTTTGTCAGTCATATTATGTGAAATCAAGCAGCACATGGTGTCGGCTATCGGGTGTCAACCATCGTCGTCCGATATCGATATCGGATCGGATAATCTGAAAACGCTCTAAGTAACGATACATCGTTTAACGTTAATTACGATTTAACTTTAAGTTTGTTTGACAGCGGTTATGTTACCAACTTTTTTACGGTATTTGAAGCCCAGCACGGCTACTATGAAATTCGAAAATCGAAGTGCGTATCGAGTTTCGAATTTCGTAGTAGCCTCCTTCCAGACTTTAAAGCTACTGTTCCACATGCTCGTTACTAGCATGCTTATGAGCATACTCATGGACTGTTTACATATGCTAGCAATAAGCATGCTAGTTTTGAGTATGCTCCTAAATAAGCATGCATCAGTTAAATGTCAGTGTTGTCACGGCAATTACCGTGTTCTACGGCTTTCAGCGCATAACTCGCAACTCTGTGGCCGTTACGGCTTTTCGAAAATTCAACGATAGTAAATTAGTTAATTTATAACAAATTCACTTTTAGTAACTTTTATTTTGCTTAGATAGAACTCTCGTGGCGCTACCAATACTAGCATGGCCATTAAGCAAATGCGTTCACACTTGCTTATTACCTTTCCCCCTTCTAAACACGCATCAACTAGCATGCTCGAAAATAGCAGGGCCAGAGGGGTTGCCACCAAACTTGCACTGCGCACCGTTCCTTTCACTCGCGTATTAAATGACAAAAGCGTCAGCGGGACGGCAACATACGAGGTTCGAGTTTTGAGTTGCTAGTAGGTAGCATTTGCTCGATAGTAGCATGCTCTCATGCTACTAACGAGCATGCGTAACAGTGGCTTAATTTATTTTCCTGTTTTTATTGTTGTTTAGTGGATAATTAAGATAATTAAAATACGTAAAAACGTAAACGTATAAGTTTGACCGCTCTGTGTGTCTGTGTGCTTGTCAGTGGCACCGCAGCTCTTAAACGTATGTACCGATTTGAATGTGTTTTTTTTTACTTGAAAGCAGGTTTTCTGGCGATGGTTCTTAGATATGTTTTATCAATATCGGTTCAGCCGTTTTTGAGATATTGAACTTTGAAGTGACAATGTTTTTTTGGATTAGTCTAGTCTGTTAATAATGTGTCTGTATGGGAATAATTTCCTTTGCTTTTTGAATAGTGCAGTGTTATAAAAGTAAAAATTAATAAAAAGTTTAGTTCAACGTACTACGAAACACGAAACTCGAAGTTAGTATCGTACCGTCCCTCTCGCTCTTTTAAAAGTGTTTTTGATACGAGAGCGAGACGGACCGCACGACACGAACTTCGAGTTTCGAGTTTCATAGTAGCCCTGCTGGTTCAATCAAATCAACAAAATATCGTTTTGTCAACGTTTTGTTGTAAAGTTCGTTTTAGTAGGTAAAGCTTGGCTTTTATTTTGATTATTCGTCAAGTGTTATAGACAGAATGTTCTGATTGCACCAGTGATTTAAAGTACTGTGAAGAAAGTTTTTGCAACATGACTGCCGATAATGAGTACCCGAAGGCTTCGAGTAAGTGTACCGGGCACGCCCATGGTGCGGCTATCGTTAGTTTTCCTACTCATATATGCTGTAAACTGAACAATTGTTAAAATGTTGTTAAAAATATTACTGTTCAATACGCCTTTATTCTTCTGCTCATTACTGTTAAACATCATTTGGAATTCGTTAACCATGATGGTACTAATAAGGTGGCGAAAACAAATGTTTCTCATACCAGTTTTCTTGTTTTTGCTATCAAACTACGATTTCTCATATCACTGCTTTTGTTTTGATGTTTTAGCCGAGTTGTTGAAATTTTAGTCTTACTGTTTATAACTCAAAACATGCGATATTTAGGTTCTAATTGTCTTTAATTTATTTAAGATGCCACCTTGATTGGAGCAACAATCACATATGTAGCTGGCTTGTTCCTGCTCTTCTCATTTGCAAGCCCATACTGGATAGAATCATATCCAGAGATGTTTTCTCAGTTCAAGCGCATGGGCTTATGGGAATACTGCTTTGATCGTTTCCGATTGCCTCCATACCAACTAGACAAGCTCTTCCTTGGCTGCCACTACATATTTAGCCAAGTAAGTGTTGTTTTCATAAATAATTCAATAAGGCTACAGATAGGATATGGCCTAGTTTAGACATTGTGGTCTCCCTGTTCATTGAATTTGCTCTTTGCTTTACTCAATATACCCATATTTGGGATATTTTATTGGTGGGACTTATTCTGAGGAATAGTGCAAATCTGATTATCTACCATTGGTAGATTATTTACATTGGTAAATTCTGATTTCTGATCTACACTGCATATTTATTTTATAAGTTTTTTTTTAAAGAATTTAGTCTAATTGGAAAATATTAAATTTGTTAGATACATAGAATTATCCAATGCTTTGCACTATCCCTGATATGAAACCAGGCATTATTTTAACACCATAATAAGCATTATGGATTGAGACCCATTGGACAAAAGATATTATTTAATGAAAAATAAATTGGTCTGTCTCAAAGAAAAAATCCATACTAATATTATAAATGTGAAAGTGTGTGTGTTTGTATGTTTGTCCGTCTTTTCGTCAGGCGAAGCTACGGGCAAAAGCTAGTAGTAAATAATATCTATTAGTTTCTTCTATGTTTTTTTCTGTCTGCTGACATTGAAGTCATATTTTTTGTCTTAATTGCAGGAGTATTATGTAATTAGGGAGTGGCTGTTGCCAAGTTGGCTGATGGCTGTGCAGGCATTTGTCACTTTGGCTCTCATTTTCTCCCTGAGTGCTCAGATCTTGCTGGCATGTGTTATTGTCCGCTGGCCACTGCGCATAGTGCTGCAATATGAATGGATATTTGTGTCCCTCTCATTCATTCTGGTAGCAGCATCAAGTAAGTTCCATTAATGTGCTTTATCTTTAATTTACTGTAGCTAAAATCTCCTTATATTTTACTATCCTTGTGAGCTCTTGCATACTTTATAAAGGACCAATTAACACTAAGAATAACAGTTGAATGTCCTTTAAAAAAGTACAAATTGTTCATTGAATAAAGAATTTTGAAATAATATTCAAAATAACAAAGCAAGTAAACCATGTGTAGGTCTTAAGTACTGTGTCTGTTAAAAAAAGTAGTAGGTAGGAATTATTTTAAATTTTGAAGTAGTTTCATAATATTGTACTGGAAGTTGTATGTGTATAACAAAACAAGCTGAGTGGTATAAGTTTATTTGTTGAATCAGACTGACAAAATATTTATTTCCAGGTGTTTTCCTGTTCCTGGGTGTGGTTATCTTTGGAGGCAACTGTTATCGACGTGATTGGCTCATGTATCCTTCCTTTAATGTTGTCTCATGGTCCTTTGCATTTGCTGTGGTTGCATTTATATTCTTTGGTAAGATTATAACATAATTATAATAAGAGAATATTAATAGATTATTAAGGCAAACTTTTCTTTTAGTAAAGTGGTTTGTTTGCATACAACGGTTTATCTGTAGAATCATTAAACCAACCAAAAATTTACACAGAGAGAAATCCACATTATACCAGATTAACATGTTACTTTTTAGCCTGGAAAAGTGTATAGTTCTCTGGTATCACCAGCAAAGTGGTCATAGTGGAAATTGCAAAAAATATCCTCTAGTGCAACTCTGTGATCCTCAAGGAATTATGTCTGCCTAATTTCAAGTTTCTGGCTATAGTAGTTCGGCTGGGATATGAATCAGTCAGGAATTTTATTTTATATAATGACAAAGTATGATAGATATAATTCATGTCTCTTCAAATAATGTTGAATTGATTTTTATTGATGTGACATGTCTATCAAATAAATAGGTGCTGAATGTAACAGTGGAGTCTTCCATTTATACAGGGGTGGCAGCTGTCCTATTGTACTTCGAGAGCCACAAGCTATACGAGCTGCGTGCGGAAGCACGCAACCTGGTGGCCCAGATGCAGCACAGCCAACCCGAGCATGCACTGCAGCAGCTGAGAGACCAACTGCACTCACAGCGACAGATTGGGTGGAACTCTTAGATATGCTGTATGTATACACTATTCAGAATTGTCCTATCATGTGAACAAACATGGTTAGTTAGTCTTATCAGCTTATAATTATTCTGTTAAAAAAAAAAATTTACAATTTTAGCTTTTTTGACATACTTGTCGTCTTGTTTGATTTTGTTTTAAGAAACAGTATATATGTACTTAGTTACCTGGACATAAGTACAAAATGTACTGAACTGACAGGTAACTATGCCTTTATGGCAAACACCAATTTGTATGTGTATAGTAAATACATTGGAGTGGCATTTAGTTTTAGATTGATGACCTCTATTCTCTACCTATAGAGAATGTAGAATGGAAATCATGACTATACATGAAACGTTTAGGTAATTAACTAAATGTAAACAAACTTCATCTGCCATTGATTCTAAACATTATACTTATCTATAATTGTAATACCAATTGGACTAGTGTTTAAGACACCAATAGACGTTGTTTTGTTTACATTTAGTTAAATACCTATCCAAACCAAGTATAGGTATATTTTTATATGACTAATCTGTATCGACTACACCTGCATTAAAAACATTTTATGGTTCCAATTGACTAAATTGTCGCGATTTAGTTTTGTACGATAAAATATGAAATAAGGAAGGAGATTAAAACATTTTTTAGTGCTGTTGGAGTAATAGCCATCTTTCCTCAAAACTTATTAATAATTTCAGTTTTTTTTAAGATTCCGCGACGTGACACCTCAGTGACAATAACGGGGCGACTTTCGAAACGAAAAGATAGAAGATGCTTCACATCACATCAAGTGTTTATAAGTATAATATGTTTTTTTCTTGAAACAAGCATTAATTTACTAATTCCTGGATTTTTTTATAACCATAAAATAGGACTCATTTGTACGTTTTTTATGTAATTGTCTTTCAATTTGTATCTTGAATCAAAAATAATTTTGGTATCTGCTTGTTTAAAAAAAAATCAAGTTGATGAAGCAAACAATTGAAAACTTACTGTGGTGTTAAGCACCGATTTATTTTGTTATTTTGTGTGCTGCAATTGTTTTCTTTTAGACATTTGATATTATACCCATTTGTACAGTCGACCAAGTAAGCGTTTTACCATTTTTATGGCAGTTCCTGCATGAGGAAAAAAACAATAAGGCTAATTTTCACATTGACTTATAAGTGAAATTAGTCTTTGATGTTTTAAACTTTACAAATGATCATTAACCTTAGGGTGGTAAAGATATTTCTTGGTTGACTATGCATAATCACTGACAATATGATATTTGACTCTTTAGATTTAAATTTTATACAAGCCTATACGGTTATTAAGGAAAATAAAAATAATTAACTCAGAAGTTAGGTACTTGCGGCGTTTGACGAATTCGTTGTAGCGTTAAAGTGACTTCTCTTTTCCACATACCAACTGTAGCTGTTATTATAGAGACGGATATAAAAATCTTTACCGTTACACTCTTGTCCCAGATTTTTTGGACAGAAAAAAATAACATACTGAATATGTTAAAGACTGTTCTCCTCAAACGATGATAATTTAGAATTATTTAAAATCACAATGGACCATTGTATTATGGCCTATCTCTTATCACACATTCCTTCTAATTTTTAACTACGTACTGTCATAAAATTATGAAGGTAGGAATGGGAATGGATAAGTGTGTTTTTAGCAAAGACTAGGCGATCTGCCGAGATCGGCTGCAAAAGCCTCTTGTAAAACGCTTTTAAGAATATTGTATTAAGATTTTTTTTGTATTAGGTTATAGATTATATTCAATAGGAACAAGTTCTTAACAGATGCCTTATATTGTAAGTAAGAGTTAGAAGAAGGGGAAATAGTAGTTTGAACACACTCTATTATAGGAAACTATTTTTAAAGGTGGTACAAAAATTTAAACACAAGTTAATATGATAATATTAAAATATTGACTTATTTGTCTATACTATTTTCCTTATATGGTAGTAGCGTCTTTAAAAGTATATAGAAAAACAGAACATTCGTAGCCCGCAGCCCCGCAGTGATGTTCAAGACGAGCTGTTTCCCTGCCATAATTATTTACTCAGTTATTGAGAGAAAGATCTGCCGACTGTGTTTATGTACCATCAGCCAAATATGTGGTCTACCACCCTAAAGTTGATAATCGTTTGCATGTCATAAAACAATAATGTCAATATAGTGTCTGTCAACTTGAAAGTTCGACTTTAGCGACATATTCATTTGATAGGAACTTGTTTAAAAATTGATAGACCACTTATTTGGCTGATGGTACCTCTACAATTTTTTTTACTTTAATGGAATCTCAATGCCGTCCATTAGATACTAATGAAAATGAAGCTCGTTTACAGTTTGATTAATTTGAGTTAACAGTTGACAAATGGGCGTGCCTTCAGTCAATTTTCAACTTTGACGTCATACAAATAAAGCCATTTTTAGTATACCGCTACCCTCGTTTACAGATTATGTAAAAGCTATTTTATTTGTATGACTTCAAAGTTGAAAATTGACTGAAGGCACGCCCATCTGTCAAGTGGTAACTCCAAGTAATCGTACTGTAATATATTCGTTAAGGTGAAATATTCATGTATATTATGTAGGATATTATTATAGTTGCATTAAAAATGGTCTCCGCTTAAACATTTTTTTTACAGTACTGCACAATGAAAAACATCATACTGGCGCATTTTGTTTGATTCCATGGTGCACTGTAAAGACTTGAGTAGTATTTTAGTTTATATCTTATCCCAACATTTTGTAATGAACTCTAGTATTATTGTTTTAAAAGAAATTTCAAACTTAACTTTTATGCAAAATGCAATTTTTGTCTATATTGTTATTAACTGGATCTTTGGAATTTGGTTCACATCTACACATAATATACGTAAAGTTAGTTTCTGTGCGTGTTTATCTTATTAGGACTGTGTTCTGTCTTACAATCTCTAAATATCAAATTCAAGAAACATAGTTTTCAACATAAATAATATGTTATTTGAACTTTAATATCCAAATCTTTTGTTATTGATACATATTTTTGTCTTAACCTTTATTGTGAAATTTGTGAACCACTCCACTGAATTCTAATCCGTCCAATTAATTAAGAGTTTTATGTTATGTATCTTACTTTATATTAATTTCACTGAATAAAATATATATTTTAAATCAGTATATTTTTATAAATAAATACCTACGTTGATTTTCGCTCCAAGACGTTTCAAAGTACCTATGTAGTCGACGAAATCTAGTACATACATTGTTGTAGAGGCTGAAAAGCAAGCAATAGATGAACGAGTTTGAAGGCCGATCCGACAGGGAGGCCTTCGATAATACGAGTTCATCTATTGCACTTGTAGCCGAGACTAAACATTGTGCTCTTCACGACTACTGCGAGGAAATAAAAAACATTTATCACAAAACAAACAATAACAATCCAAAAACTGCGTTGCTCCCACCGTGTGACACTCTTTACCGACCCGATTTTATGTTGTACACGCCCAATGCCCATAGAAACTCGTCAGTTTGACACGAAGTTTAACACGCGTTATAATAATCGGGTCTAGTCGGGGGGTAGTGTCTGTTAAAAATTTCATTTTGAATACAAGCTTTTTTTGCTGACTGTACTTTTTGTTGATTGTACTTGCATTGTCGTCTAAATTGCATATCCGTACCAAATTTCAAGTCTGTAGGTACTGTATTAACCATTGAGGAGTTCCCCCTGCGGAGACGATCCTGGCAGGACCACCAAGATATTAATACCAGATTATTGTATTGTACCAAATTTACATAGTATACCAAATTTAAAGTAAAAGCATACTTGACTCCGATTCGAGACGAAATCGGTGCATTGCAGTTTTCGTGACGGCCTGTCTAGATTAACTGGCCTACTACTGTCTGACCTCACCTGGTTTATTTAATCGGTTGCAGTGTTGTATCACGTATTCGATTGTGGACTGTGGAGCATTTCCGTCTAGGATCACAAGTGGCGCATTCTCTAGCACCTTCATGTGACGGTTAACCTGAGAAATCAAAAAATGACGTAATAATGTATTTCTGTAAAACAAGGGTAATAAATAGGTAAAATAGGTAACAGTGTTATTAAGCTATGTTAGGTAAGTATACTGGTTTATTAATTGTGTATGGCGTTGAATTCTTTGTCCCGTATGAATTTTGAATCGCTCTTATTTCTTATTTACCTAGATTATTTGTAAAAGGTCCCTATGAAACAATTTTCATGCTCTTAAAAAAATACTTTAGTCTGCATATTGGGACTAAAGCTCCTTTTTATTCTCTAGGGATTAAAGTATGTTTTTTAAATTTACGTTGCAAACCCCTAAACAGCCAACATGGTGTTTGTGAATGGAGAATTTTTAGGCATGGAAATAACCTCAAAATGACAACTGCAAAAATATTAAAAAAAAACAAGATTTAATTTCGTGAAACATAATTAATGATTACGAATATAAATCTATTCAATTATATTAAGGATTACCTAATTCATTTTATTATGTATATATGCAAGCTTTTAAAGCGTCACTTCATGAACAATAAAAGAAAAGAAAAAAAACCGCGCAACAATTTTTTTTGCTATTTGAATTTTGAACAGATGACCTGTCCATTAGTCGAGCGTACGTTTTTAAAAAGTAATATTGTAGTTTTAAACAAAACATTGTTTTTTTTCCTAGCATTCAAAGTGAAAAGTAGTGTTTAACGCGAGACTAAATAACCATAATGCCACTCGAACTATAGCCACCCTCGCTCTGCTCGGGTGGCTAAACATCTCGTGTCATTATGGCTTGTTTTAGTCGCTCGTTGAACAATCTAATTACACTTTGATATGGATTGCGACTAACTGTGGGAGTTAGCGAGAAAGTTAATTTAAAGTTTTTTTATGAATCCTTTTAAATTAATCTGGAATGACTTTCAAGTTATTTGATCGTGGTTGACAAATTTTACCACACGTTGATCAATGTTCAAAATAAACGATTAAAAATTCCCATAAAAACTGAACTCGCACTAACTACTGCAGCTACTACAATTTTAAAATACCTTGTATATGTCATGATAAGATTAATATCTTTAAGACCGATTTGAAGCCATCTTGAGATTTGAGATCTTACGGCCAACGGCTGGTCACCTAGATAACATGACACAAAGGATATGTTTATTTCTTTAACAGTCTTAGACCGTTGGGAGGGTTTCCCTGGAGTAACAAAAATATAAGAAGTGTAGGAGTGAGCGGGGGCGAGGTAGGTGGAGGGAGTCGCCGCGTGCTCAGAGATATTAAGAAGTTTTACGAGTCCTGTACGTGAGTACTTATATTTTTCTCTAGCGGACTGTGTGTGGCGACCATATTGAACGCTATTGCTTTAAGAGCCTGACAAAACACAGTTGCGATAGCCTTTTGTGATGGCACTGGTGCGGCTAATATCACCTCAAAGTCATTTTTGATGCCCGAAATGGAAGTGCAGAATAAAAGTGAGGAGGTACCTATTTTTTAAGTTTACTTTAAAATGGGTACTCTACCTATTAAGTAGGTATTAAACGAGACTTCTAGTTGTTATGTGGAGCCTCATACGCGTCTCGTCTTGATTTATTGCCTAAAACGATTTACCTAGGTAGGTGTAGGTACCTATGTCAGAGTTGGTTGATTTCAGTGATTTTTATCCGATGACTTGCTAAAGAAAGTAGATAAATCTAAACTGGCTGTTCACCGTATAGTTGTAGCGTGTTTAGGTATAAGTAACTTCTAGATACACTGGCGCTCTAATATTAACACGGCACAAAGTAGATGCAGGTTGGTAAGTATTATTTTCAATCCCCTAGCTCAGGAATGGCGAACTAATGGCACGCGTGCCAGTTATGGCACGCGACAAAATAATCCGGGCACGTCACTAATCATCGAACCGTACCATGTACTTAAGTTCATACCACGATTAAGCAACCGTTCAACTACGAAATCAAGAATCTATGATGGCGCATCATAATAGTAGTCAGGTCAAGCTAGGCCCTCCCGGATAGGGCCTAGCTTGACAAAACCGAAATTTACTTATTACTTACTAGGTTAGATAGAAATTATAATTAGACCCGTCAAAATAGATCAAAATAGGATAACATTCATTACTATCTTTACACTTACCTATTGCTTTTTATGTAGGTACTTACGAGGTCGATCGATATGTGATCGTGGAGGGCCATGTCGCCTAAACCAAGGCGACATTCTCCGTGGGCATCCATTACCGCTGCGTAAGTGGGAGTTCGCGCCCCGCGTATTATGCAACCTGTAGAATAATTTTATTAAATGGTGAATAGGTAAAAATTACCTAACTTGTATTAGGTTGTTGTTGTTGCTAGTTGAGAAGAACGAAACTAAAATGTAGTTTTTCTCAATCTGCATTTGAGGGTACCAAAGAGCAAATTTCTATTGGTTCTTATATTTGGGCGCATCGGGTGGTTTTGGTCGTGGTGAGGTCGTGGTAGTTATCGCCGCCCCTATCTCTTGATTAGGCAAAACGAGATTTTTTTGTCGGCGCTCTGTAGTAGACGGTTGCCTTTGCACTTTTTAAAGAATGCTTTTGGTCATCTGATCGCACATGGTCGATGTTCGCGGCGTGATTCTATTATTGTGATCATTAATTGATTATTTAGTCGTAGTTTAAAGGGAATTTTCAAAAATCCCACGGAAACGGGCAATGTGGAATATTAACCCCATTACTATGGAGTACGTGGGTCATTGATGATATTTTAGTGAGTGAGTGAGTTTAGTTTATTAGTGAGTTTTGAGATAAAGAAAAATTACCACACATATATAACTACGATTTAATTAGCATTTTTTTTTAAATACTCTCCACGTTGCTCTATACAAATTTCCATTCGTCTTAACCAACATTGGAAACACTTTTGCCAGTCTTGATCTGACAGGTCAACAAGTAGCCACTTCGTAGCATGATTCCTCGAAGCTCGGCCTTTGGTCTACGCTATCGCACAACTTAGATAACTTTCGGCAATGTTATACTGTTGTAGACCATTCCAAACTAACTGATCTACAATTTTCCAACATACTTACCTAGATGTCGATAAATGTCCGCTCCGAGAAAAAAAGTCACCATTTTTTTACCAGCATTACGAGGTCTTTGCATTTTTGTCGGCAACTCTCCCTCTGAGTAGACCCAAACCGATGATTGCTTCTTACTTTTGGGGTCATACTGATAGATCCATGTTTCTTCACCAATAATGATTTCCGAAACACGTCTTGATGCCCCGTTTTCAAAACGTTGACGCATTTCACGGCACCAATCCACACGAATCTTGTTTTTCACTTTCGGAGAGCAAACGCGGGATCCAACGACAACAAAGCTTCCTGACTAAGATGTTGGTGTAGCATGGTGTTCACGCTCCCAGGATCTTCTCGATGTCCTTGTATGTAATTTGTGGGTCTTCCCGTCCCGACATTTCAGTAGTTCACACATTTTCTGCAGTTAGGTACTGCTGTTTGTGGGCATCCATGCACTTCTTTGATCCTCTTCAAGGTTAGTTTTACCCCTTTTTAATTCACTAAACTACCTAAAAATTGTTGACCGTGATAGAGCAGACTCTCCCAATGCTGACTGTAGTCGTTGCAAACTTAACTGTTGGGTTAAACCAAATGTGAAATCTTAATAGATCATGGCACGCAAATGTTCGCGGTTAAGTTCCATTGTTTCAGGCAAAAAACGCGGGAAGCGTTGTAGTAAAATGACTGGAACATCGTATTTTTTTTAAATTGAGAAAACGGCTTATTGCATTCCATTTTTAATTTCGAGCATCTCAAAACTTATTGAGTGACCTACGTATTGTGTAAATTTAAAAATCTACGCAGACGAAGTCGTGAGCAAAAGCTAGTTTACAATAGATAGGTACCATGTTCTAGTTTTGGGGAGACCGGAGAACTATTAGTAACGAGTAGGCTAGTACCGTCGAGCATAAGTCCCGGTGCGATCTCGCTGAGGTATCGTCCGTCGGCGTCGTCGGCGACGGCGGTGAGCAGGCGCGCACGGCGCCCGCGCAGCCGCCACAGCGCCTCCGCCATGTTGCGCGCCACGCCACCAGCGCCCGTTGTCGTCAGACACGGGTGCGTGCTGCCATCCAGCTGCGAGAAAGAAAAGTTCTTGGTAAAAATATATTGATAGATTTATAGACATTGGATATTTAGATATCTTCATGCCGTGCGGGGGACGGCACCAAAAGGGCCCGCGCGTAAAAATGAGTGGTAAAGTTTGATGAGAGAAATTAATTGTTATTCTTTTTGTAGTTACTACCGTTCTTTTTTCGTGACATATTTGTTAAATAGTACAGTCAGCAGAACCAGAGCGCAAACGATTCTGACAAACTGTACTGTACAAACTGATCTAGGTACACGCGACTCTACTGCAAAGGTAATAAGAGTGTATGAAGATTATTTAGAGCACCACAATCCAGATCTAATTTACTTCTGCTGCTGACTGTATAGATAGTGCCGCGAGAGTTGAAGTGAATGATTACACACACAGCTACAAAAAGAACTCATTGCACAAGAGGAGAATGAATGAGTAAATGTCAAAATCCTGCTGTATTACATACACGGCATGTTGTAGCTGTGTGTGTAATCATTAACTTTAATTCTCGTGGCACTACCATACCTACCTGCCTACTTTCTGCTGTGATAATGAAATGGATACGCACGAACTTATCAGTGGGATGGAACTTCCTCCGCGTGTGACGGTGTGACCAACTATTTCTGACCGTCTTGAATGGGTAGGTATAACTAGAAACCCTGCTACATCTTGCCAGCAAATTCGTTTACTAGGTACATATAAGGCATGATTGGTACCAAAGAACGCATAGCATTTAAAAAAAAACACTATAAAACACTTAGTTATGAGCGACTAAAATGTCACTGAATGGCCTCTACAATACGATCCGGATAATCTCTGAAAAATACCGGACCGACCGGCCCAATTTATTCTGATCCTATAATACCTGTCCCGAAACGTAAAATATTGTACCTACCTAGCGGGGGCGATTTTTCGTCCAAAAATAGAAATACACTGCAGTATATAACTAAAGTCTATTAAGTTGGTGTAGGTAGGTACATAAGTGTTTACATTTATAATCTGGGCACTTATTTAAGTAATTATGACATATGCTTAAGAAACGATGGTAGAAGACTTTTTTTGCATGCATATGGCAAGAGACATGTTTGCATTTAAATGTTAGTTGTTTCGTGTCGGGATTGCATGGGGTTGCGGGCACTGCTGCAAGCGCCGTGGCGCCTCGCTGGCGATGGTATCAGCACGCCGCACGCGACCGTCCGGAATATGCTCCTGTGCTTTACCATCTACTTGTTTTTTTGCGCAACTTATAAGGCTCTAGAGTAAATATAAGTTTTTAAGCTGAACTAGGCCAGCGACCGCCGACAGAAATAGTATGTCCGCTGCAGTGGATTCCACCAGGATATATTTATTTACGTTTCCTTTTCCATTCATAGATAAAAGCTCTACATCGCCTTTGATAAACACATGCACTAACTACTTTAACTAACGGTAAAATCTTACGAGTACCTTTCAGTTCGCTATTTCAGCGACAAAGCGGCCAGGGGACTGATAATTGAAATAACATCACTAGTATAATTTGAAAGTGGCAAAAATCCATGATAATCCGCATATTGCTGCAAAACAACAACAGCTCAAATATTTTTTTCTACTAGGTATCTGGAACGATTAATATTTATTAAATTGATGTTATAAATTCCACAGAATTTTTTGTTGCTCGAGAAATGCTGGGCGGAATTGGAAATTCATTTAAAAATTTGAAAGATATTAGTAAATTAGGGTCTGATGATGGAATACTTGAAATAACGAGTAATTCTCCAAATACAAGATGTTCAGGTATTAGGGTTAGTGAGACCGAACTCCCCTGTATTATGTCTTTCAGGATTTATTAATCGTCGTAGTTTTTTTTTTCCTTACATTGAACTATGTTTAAAGTGTACCGACCAAACCAAACCAAACAGTAAAATTTGGTGATAAAAGACGGCAACCAGAACTTCTCAATGATAAGTATTTCATAGTTTGCGATTTGATTGCTTTGATTATGGTTGTTAACTAATTTTTATGTTAGTAATTGCAGTACGTACATAGTTACATACTCGTATGTGTACACATATGTGTAACCGGGACTAAATTGCTACAAATGATTAAGTAGGTACAATTTATGTAGTGAGAGAGTTGATGGCGACAAAGCAGGAGAACTCTATCTTCTACACATAGGTAAAGGCTTTGCGTGGGAGAAAACAATTATTATTACGGATAACTCGTTACATATTGCTTATTATAAGCAAGTACCTGGGCGACCGAGCTTTGCTCGGGCTAAAACTCGATAATACGCGTTTTCCCAGAAATAACACCAAGCTAGACCGATTTATCATCCTCGAAAACCCCTACATACCAAATTTCATCGAAATCGTTGGAGCCGTTTCCGAGATTCTGATTATAGACCTTTATATGTACAAGAATTGCTCGTTTAAAGGTACCTATTAGATAAGTACTTTTAAAAGATGATGTGCAGTTCACATTGTAGTTATTTCCAAGTCGCCCCTCTAAAAAGCAAGAACTATTTTTTTTACAAAAATATCAACCCAACTTCATTGATCGGTAGGTATACGTAGATAGCGCATACAGAATTAATGTTATAAGTATATTTATACTTATTTATTTAGTGGTGGAACTTTTACTACTTTTTAAATATATCTAAAATTTTAGTTACTTTTCAAATTTTTTATTTCAAATTCAACACAATTTTTCCCACATTCGAACAGTTTTTTCGAATGATGCGACTTCAAACATATTATCGGTTCTGAGGAGAACTGGAGGCTAATGGCATAATAAACTGAAAAGTGATTACTGTAATTAGAGAGCATCGAATTACATATTAACGAGCCATATTGATGAGTTTATCAGAGATCACAACATGATTAATTATGCTGAATTGCCGAGAGACCGGAAATATTTTATAACATTTGCATTGCTGTTCACCCCAAGTTTATAAACACACATAAATATAATAAAACAGTAGAAAGATAAAACTGTACAGCTGTGTACAGGATGTTTTCCGTTATTTAGGTTAGTAAATATGAATATCCCTTGTAAGGTTTTTCATCTGATTCTCAAACGAAAATGTCACTGACGTGGTAGGTACATTTCGAAAATCGACCAAAGAATGGAAACATTTGTCAACCACTATTTAAAAAACCTACCAAGTGCGAGTCGGCTTAGTGCACCGAGACTCCATACACAGCCTAAGCTGGTATGTAGTAAGTAGGAGCTATTAAATATGACTTTATGTATGAATAAGTTCGCAATCACGTACTCATAAATCATGGAATGACCTTTGATGTTAAAGTAAAATAACGATACATCTCTACGAAAAGTGACGTTTTAGTGACATTAAATGCAAATATATCTCATATAGGTACTGCAAAATAGCTTGTATATACTTGGTTTGGATAGGTACTTCACTAAATGTAAAAAAACTTCAGTTGCCCCATTTGGTACATTCAAGGATTTTAAACATTTTACTCATCTATCATGTACTTTATACAAACTTGACTAGTGTATTTCAATACAGAATTAATGCAACTGTTTATATACTTAGTTTAATGGAGGAATTTCAATATTTGTTTCTTAAATATTGACGCTTTATTGTTTACATTTAGGGGCTGTTTCGCCGTGATGCCGTCTCCGTCTATCCGAACAAAACAAATAGAGACGGCATCACACCTAACCGCCAGTTAACACTAATCAATGGATGGTGAAACAGCCCCTTAGTATTTAAAAAATTGTAAAAACAATGGCTGCGGCGTCTAACCAAATTTTAAATCGACGTTCGTGGCGGAAGTATCTTCAGACGTGGCAGCTCTGGGCAACATACGAGTAGGTCTGCTTTGAGCCACAATAAAGTTTACTAATACTGCATTCGCCACGAGTTATTTTAACAACTACCCCAGGTAGAGTTCCCCGGGAAGATAGAGTTGCCACAACCCCCATCCATCCCCCACCCCATTACTCGTCGTAGTTAAGTGATAATACCAGGTACATTGGTCTTTGATAAAGCACATATAAAAAAATACTAAAACCCAAGAAGTCGTACCACAGACTAAATATGTTTTCTTGTACTCTATGAAGATCTTTTAACATAGTTCCAACACACTCCCTTGTTAAAATGATCTACTAGCTCGACAATCAAACAAAAGCACATAACATTGAACAATCAACATAACTAAAATAACTACACTCTTACTATTCCTAGCTGTTCCACAAACTTATAATGTTTGGGTGAACCTAAACTTTTAGTAAGGATATCTGCAGGCATGTCAGTTGTATTTAAATATTTAATTTTCACACTGTTATTATCTACAGCTGTCCTTACAAAATGGTACCTAACATCAATATGTTTACTACTCTTATGGAACAAACAATTTTCAGTTAATTTTTGTGCACTCTGGTTATCATTGTAAACGACTACAGCAGTACACAAATCAGTTCTACAGTTAAGTTCTGACATCACATTTTTTAGATAAATCGCCTCTTTACTAGCCTCACATATAGCCATATACTCGGCTTCTGTACTAGATAAAGCAATAGTAGACTGTTTTTTACACTCATGTGATACTATGCTGCCTGACATTTTAAAGATATATCCAGTAAAAGATTTCCTGTCAGTTGGATCTGAGGCCCAATCTGCATCAACATAACCTGTCAGATCCTCATCATCTTTAACATATCTCAAGCTAAAGTTTTTGGTACTCTGCAAATACCTTAAAATTAATCCCCACTAAACACTGTTCTGTTTAATTCATCTACACAAGAAGTCTGTTTTTTTTACAACTCATTCATCCATTCAGAAACAACATTTAAAACCGAACTGTTTAGTTAGTTTAACTATGTGAACAATTGTCCCAGAATTTAATAGATTTTCTCGTTTACAATACAATTTTCTGGTTTCGTGAACGAGATTTTTTTCTCAGTGTACCGCGTTCGGCGGTGCAGAAAACGTTTTATTTTCTCCGGCTTAGACGTCGGTCACCCAGGACAGGAGTTACATGGCAGCACACGCAATGAAAAGAAACAATTTGTTGAATCAGGCCTGAGAATCAGGCGTTACTTTGAGGAGGTCAGTATACTAGGTAAACTAAAATAACTATAGTTATTTGTTATGCAAGGCTGGAAAGTAACTGTTTGGCACAAGTGCTTATATTGAAAGCCGAGCCAGCGAAGGATTCTAGGATTGAACCACGAGCGAAGCGAGAGGTTCAAAAGAAGAAGCCTGAGCGTAGTCGAGGGTTTCAAAGGCACGAGATGCTAAACAACTTTACAGCCGAGCGAAACACACAATTTTTCACCTCACGACAGCGAGAAAAATGTAGATGGAAGAAAATAAATTGAACACTCTTATAAATCAGTTTCAGGTTATGCTAGCTAGCTTATGCCAATGGCTTCTTCTAAATCGCAGAATTCTCATCCCATGGAAATATAAAATACATCCACGTTCTTGTCTCCATAATAAGAGTGAATTTCAAAGTCCGAGTATAAGTTCAGCTTTCTAGATCCAGGGTTTGGGTTGGACGTTGATAAGTGAGTTAACCGGTAATTTTTACATTAAATTATGCAAGTAGCTAAACCTACTTAAAATTAAAATAATTATTAGGTACTAGAATTGGTAGGTAATAACAGTGTGAAGTTTTTCCCTCCGGTCGGCGCGTTCTGAATTTAACCACATAATTATCTATCTACCTATTTGTCTTTATTATTTGTGAATAAACACGAAAAAACTTATGCAATAGAACAAAATGTAAATAAATGTTATCTATTTTTTATTAGGTATTATTAATAACAACAATACTTATCTAATAACAAGAATGAAAACACTAACGCATTTATATTGATGAAATAATGACAAACCACGTTTCAGAACGTGTCATTGTGCATTTTTTTCTCGGGTGTGTTTCCGAATCTCTTTTCATCATTTGATATCCTATTTTCTTCCTGTGCTGTGTGTTCTGTATTTTTTTTGTAATTATAGACGCATTTGGAATAATTTCAGAAAACTGAAATGAGCTTTATTATTACTAAATAAATGTTTAGTAATAAGAACAAAATAACAGATTAATGAACAGATTTAAATATTAATTCAACAATGTATGAAGAATTTTCTTTGTGAACACGTCAATATTCAACGCTTACTTCCTCAACCTCGTATCTACCCGAAATGTATACAACAAATCAACACACTATCGTACTTACCGTAAAGATGATTCTAAAGCAATATTGTGGCCAGATACGAGGTTGTGAAAGTAAGTGGTCGATATGTATTTTCAAGGCGGCACCCGTTCACGATAACGTTCGAATTTCAAAAACTCTTTCCAGCCAAGAGGAGAAAAAGCGACTTTCCACGCAGATTTCGAAGGATAAAGACAGCTTTTTCGAGCTAGTGAGGTGAAAAAACAATTACTTTGCCCAGCCGCTCTATTGTGTCCTCGACAAGGGTGATTTGAAATTATCATGAGGTTAAAATTATTTCGTAGCTATCATAAGGTCGCAGGTGAGCAAAGTAATTGTTAACGTTCATGAAAAGAAACTTCTGAAAACTTTATGTCGAGAAAACTCGCCGCGCCGCAGGTCGCGCGTAGTCGAGGCCGAGACGTTTCGCGTAAGGGGGATGGAATTTTGCTACCGTCATCCAGTGCCCATAGTGTAATTTTTCGGTTACAAAATACGTCTCAATCGCGTTCGCGTTAAAATCTCAATTTATATGGAAACACAAAGAGCGCCTCTAGCGGATTGTTTGCGATGTTCGTGTTTCCATACACATTGAGATTTTAACGCGTACGCGATCGTGACGTATTTTGTAACCGAAAACTTATACAATGGGCACAGCACTACACTGCATGCGATGTTAAAAAGCTAAAAATTATCTTCAAGAGTTTTCTGAAATTCTCACGGGATAAGGCATATGCTGCCTTAGAAGATTATTTAAACTGACAGCAATGATGCTGATGATGAATATCAGTTTATACCTGTCTACTCTCACAAATATATGAATAAACGAGATTTTAAGAAAATAATGGTAGTAATAAGTTTAAAAAAAGTTAGTTTCCATACAAACGTGTTTTTTTCCCTACATCCTTCGTGTGTGGTGTGAGTCTGAGTCGCAATTGGCCGAATTTTTATTTTATTCGATGAAAGCGGGAAGAAAGCTTCAGTCAAAGTCTGATTATAGGTACGCGGGTGAAATCGCAGACAAAAGCTATAAACGACTAACGTTACTGAATGACTGACAGACAGCGTACACCTAAACCATTGGGCGGAGTTAGAGATTTGTTTGCCACCATATTAATTGACCGTCGTAGAGGTGTACTAAGAAGTGATTTTTGATGTTCCCATTGCACGGTCTAGGGAATAAAAGTGATTTATTATTTTCGATTAAAAGTCTCGACACACACTTTGCCAGTTTTTTGTTTCAATTAAGTAGAATAGCCAATGTGTCCTTAGGTATCAACTATCTACTTAAAACTACAATCAATAATTTTACTACCTACGCGAAGTTGCGAGAAAAAGCTAGTTTAAAAAACCAGTCAAGAGCATGCGGGGCGGGCCATGCTATGCTATGCTATACATGCGAGTAGGGTTCCGTAGTTCCCAACCTTGCCTTAACTTGACTTTACCTTAGAAATATTTTTTACAAAAACTTAAAAACTGATCAACTGATTAAGTTGCAAATAATTTTCCTAGATTTTTTATATTAAGCTTAACTTTCGTGATGTTTTCATATTTTGAAATATTGAAGTGTTTCCGAAAATATTCACTTTATCAAAAATGGTTTTTGCAAACCCCTATTCATTTTCAAATACCTATACAACGATATCGCACAACATATAAAAAGAAAGAAAGTATAACAGAACTATTTTCCATTACAAAAATATTTTTAAGATATTTTTAATCTACTTCGGCATGGAAATGCAAAGCTCGTGTCTGTTATAAGGAAATACAACCTGTCAACATGCTACTCATAAATAAATTCAAAACAATTTTCAATCGTATCAGCACGCGATTTCGTATTTTGCTACAGTAAACAGTTAATACTTTCATGTTAAGGACCGTAAAGCTTAATTCAAAAGATAAAAGTCATAATAAAATTATATAAGTAGGTAAGGTACTAAAAGTGTTACAATACGGTATTTGACTATTTTTCAATCAAAGCTGACAATGACAATAGAATGGAAAAACAATTTCATAAGTGAAAAATAATTAAATACCGGCCAAGAGCGTGTCGGACACGCCCAAGATAGGGTTCCGTAGCCATTACGAAAAAAATCAAGTAATACATATTATGTGCGTTATAACATAATGAAAACACTTACTACAGTCTTAAAATCTATTACCAGAAAAAGAGTGTATCTTCACGGCACTTACGTCCTTTTGTTGAGAAGCGCAGTTTTTCGGAAATAACTCAAAAACGGTATATCCGATCATGTTGAAACCAATTTGCGTTGAAATAATTTATTAAGCATTACCTTCCCATATTTTTTGGACAAACGGTTTACAAGGTAGGGAGGGGGGGGGGGGGGACACAATTTTTGCTACAATGGGAGCGATTATTTCCGGAAATCTTCACTTAATCAAAAAGTTTTTGAGAAATCTTACTATCTTTTCAAAAGAGCTGTCGAAATATGTGTCACACGTTGATGCAAGTATTTTTTTTTTAACAAAACTAAATAGCGGCTTTGACAAGACATCTGCACTCCAATTTTCATTGATATACATCTTGTAGTTTTCGAGTAAAATGCCTGTGACATACGCGGACGGACAGACAGACGGACTTGACGAAACTATAAGGGTTCCGTTTTTGCTATTTTGGCTCCGGAACCCTAAAAATGGAAAAAATAATTAAAAATTAACAGTGAGTGACGTCACTCGCAAGTAGCGCCATACCTACTGCATAGAGAAAAGCATTGTAGAAAGAGTCAAATATTATAATTTGAAAATAACACCCTAAATTCCATTTTCAATTAGTATTAGCTATCTACATATTTTCAATATTCTAGATATGGCAAATTCAGGCTTTGTACTTCAAATACCGTGTAACGTTCTGGATGAAAATTTGTGACCTACAGTTAGTGTAGGTACCTTTTTTATCAGAGATCTTAATTTAGTTACATCCGTGAACCATTATTATTTGTTCAGTGCAAAATAAAATATAGATAATTAAATGTAGTATTTTCATAAAATAAGTCTTAACGGTTGTAGGTACTGTGTGTAAAAGACGTACAGGAAAAATTGATTGAAGAATCCAAGCAAAGCGTGTGAATAGCCTTTAACACGCGACTTAAATTTTACTTATTGTAGTCGATTGATGTACATATTTGCCTTTCCAATAATAGTCTCGAGTGTGTTAAAAACTGTATTTGTTATAATAATGTTGTTGCAACGTGGGAGGGTGAAGGAAGGCGGCAGTATCGAGCGTGGGCGCGCCGCCCTAGCGCCACAGAAGCCCTACACCTACAGTCGAGTCCGCCGAGAGGCAAGACGCGCACGCCGCCGCCGCTCGCCGCCCTCGCCCGCGCCCCCCCGTAGGGCCCGCGCCCGCAGCGCCACGACCACGGCGACGCGCCGGCAACGGCTCGCGTTAGCTTGCCAGTTGCCACATTGCCGAGCGGAAAACTGCATACACAGCACTCCAGTTATTCACGCGAACGGCATCGCACGTGCACTTATGCGTGCCCGCGATCACTACGCCGACGATCTGCGAAAACCGCCCCTCTGATTCAGCTTGACTCCGCAGCAATTGACCAGTTGGACGATTCTATTCAAAGTGTGACTTTAATAACATGTTATGTGGCACAATACTCGTGTTTGACGAATAAATTGGGCGGCGCCACGTCTACGTCATGCTACAGGGTAATGCATTTATTATTAAGTAAATCACTTTGATTGAATTGTATTTGTGCTTACGATTAATTTTATTGTAAGTTCGCAATATTTTTTGCATATATTTTAAGTGTCTGCAAATATTTTTATTTCAGAATTATTTATCTACTTATGTACTTCTAAGTATGCTTTTCATCAAATTAAAATCGTTACTTATGAGTAGTGTAAAAAGGTGTCTTGTATTTAAATTCATGAAGGAACATATGTATCTAGTAGCACCTATGTAAATCGAAATTGAGTATAATTTGTTATTTAATAAGTATGGAAGGTTTTCATTTTCATATTGTTGCGGTTGAAAAGATGTTATGTAAAATGAAAGATTTTTGGGCGTGGATAAGCTACGTTTCCGAAATATAATTTAAGTTCACCATACTGCATGAGCATACCATACATACTGAGCGGCAAAAAATCTGGCCCTTAAATGTGTGCAAAAATAGGTAATTTTGTATGTAGAGTACAATTTTGTGCCGCTGAGTATATTAGCATTGAGTTAAAATTTTTTGGCCGTAAGGTAGTAAGTGACTAGAGAGACTTTGGAAGATTCTTGACATGAACTCTTTAAAGACAGGAAGCATATTACGAGTAGATACGTTGACCGAGTACTTAGAAATGGTTTTTAGGGTTCCGGAGCCAAATTGGAAAAAACGGAACCCTTATAGTTTCGCCATGTCTGTCTGTCTGTCTGTCCGTCCGTCTGCGGCTTTGCTCAGGGACTATCAATGCTAGAAAGCTGTAGTTTTGCACGGATATATATGTAAACTATGACGACAAAATGGTATAATAAAAAAATAAAATAACATTTTTATTAGGTTACCTCCCATAGACGTAAAGTGGGGGTGAGTTTTTTTTCTCATCCAACCCTATAGTGTGGGGTATCGTTCGATAGGTCTTTAAAAACAATTAGGGGTTTGCTAAAACGATGTTTCGATTCAGCGACTTGTTAGCGAAATATTCAACTTTAAAGTGCAAATTTTCATTAAAATCGAGCGTCCCCCCCCTCTAAAATCTAAACTAGTGTGTGGTGGAAAAATATGAAAAAATTCAGGATGGTAGTAAGTATATCAAACTTTCAAGGAAAACTATAACGGTTAAGTTTGCTTGAGAATTATTAGTAGTTTCAGAGTAAGCTATAAAATATACCTAAACTATGGAAGGTTCCGTATAAAATACGAAATCCTTAGAACATATTACTTAATTTTATGTCAACCCTATTTCGGACGTGTCCGACACGCTCTTGGCTGGTTTTTGGTTTATATGATTACTCTATAATCTCTTTACACCTGTAATAATTAAACAAGAATATGAACGCAATCTAACTTTCCGTAAATCCACGAAGTTAAAACGTACCATTCAGTCATCATAATTATTAATATACTAATTGTACCAGAAAACATATTAGTACAGGTTATTTATTTATTTTCAGATACATAATATGCAAGGTTTTTTAAGATATACAATAGAAAACCGGCCAAGAGCGTGTCAGACATGCCCAAGATAGGATTCCGTTGCCGTTAAGAAAAAATCAAGTAATGTTTTCTAACGATTTTGTATTTTGTGCGGAATCTTCCAAGTTTAGGTATATTTTATACCTTAGGCTACTATTTACTCTTAAACTACTCATAGTTCTCAGGCAAACTTAGCCGTTATAGTTTTTCTTGTAAATTTTATATACTTACTAGTCATGATTTTTTTCTACCTAATCTTTCAAAATTACAGTTTAGCTTTTAGAAGAGGGAGGGGGACGCACGATTTTAATGAAAATGTACACTGCAAAGTTGATTATTTCGCAAACACATCACTGCATCTAAAAATCGTCTTCACCCCCCCCCCCCAAGATTTTTAAAGACCTGTCCAAAAATTCCCCACACTATAGGGCAGCGGTTCTTAGTCTTTTTGGCTGACGACGGACGGCTTAATATATTTGTAGCCCGCAAATACCGCAAAAATTTACGTCAAAGGAAAATATTAAAAAATAACAACAAATATTTTTTTCGAGGCTTTTATCAGAGAGTCTCTGCGACCCATCCCAATACCACCCGCGACCCAAATTTGGTTCGCGAACCGAGGTTAGACGAGAAAAAAAAACACCCCCACTTTACGTATGGGAGGTACCCTAAAATATATTTTCTTTTTTTACCATTTTGTCGGAAAGTTGGTACAATATATATATTACAGCTTTCTAGCAAATATAGTCTCTGAGCAAAGCCACGGACGGACAGACAGACAGACATGGCGAAACTATAAGGGTTCCCTTTTTACCATTTTGGCTACGGAACCCTAAAAAGACAAATATTTCTGTTCGTTTGGGTCCTTTTTTGCGGATTGGTATATTAATAAAAATGAAACCGAAAAGTAAAACTGGGCTTGGAAATAAATATATTTTACTGAGAAACCCGATAACTTCCAGTATAAGTAGGTACTCATAGAGTCGATAGCAATTTATACCATCTAAGGTTGATGATATCTTGCTACTACCACAGAATAGACTGCTACTTCGTTAAATTTAACAAATAATTTATTATCTACTTTTTGTCGATGTTCACCGTTAAGAATTTATGATAGGGACAACAATGGAAAACAAACGGCCGTAGCGAGGCTGTTTTGTGCTTGTTGGAAACTTAAGTTCGCCCCGGGGGCGGGCCGGGACTTACGATCCCAGTAAAGGGATTTTTGGTGATATTTAATGAAGCGATAGATAGTACATGATGATACCTATCCCGAAACATGAACCTCATTATCAACACCGCCAGCCGACTAATGTGATAATCAATAGTTACCCGCTTCTTCTGTCGACTACATACATAATAGTAGCCTACACTTGTTACAGCTGTTTAACTAGAACCGTAATTTACCGACCTCGTGATTTCCGACATCTTGATAGTTGTTAATTAATATCATACACGCGTGTGTCGTTTGATTTATGGTTTGATAGGTTAGACCAGAGGCCGTATTGCCTAACGTTTCTGATGCTTGCGATCGCAATCAATGACAGTTTTTGTATGGGAAATCTGTTATTTGATTGCGATCGCGAGCGTCAGAAACGTTGGTAGGTAATACGGCCTCAGAGACCATATTGCCTAACGTTTCTAACTGATGCTCGCGATCGCAATCAATGACAGTTTTTGTAAGCGAAATCTGTTATTTGATTGCGATCGCGAGCGTCAGAAACGTTGGTAATACGGCCTTAGAGACCATATTGCCTAACGTTTCTGATGCTCGCGATCGCAATCAATGACAGTTTTTGTAAGCGACATCTGTTATTTGATTGCGATCGCGAGCGTCAGAAACGTTGGTAATACGGCCTCAGAGACCATATTGCCTAACGTTTCTGATGCTCGCGATCGCAATCAATGACAGTTTTTGTAAGCGAAATCTGTTAATTGATTGCGATCGCGAGCGTAGAAACGTTGGTAATACGGCCTCAGAGACCATATTGCCTAACGTTTCTGATGCTCGCGATCGCAATCAATGACAGTTTTTGTACGCGAAATCTGTTATTTGATTGTGATCGCGAGCGTCAGAAACGTTGGTAATACGGCCTCAGAGACCATATTGCCTAACGTTTCTGATGCTCGCGATCGCAATCAATGACAGTTTTTTTACGCGATAATCTGTTATTTGATTGTGATCGCGAGGGTCAGAAACGTTGGTAATACGGCCTCAGAGACCATATTGCCTAACGTTTCTGGCACTCTTGGTTTCCCATACAAAAACTGTCATTTGATTGTGTTCGCGAGCATCAGAAACGTTAGGCAATACGGCCTCTGGTCGATCCCTCGGTTTTGGGTGAATTTCAAAATTTAGACACTAACTTAAATTTAAATTTAAAATTAGTATGAAAGCTATGTCACAAGAAACACGAATTAATTAAAGGGTAATTTTGTGTCACAATGGAACTTCTTCCAGTCAGTCGTCTTAATGGGTTAACGTGGTGATGGTGGTGTGGGTGGTGGTTTTGGTCTTCTCTCTACTCTTACACAAGTACCTACCTAAATAGTGCAGGTCCGTAGAAACAAATAAAATAAAAAAGTCAGTCATGCAAATTTAGTCACTTGATTGGATTGGGATGGTAACGCTACCAATGAGGGCTAAATAGAGGTAATGAAGGCGAAATATCGGTAGATGGCGTTAGTATCATGAGGTCTTGGTCTTGCTTCGATAATACGAGTTCATTTGCCATATTCAGGGAATGTAATTACCCTGTTAAGAAGGAGAAGAAGAAGAAGAATACGAGTTCACCTATTACACGTTCGCCGAGAGTAAACGTTGTGCTTTCCATGATTGGTTTGTTTGGTGAAAACCACATCGAAAATACAAACTGAGACATGGATGCACGGAAAAACCAGAAAAATAGACCAGCGCTAGATGCCACTAGTGCTGCTGCTTAAGTAGCGTAGTAGGGGAAAAAAAAGCAACCTGAGATATGTGTGCATAGGAGAAATTTGTGTCTAGACTCGTCCAGCGGTGGTGTAGGGGTATAGCATGCAGCATGGATTGCTGAAAACCTGGGTTCGATTCTCAGCGCTGGTCTCTTTTTCTGGTTTTTTTGTGCATCTATGTCTCAGTTTCTATTTTCGATATTGTGCTTTTCATTTCACGACCACTGCGACGAATTAAAAAAAACATTTATCACAAAACAAACAATAACAATCCAAGTTGCTCCCACCGATTTTAGTTTACTTTTGTGTATTTTTTTAAACGAGTCCGTTCTTAGTGGCCATAGCCAAAACCACGTATTTAAGAAATAAAAACGACAGTGATTGCGGCGGAAAGTCGAACATGACGAGGATGTGTGCTCGAAGGAGCAGCCTGGCTGTTCAGCCAAGTGCAGTGCCGTGCGCAGCAGGCTTAAAAAGTTAATGCTCCACAGCATTTGGCAAAAACGTGACTTCATCATGAATAACTTTTATTACCATACAAAATCTATGGGAGAACCGTGTTTTGACAGCTCATAAAATGAACTTCAATCAAAGAATCGAAGAATCAAAGACAGGTGGAATATCACTAGACGGCGTTAGTATCGTGAGGTTTTTTTTACGTTCCTGTCTTGCTTGCAAACAATAATTTTCACAGCGTGCTGAAACGACAATTGGACCAATAAAAGTAATCGTCTGCTGCATGTGGTAATAAATTGACCGATGAGAATGTGTCATTTATGACTTTTATGAGGTGTTTAAAAAAACGCATAATGTGCACAAAATGCTTTAATTTTTTTTAAGTTTGAAAAGATTGTACATCATTCACTTTTTAAGTCTGCAGCGCCCGGCACTGCACTGCAGGGCTTCTACAAAACTCGAAACTCGAAGTTCGTATCGTATCGTCCCTCTCGCTCTCGTATTAAATAGTATAAGTGTCAGAGGGACCGCACGATACGAACTTCGAGTTTCGTAGTAGCCCTGCTGGCTGAACAGCCAGGCTGCTCAGTGCGTGAGCATACATTCTCGTCATGTTCGACTTGCTGCCGCAGCCGCTGCCGTTTTTATTTTTTATAAATACGACGTTTTGGCTACTGGCGACGGGCAACTAAGAACGGACTCGTTAAAAAAAAATTGACACAAAAGTGAAACTAAAATTGGCGGGAGTAACGCAGTCTTTGGATGGTTATTGTTTGTTTTGTTATATAGTTTTTTTAATTTCCTCGCAGTGGTCGTGAAATGAAAAGCACAATGTTTAGTCTCAGCCAAAAGTTTAATAGATGAAATTGTATTATCGATGGCCTCCCCTTTAGGTCAGTCTTCAAACTAACTACACAATCTCGTACATCTATTGCTTACTTTCCAGCCTCTACAACAATTTACTATTGAAATTCGATCCGAATTCGAAAAATAATAATATAAAAAATATGTTCCTCGTTATTTTTTTGTTGCTGGTTGAATAGTTCAATGGTTTTAAGTCATGTTGATAAAGGAAATACTCATACAGTATGGCTTCTTAAATCTACATAAACTTCACAAAATATCGTCAATCACGCAATAGCAAAGCACGTCGATCCACACATTTGTCATTGCGATAATAAATGCTGATGTCTGATGTTCGTGACATGTTGCTTGATAGCAGTGTAGTGTATTTACCACTATCCAATAATTATGGACAATGGTCTCTCCTGATAGGTAGGTATGTTAATGTTTAAATGTTCTAATTTTCGAAAGGAACGGTACATATTATATTAGAGACAATTATTAAAATGAAAAGCTTAACACTCCAACTGTCTTTTTTTAATTTCCTTTGAATATTAGTTTAATTTAATGCATAAAATGCCTTAAATATATAAAAACATTCCTATGTTTTGCTAAGTCAGCAATACCTAAGATGTAAGTAATACGGTATTTGACTATTTAGTATATGTTTTATAAATTAAATCTACACAATGCTTGTTATCGAATAGAATAACAATTTTTAAGCTTTACAATTATTAAGCTTTTAAAGGTTTTAAATTCAAGATTAGACAGAGAAAGACATACTGGCATGTGACGTTACACGCCAGTACCGCCATACTTGCTGCATAGAAAAAAGCGTTTGAGAAAGAGACAGGTATATAGATTTTTCAAAAAAATCACTATAAATCCAATTTTCAACCGATTTAAATTTTCTCTTCGCTAAACACTATCTGTTTATCTATATTTTCATAATAATATTGAGATATGGCAAAATCAGGAGTTGTCAAATACCGTATTCTACTTGATTTCTTCTCCTACATTCGAAATTGTACTTGTCAATTGCGCTTCTACGTTTTCCTTATCAACACTGCCAGAAAAACGGCCAGTATTAAATTATTTAAATATTATGCAACCTCACTTAGTTATTTGATTGGCATTATTACATTTGTAAAATTTTAGACTAAAAACAGTAAAAAAAGGGATTAAAAAAGCAATCTGGTTTATAGGTGAAAAACTTAAAACCTGAGGCCGTGTTGTGCCTAACGTTTCTGACGCTCGTGATCGCAATCAAATGACAAATTTCGCGTACAAAAACTGACATTTGATTGCGATCGCGAGTGTCAGAAACGTTAGGCAATACGGCCTCGTCAATTACATAAGTTTTTCACCTATAAAGTATATTGTAATCAATCCTCCTGTCGATTCTGAACAAACTCCTTTCAGGTTTTGAGTTACCTATTTAATTAACACCTTGTATATATTTTACTTATAGACTGGCTAAAACCAAAAAGATGTTTCTGGGAAATTGCATACGTTTTTATAATAAAATTCCAAAAAATATCTCCAATGAAACGGATACATAAATTTAAATCTATTGTCAAGCAGACATTAATATCTAAGGCGTATTTAATGATTATAATAAGAGGGATATTTGGAAATAATTCCGATCCGCATTGGTGACCCCTTAGTTCAAATAGCGAATCTACTGTGTTATAAATGAAGTTGTGTTAAGTAGGCATACTTGTGATGTATAGATAGATATCATTTAATAATATTGTAAAATTGTTTAAAAAAAATACGTATAAGTTCCTCGTTGAGTTTCTTCAGTTGAGTTTCGGTGGTAGATTTTTTTTTGACATTCAAAAGTGCTTGTTAAAGCCTAAATTGAATAAAGATATATTAAGTACAGAATACGGAATACATTTTCACAAATGCGATTATTTTAGTAGCAGTCGATTGGTCTCTTTAAATGTGGTTGTACCCCCAAAAAATTATATTCATTATGCAATACATTACGTTATTGAACCAAATTGGTTGCCTTGCTCACTGCTTATTCACTAAATACGAATTTTGTGAAAGATAGATAAACTTGGCACGTAGAGAGTCCCGGGATGTTATTTATTCAAGCATCCATGATTCCTCGCGCTGCCGCTGCCTCGTTACTCCTGCGAGGGTGGGCGGTTGGCTGTTGTATACCTACGCCAACGCATTATATACCTAAATATCATTTCACTCTTTTGATTTAGCTAGATTTATTAAGACTGACATGGACTCTGAAAGCTATCTAAAATAAATCCATACAGTTCCATTTTACGGTTTCGAAATTCTATTTTCACAGACGTTAATATAAAAAAACCGGCCAAGCGCGAGTCGGACTCGCGCACGAAAGGTTCCGTACCATTATCATTATCATACAATATTAGACATTAGCAAAAAAACGACAACAATCAAGTTTGTTGTATGGGAGCCCCCTTTTAATATTTATTTTACTTTAATTTAATTCTTTATTTTTGAAGTAGTTATACAACTAAATATTCTGTGAATATTTCAAGCATCTACCTAATGCCGTTATTAATATCAAGCAAAAACAGCAATAAATTCACGTTTGTTGTATAGGGGCCCCCTTGAATATTTATTTTATACTGTTTTTAGTATTTGTAGTTATAGCGGCCACAGTTATACACTACCAAGAGCGCAGCCTAAGGTATCGCCAATATTTGGAACAATTATATTTTTTCTTTTAGAAATATAAAATTTTACTCGCAAATGTGACGAAAAACATTGTATGTCGCACGGGCGGTACTAGAATTACGAATATCGACTCATTAAAGTCCTCAGTCTTCGACTTCGGGCTTCTAATAGACTCTCGTTCGTAATTCCTTGTTTACCGCCTTTAAGACACAATGTACTATTACCGCACTAGTGCGATTTTATTACAGTTTTTTTAATTCTCCATTTTAAAAGTTTACAAGAAAAGAGTTTTAAATGACAAAAATAAAAAAATATCGATTTGTACGTAGATAAATGTCTAAAATATATAAAACTAAGTAAGGAATTTGCAAAATTGATTGTACCTTTTATTTATTCGCAAAAATCGCAGTGGCTGAACGCGTTGAACCTTTGCCTGATAATTTTAGTTAACCTAATTAAAAACAAAACTTACGCATGTGCATTACGGACGTGCCATTTTTGTAAAACTTTGCGTTGTTTTGTTTTTATTTTCCAATTTTGTGATATTTATTGCCTATTTTCTCACAAATGTATTGAAAAACGTCGTATGATACACGGCTGGCAAGGTTTTTACAAACTCGTGACGAGAGATTTTAACGCGAACGCGATCGAGACTTATTATGTAACCGAAAACTTTCACTAAGGGTAACTGTTTTAGCTTTGCTCTCCGTAATTGGAATAAATACTGCGTGTTTATAAGGACACTTTATGATTAGTCGGAGCGTTGTTAGCGTAACCACAGACGTAGACAAGTACAAAAACATGACGCTGCCAGGACTTGTTAAGTATAACATTTGGTCTTACTTTAGTAACATTAGCATATTTAGGTGCACGTAAGCTATAAGCTTGGCAGGTCGAACGTGCATTGTGGGCGGTGAGAGTCATTCAGCCAGCTTACATGACACGCAAGTTTGTTACTTGTTCAATGTAGGTACCTATCTTTTTCATGTCTAACCTTTTACGAAAGTAAAAGGTCAAGTTATGGCATGCCTCTGCTATTTAACTCGACTTCCATTCAGCTTCAGCTAGCACTTACTTACATGGTTCATTATCATCATCATGTCAGCCGAAAGACGTCCACTGCTGGACATAGGCCACCCCCAAGGCTCTTCACTCAGACCGGCCTTGTGCTTTCCGCATCCACAGTGGATGGTTCTCGATTTTAATGAAAATTTGCACTTTAAAGTTGAATATTTCGTAAACACATCACTGAATCAACGATACCCCACACTATAGGGTTGGATGAGAAAAAAAAATCACCCCCACTTTACGTCTATGAGAGGTAACCTAATACATTTTTTTTTGATTTTTTTATTGTAAGTACCATTTTGTCGGCATAGTTTATATACATATATATCCGTGCAAAATTACAGCTTTCTAGCATTGATAGTCCCTGAGCAAAGCCGCGGACGGACAGACAGACAGACATGGCGAAACTAAAAGGGTTCCGTTTTTGCCATTTTGGCTCCGGAACCCTAAAAATCAGGCTTTATACTTGACTAATGCAAGAAATTCTAAACTAAAGTTCGAAAATAGCTATTTTTTATTTTTTTTAAACTTACTAAAAACCACATTAAATACTTAAAAGTTAAAATCAGTCTAATCAGTTAAACTCAATCTGTTTGCTATAGCTACTGTTTCTACGGCAGGCCAAAAAACGAACATTGAAAAAGTATATATTTTGTCGGATGCACTTTTTTATCATTTGCTCCTAGTAGGTATAAACTTTTAAAGTATGGGCTGTTTTCGTTGTTAGTGGTCACTCAAGACAATGAAACTTGTTGTATCTTGTTTTAGAATGACGTTGAGAGATACTTGCGAAAGGTTGACCATAGTAAGTTTTTTCGCCTGCCGTAGAATCGAAGTATAGAATAGACTATTATATTAAATGCTGAAGAATAATGCATCCGGCAATAATGCCTTCAACATTGACTGTAATTTTTCCGCCTGGAAAATATTCCCGGGATTGGCACATCATTAGCTCTGCCCCTTTAGAATTTGAACTCCGAATATTTAGGTATTCATTGATTTTATTGATAGGATTTCTAGAGTTCATTTGGCACCGTCAAAAGTTCACACCACATTAAGTCTTGCCGCGTAGGTTTGGCGTTTAGCCATGGATTTTCCGTTCAATTCATATAACGTTGCTTTTGAAAATGCATACTTGGCTCCAGTTAGTATGTTACAGAATGGACTTCTATTCAGATTTCTCAAAGTAGATAGTATCTACTTTTGTATGTCCGATGTTGTTGGAAATTTAACACATTAGCATGTTGAATTTAATGTTTATTCGCTTTGCTTTGTACTGCCATATTAATGATTGTAATAAACGTACACAAACAAATTTTGAGCTTTTATCTAGCGATAAACATAATGACGATGTAGGTTGGTAAATTTCGATAAGATAGGTACCTACGTCCATTTTCTGAAACTGGTGCAATTGATATAAATTATTACCACGTATGTGTAGGTTTCACTTTTATACTAAATTAAAGTAATTGGTGAGTGAACTCGACTGGGAATGAATTGAATTTGAAATGAGATTTATCTATTGTTTGTTACCTACAAATACAACGTTTTTTTTTGAGATCACGATCTAACGCGAAAATGCAGCCAGCCTGGGCACTCTTCGGCAGGGAAAAGATTTGGGGGAATTGTATATAGGTATATAGTTAAGTTGTTTTTAGGATAGTTTAGTATAGTTCAATCGTACCTTTACCATAATGCGTTTTGTTTCAATTTTTTATTATAAAAACGTTATTCTTAATGTTACATACATTCGATAGAATCTTTGGCTCATGTACGCTTGAGTCAAATGGAGCCCAGTTTGAGCTGAGTATATTCAATTGAATGTCACCATTTCTACGTGAGGATTTAAATTCATCCCTTTGGACTGCCTAAAAAACTTATACAAGAAACGTATGTTTTCGGTACGGTAGATAGAAATCTATCGTGTTCGGATCGGATTCATACTTGGCGGGTTTTATTGTAGGTACCTATACCTACGTATAAGCTGTTTAATGTTTTTGCATGTATGTAGATAATAAGTGAATAGGGTGGATGAGGCATAGCTGCGGCCTGGCGAGGTGCCATGACGCGCCCGCCGTCGCAGCACAGTAATGCATTGCCATTAGCTGCGGGCCCACACCATACATACTTAATAGTTCTCATGTATGATCATGATGTATGCACCCGCGTGGAAATATCGGAAGCTCATTAGATCAAGTAACACATAATAAATGAAAACTGAATACGTATACATTTCTTGGAGTTGCCTACGGTACGGGCAAGTTTTTTAAATTGTATCAGCGGGAAAATATTATGAATGTTAATGGTTACGTATAAGTCGGATGTTAACACGGAAATAGAAGAGGGAGTGCCGCCGAGCGGTCAGCGCGGCTTTCGGCTTGCGTTCGAAAAACATATTTGTGATAAGTATTTAATACATTCTTGTTGATTGAGTTCGCTTCTAAAATTGGATTATACTTAGATGTTGCCGAGCCTCCGATCAAGACTTTAATTGGCACACTGAGAAGCATAAATAAGACGACATTAAGCTTACCTATTTTGTCCTTCTTGGTCCAAGCCCAACATGCAAACTTCAGACAGACATATTTATATACTTAGTAACCATTAAAATAAGATATGAAAAACTAATCAAGTGCGAGTTGGACTCGCGCACCGAGGGTTATGCACAGATGTTTAAAGTATCTATGAATATCCAGAGTTAGCAGAGCTGTGCTCCTAAGCACTTTTGATTGCGTTCATTTAGACGCTTGATTGGTTCCTTGCTTCAAGGGATAATAATTTCTGCTTGATATCTACCTCCTCTCTCTCTCTCTCTGTCTCTCTTTTATTTATCTGGCCGCTTAACGTAAAAAAACCGGCCAAGAGCGTTTCAAGAGGATTTCGTATTTTGTACGGAATATTCCAAGTTTAGGTATATTTTATACCTTTGTCTGCTATTTACTCTTATATTACTAATTATTCTCAAGAAAACTTAACGCTTAGGTACGCTCGATTTTAATGAAAATGTGCACTTTAAAGTTGAATATTTTGCAAACATATTACTGAATCGAAAAATTGTTTTAGCAACCCCCTAATGGTTTTAAAAGACCTATCCAACGATATCCCATGGGATCCATGATATCCCCATGTGGGAGGTACTCTCAAAAAATATTTTTGGATTTTTTATTTTACCATTTTGTCGGCATAGTTTATATATATTCGTGCAAAATTACAGCTTTCTAGTATTGATAGTCTCTGAAAAATGCCGCGGACGGACGGACAGACAGACATGGCGAAACTATAAGGGTTCCGTTTTTGCCATTTTGGCTCCGGAACCCTAAAAACGGTCAAGAAAGTGATACTACTGGGGTTCCAAGTTTGCCAACTGAGGTACGGAACGCTAAAAATTAATCTATCTGTCATGGAAAATAAACTATCTGCTAAAAACTACCACAAGCTAAAATAACATTGCAATGAAAAGTTAATAAAATAAATATTTTCCCATTCAAATAAATCTTGCGCCGGAATTCATTCGATTGCCATGCATAAAGTGCTTCATTGTTCTATTACAATAGTATGTATGTATGTAAACTCTTTATTGTACAAAAGAAAAGAAACATAACACAATTGACAAACTTTGAGATACTTGTACAAAGGCGGACTTATCCCTTATAGTTTGAGCAACGAGAATATATAGAATAGATCGAGTGTTCGTTTTTCATTCAACACAGCTCGACCGCTAACAAAAAATTCCAATATAATATAAAAACCACCCACCAGGTAATAGTAGCAATCGGAAAAGAGACGAGGCGAGTTCCGTTGTAATCATAATATGATACTAGATTTCCGCAACTAGATTAAGGTTAAACGTGGCCACATTCGGATCAGACCGGCTTCAGTAACAGTAGATAAAATTCACATCTCTACGTGAAATCCGTCAAGACTACTAGTAGTCTTGCTATACTTGATAGTATTCTCAATTCGAGCAATAGTGAGATTAATTTGAAAAATGATGAATTTTTACCATAAGCCAAATATGTGGTCTACCACCCTAAAGTTGATAATCGTTTGCATGTCATAAAACAATTGTGCCAATAGAAGTGTCGTCAGCTTGAAAGTTCGACTTTAGCGACATATTTATTTGATAGAAACTTATTTTAAAATTGATAGACCACTTAAGTATTTGGCTGATGGTACAATGCAATTCTTATTATTTTACGTAAAATAGAGCGCGCTAAATTAAGTGATTTTATTAGAACTTTTTTTCTCGTTTGGACGTTGTTCGGTTTATAAGGCAAGCCCGGCTTTTGGGCTTCTATGTAAGGGCCGCCACTGATGGTACATGTTACAAAATATTTTGTATACTTGACAAAAATAATACATTTAACAGGTACCATCTACTTTGTAAATACAGAAATAACCATTATGTGGTTAGGCTGTGTATAATAGGTACATATCGTACCCCCGCCGCTGAGTGCCGTTAGTTACCTAAAAGGAGAAAATTATTTAAGTATGGCACGCGACACTAAGTCCTTTGCGCTTATAAAAAGGTTTACTTGAGTAAATATATTGTCAGGGGCACCCGGATACCTATAGTACCCATTGGTAATCAAGTAATAGGTCGTTAAGTAGAAGCTTACGTAGGTTGTAGGTATATCGACACATACATATTAAAGCTGTCAGTACTTTTCCGTACCCAATACCTACACAGGGGAGTAATTATAAGCCACCAGCGGTAATGAAGGCAGATACTCATTTTCTGCAGATATCACATAAGTATGCGAGCTTAATAACAATCTCAGTATCTAGTACAGTCACCTGCATTCATATCTGCTACAGCGGAGCGTCCCAAAATATCTGACACGTCCTACCATAAATAGAGTCGTATCAGATATTTGTTGTATCAGTTATGGTGGTGCCGGCGACTGTAACAAGACTCAGATCCATATTGGTTTCGGATGAATTAAAAATGATTGAATCGCTTACGAGTGTTATATTAAGCTAGACCTACTAATACTTGCATTAATGAAGTGCACGATGTTTGTGACGAAACAAGAAATAAGTTTTTGGTAAAAAAATAATTTTTAATACCAGATTTTTTTTGCTGACTACTTTTTGTTCACTGTAGTTTCATTGTTACCCAAACTACATTAGCATACCTACCTTTCAAGTCGATGTAATTAACTGTTGAAGAGTTCCGTCCTGCGAGACGATCCTGGAATTACCTACTATCAGGATGTCAGTACCAGATTATTGTATTGTCACGCAATTTACATTTAAGAGTCCCCAGTACGCTCGCGTTTCCATACAAACGTACTTTCGTTCTAATTTACAAGCAGCACTACAGATCAAAACGCAACTTTGCAACTATAATGGGAGCAGCCATTACGATGCTTATATGTATAAGATTTGGTTAAAATAAAATGTAACGGAAAAATACAAAAACGAATTTCCATTTCTCATACAAAATTTAAAATTAATGTGTTTTTATTTTGTTACATTGAATATGAACGAAAACTAATTATAAGCATCAAAATAGCAGCTCCCATTATTTTGTTTCAGTGTGTTGTTTTTAAATTAGCACGACACTACTTTTGTATGAAAATGCGATCAGCGGTGAGCGTACTGGCGACTCATAAGTATGCCAAATTTCAAGACAATCCGAGTACTGGAAGTTGGTCGAATTTATTGCAAGATTTGATTACAGACAAACAACGGGACAGGTGAAACTAAATAAAAGCTTGTAAAAATATTTCCTTGTGAACACAGTTGATACATCCATACTATACTATTAATATTTATTTTTCAAAGTACCCAAATGCCAAGTTTCATTAAGACCCATCGATTTATCTTCGACAATGTCGACCTTCGTATAAACTTTCATCCCCTATTTCACCCTCACACAGGAATAATTTTAAAAAACGCGCGAACAAATATCTATTTATATCTTATCACGTGCCCAAATGCCAAGTTTCATAAAGAAACATCGATTTATCTTCGACAATGACGATCTTCCATATAAACTTTCATCCCCTATTTCACCCCCTCACAGGGAGAATTAAAAAAAAAACGCGCGAACAATGTCTATTTATCTCTTAATCACGTGCATTTCGGCATGCCGAAATGGCAAGTTTAATAAAGATTCATCGATTTATCTTCGATAATAACGACCTTCCATATAAACTTTCATCACCTATTTCATCCCCTCACAGGTCAAATTTTCAAAAAAGCTCAAAAAATAACGACTTATTTCTTATTAAGTGTCTAAATGCTAAGTTTCATGGTTTTATTTTCGACAGCGACGAATTTCCACCATATATACTTTCACCCCCTATTTCAACCCCTTAAAGCCTCTTTTTCGCGATAAAAGATAGCCTATGTTTTTTCCCAAGGTCTATTCTATCTCTGTGCCAAATTTCATCCAAATCGGTTCAGCGGTTTTTGCGTGAAAGCGTAACAGACAGACAGACAGACAGACAGAGTTACTTTCGCATTTATAATATTAGTATGGATAGTATGGAAGTATGGATAGCAATGTTTTAAAGTAGTTTATTTTTAGTAAACCGTAGAAGTTTCTATGTGCTATTATTGGCAAAATAGGTATCCTAAATAAATAAAATACTTGCCAAAGTTACTATTCCACGCGGACGAATTCGCGGGCAAAAGCTAGTATTATATAAGGTGCTAACAAATTAAGCACCAATATTTTAAGAGATGTTAAATAAGATCAAAACAATAAACTTTAAATATAAGTTAAGCTTTAGTCTACTCCTAAACACGTGTACTATCTGCTGTAAAAATATTGGTACCTAATTTGTTAGCACCTTATATAAATATGTTGATATATACATATATTTGCAATCATATTATAGAAAAGTATCAGCGATATAAATTATGTTACAAACAGTGAAATGATAGCGCTGAAAGTTGCTACGTATTTCTATAAAAAGAAAATTGAAGATAAAATATTGTACGTAAAACGGCAAAAACAGTTCCTAAATAATTAGGTAAATTACCAAAAAATAAAATATTTAAAAATATGTGTAATAATTTTACCCTGGCACTGAATTTAATATAAAGTTCTCTAGTTCTAATACCCATACTTATTGTGTATGTATTTTAGATTTCGGAAATAGGCCAGGTGTGGGTATCGCCATTTCTGAAACATCGTTTCAGGTGATTATGTCGACATCTCTATATCATAATACTCGCCAGAACACAGTACGAAAGAGCAATATGAAATAGTTTTTTTTTATTTTTTATTTGACTGGATGGCAAGTTGAAAGTACATATAGGTACACTATTTAGTTTAGCAATAATATTTAAATTAACTCAGCTAGAATTATGCCTGCATTCCTGTCCCTGGACAGGAATAAAGCTATGGCTATACTGCTTTATTATTATCTACTTATGACGTGTTCGACGATTAATTTCAGACGGGCAATGTCAGTTAAATCCGAAAATTGATGGGTATATTTTAGTGAAACGCTGGATACATTGGGGTTATACATAAGCTTCCTCAGAAGAGCTTATAGGCTTTTGTTAACATCAATATTTTGGTGTCCAATTAACATAGTTTTGAAAGGTATTAATTCCGAGAAGATAGAGTTGATGTACATATTTAACGCATTAAGCCTGTAACATTATTAACGCCCGTGATTGTCCTTGTTACTAAATTCTGTTATCATAACACGCGCTAAACGGTGTTGGGGCGCGTTTATTTACGTTCTTATTTTTATTCTGGCATTGACCGCCGCCCGGGGTGCTTGTTGTCATTGTCAATTCGTGCGTTATATATGAAGGGTTTTGGGTTGTATAGTATTAAGTATTTGAAAGGAAGCGGCGGTCGCGCTTCGTTAATTCGGCCGCGCGACCCGCGACGCGCGGCGGAGACCGGGCCGCGGCAACGGAGCGAAGCCTGCTTCTAATTAATGCTAGCTTCAACTTCACAGAGCGTTGTGAAGTCTTAGTAGCTCACTTGGTTGCCGTTGAAGCATCCTTTACTTGCCACTTGCCGCTTTCTTTGTCAGCTAACGCCTCATAAATTCTGCACTCAGTACTGCGAACGCGGGGTAGGCTTTCGTAGCAGTAAAATAGGAACTTTCTCTTGAATTTCTTAACATTCAGTTGCGTGTATCATTGCGCTGTCTGTTGTAAATGACTTACTGTGTGCTTTAGAAGGCACCTAAGTACTCACTAGAAGAATCTATGGCCAGGTAAATGTGACATTGACCTTTCTTGTCGTCCGCTGGAGGTTACATTAGGGAAGGATAGGTAAAAGGCAGGCTATAAAGTTGGTATGGCACGTTTATTAGTTAGGCATTAAATAGGTACTCGTATTAGGACACATATGTTTAGCTATTTTCACACATCCATTACCATCTTCTTCATTCAAGAACTTATTTAACTGCTCTGCTATTTTTCAATGTTTCATTATATGCTGAAGCGAATGCACACAAGATATAATATTGCACACCAGGTGACAGCCGATAAGGAGGTGATTTCTGTATTTTCCTTAATCAAATATTTTACTAAAATATTCTATAAATATTAAAAGTTCGCGGCAGCTTACTTCTGTAGTGATTTAATTTAATCAACGAAAAAAAAACCGATAAAGCACAAAATTACGTCCTTATCAAAACCACTACACTCGAAATTTAAATGTGTTTGATATGCTAGCCATGCGAGAGTTCGTTCCTTTGGCATTGCAGCGGCGCGCAAACGACACTAAGGGGCTGTTTCACCATCCATTGATTAGCGTTAACCGACGGTTAAATGTGATTCCGTCTCCGTCTATTCGAACAAAACAAATAGAGACGGCATCACACCTAACCGCCAGTTAACACTAATTAATGGATGGTGCAACAGCCCCTAAACTTACACTTATATTTTACAACATGCACTTTTACACAGTACCTAAATATATTAATTGGACGGTGTCGATTAGAGATCTTTTTAATTTTGTTAGTGTAAAACAAAATTTGCAAATTTTAAGGCATTAATTATTAATCTCAAATGGTGAATAAACTCTATCTATTACATAATGTTAGAGAACATACAAGAATTTATTAATACTATTTACCAAATACAAAGTCATAATATAATAATAAGCATTAAATTAATAAAACGAACTATCCTAAACTTAAAAGAAAAACTAAAACAAATTACTTAAAGAGTAGGTATCCTTTGGCAAGGTCCCGAATATGTTAGATATCTGTGGCAAAATTGTTTTAAATAAATGAGCGTGGATGTGGGGTATCAAATTCAGAGCGCCTAAGATTCGAGTGTTAAATCCCCTGCCCCTAGTTGAAATCACTAACTGATAAATGAAAAGAAACGAAGGAAAAACAACATCTGGTTTTGAAATTAGGCGGTCTTCAACAGAGGTCTTACGATTTTAGTAAATTGAACATTTTAATTTTGAAAGAACGATACGAGATACGATGTTTTTATGAATACTCGTAATATCTGAGACCTAATACATAACAAACAATAGCTTTGTTTAAAATTAAAAAAAACCCACAGAAAACCTAATAATTATAGTAAAAAAACACGTTTTAATGGTAACTACCTAATTGCTCCATTGCCAGATCATGGAAACTACCTTTGGCCAAAGTATACCCTAAGACCATTCTAACAAGCCCAAACACAGCTTGCTTACGTCGTTTTGCTATCTATCTGTTCCATAATCAGATCCAGAATCAGTCCCCACATATATACACATACGTATACATGTATACATGGCTAGGTTACATTGTTCTATCTTAGAGTTTCAGTGTCTTCTGACTCTGCAATCAGATCAGCTTGATGGTTATGAATAATTCGTATTATATTGTTATCAGAACTAGGCCTAATTCGATACAATAATCGCACACGTAACCAATACAATATAAAAAGTCGATGAAAATCAAGTTGAAGGATTCAATTGCATACAAGTGAAGCCAATAAAAAAGAGTATTAAAAATAGGAAATAAAAACTGCACGATCGCACTCATCATGAATAGTCAAGATCCGTGATTTTTATAAATTTAAATACGTCCATTTTCACCTTTGCCTGAAACCGAGTTTCTATATTGGACCAGTCATAACAAGCTTCGTTTTTTTTTGAAGCCGTACTGAACGGAACTACCGCAATTTCAATGGCGCTCTCGATGGCAGGTGCCCGTCAGCACAAACGAAATGTTGGCATTCTGTTGGATTAGCAAGTGACATACAAATAAACCAACACTGCATGTTCGTTAGTTTTCCATTTCCGTGTTCACTAATAGATGGAGAGCGGACTGCAAAATTTCGTTCCTACTCTTGATACCGTGAAATGCACAATGGTTTCCCATAAAACTGATGCTAAGTCCAAATTTGATAGTCTGCCTGTAGTAGCTCTGTTGGTCAAATGTGGTCTTCATCATCAGTTCCACTTCGCCAAATGATGATTTCCAAGAGCAAATGCACGAGTTACTATTAAATATATCTAAATTACCATAGGAGTCCCTACAATATTTGAAGAGTTCCCTCGATTTCCTTAGGATCCAACCATTATATCCTGATTTGGTGCTTAAGGGAACTAATTGAAAACGCACGTTTCGCGTGCTCTGCCTACCCTATTTGAGAATACAGGCGTGATGTTTGTGTGTGTGTGTGTGTGTGAGAGAGTGTGTGTGTGTGTGTGTGTGTGTGTGTGTGTGTGTGTGTGTGTGTGTGTGTGTGTGCGTGTGTGTGTGTGTGCCCGTATGTCACAGGTATTTTACTAATTACTACATAGGTACATAGCAATTTACATAGTTTCCTAGGTAGGCAGGTAAATACCTAAATATTTCTGTACTAAAACAACAAATGTCTTCAAAAATGATCTTGGTTTAATTTTAATTTTTTGGATATAGCGAATGTTTAATAGTTCCGAGAATCATAAAAATGTACCATTAAAAATACCTATGTCGATAAACAAACAGAGAATCATGGGTTGTTGCATTTTTATAACTCGCTGAGATAAATCTAGCTCCACGCGGACGGAGTCGCGGGCACAGCTCTATTGTATTCACATAAAATTTTGTGTTTTGAAAGCGGGAATAAATCCTTAGGTCTATTCGAAAAAAAGAATAAAAAATAGGTGCTGACTGAGAAATAGTTTTCAAACACATTGCATGGGCTTTGTAATAACATTGATCCACATATTTCAGGCTTATTGGAAAAGTTAGTGTGTTCTATAGTATAGATTACAGGAACGCTAGTGGTTCGTCCTACACTGTACGATTAATCTATTAATTCCACCACACAAAGCACATAGCTATGTTTAGCGACATCAGTGTTCGCCAGCCCAAAATTCATTCAACTAATGGACTGTTATTTTGGATATATGTATTTTGTAACTCTCATAACATAAACGTTGCTCGAAACACGGTATAAAATATGTAAGTACAACATAATTATACAAATAGAAGGTAGCCGAAAATGTTTGTCTTAATAAAGTAAATATACACTGTTGCTTGTAATTATAGAATAAACATACATATATTATGCTAACCTATTTAGATCAATTTGCTTAAGGCACCGAATTTCAGCACCGGAAAGTATGGCGTATTGCGTGAGCCACTTTACCGGAAGGTAGGTGAAAACCTTACTTCCTTATCAGCATATTACTTAATTATCATTACGAAGTGTTATTCGGTATTATTATTTAATATCTGGGTGACCGAGCTCCGCTCGGGCTAAAACTCGGTACCAAGCGCTTTCCCAGAGATAAGACCAAGCCAGATCGATTTTTTATCCCCAAAAACCCCTACATACCAAATTCATTTCATCGAAATCGTTGGAGCCGTTTCCGAGATCCCCGAGATAAATATATATATATATATATAAGAATTGCTCGTCTAAAGGTATAAGATTATCAATTTACTACCTTTTTACCCGACTGTTCTTTGGTCCTCGCTGCAGCCTAAACGGCTAGACGGATTTTTAGATATGTGGTATCATTGGAATCTTCATAACTGTCGGAGTGACATAGGCTATAAAATAATTCAATATGGCGTCTGCGAAAAAAAAATATGGCGAAGGAATGAAAAAAATATGATACGATCGAATCGTTCCTCTCTTTTTATTTTTCACCTTTTTTTATTTTTCACGTATAAAATATAAATAAAATTATAGGGTATACTCCCACAAAAACTACGTAGCTGTGATTTTGTTTTCAATGCTTTAGCTGCTATGGATTTGGAGAAAAACGAGTTTGAAAAAAAATGTCAAGAAAACACATTTTTGACATTATCTCTGTGACAGTTCAAGATAGAAGGCTCAAAATTAGAGTGATTACTAGTTATGAGGCGACAAACAATTGACATTCACCAATTCAACTAATCCTCACAGGGGCCACATGTCCTTATCAGTAACAAGGTAGTGAGAATATTGAAATCACTGAAAATACTGTGCAGCTAAACCCTTTCATGGCTCCCATGAAGCCCAGCGTAATTTGGCGCGCTTCAATGAATGGGTAAGGAGCTTTACAGACTGCAATGCAGGATAATGAATAGATTTCTTTTTCCCTGAATGGCAACACTGGCATAGATAATAGATCGCTCGGTTTTGGCTAGAAATTCGAACTTGTGATTTTATTTTGCTTAATATACAAAATGTACACACCCAATATCATATTTTCTCAAGTTTTTCGCGATTCCCAAGGTCAAAGAATCGAATTGCTTAAAAATTCCAGAGAAATAATGCGTTGTTTGGGAGAAACGTGTCAAAATGCTCTGTCTCGGTTTTTTGTCCCGTTCTGGCGGTTAACTTTTATATTATAGATAGTCGAGGTTAAGGATATCTTTACACTTTTAGTGCCTTGTCGTAGACACTGTATTGCTTTCCGACAATTTTATACAAAAGTTCAAACATGAAATGACAGCAACAAGGTAGTAAAGTGTAAACATATCTTTGAATTCGACTGTAAATTGATTTAGGGTTTTCGCACTGCCAAAATGTTTGTCAATCGATGGAATTATGTTTCGAAGAGTCTTGTTACCTGGAATCAGGTCAAGGGCGGGGCGACAATGAATCAGAGTTTTTTTTTCTTTAACGACGGCCTCACAAAACATAATTTGTTAGGGGTATTGTTGACCGGATGGGCGGGATATTGCGCACGTCTGGAGGTCCCACCGGAAGACCCGTGACCCAACGACTTCCGCCCACCGGTCTACACCGGTTATACCTATGCTTTAAAATAAAAACTCGTCATCAATTATACTTAATGATTATTAACACACATAGTTAGGCAAGTTTGACAAAACACTCTTGCAAGTGAATTTATTGATTCATAATATACCTACATAGTTATAGTTAACACGATGCATACTCAGAATATCGAAAAATGTCTCCAGATATTTTATTGACTTCAATTCTAAATGCCTAGAAATCTGTTAGTTACTACGGCGTCCAGATGAACAATCTGCTGAAAAATTCTAGATTAATTTAAAAATTCCTTATCAAATATAAGTACTCAGCATTTGCATTGGGTATGATTTCTAATAATATAGCTATGGAGTCCGGAGTGCATTCCACTTTTTACGCCGAAATTAATCACTTCATTTGGATGATTTTATTTAGGCTGTGGAGACGATTTTTTTTCTTATCTATTCCATGACGTGGAATTTACTTTTCTCCATCTTGCTCGGAAATGTTCTCATTAGTGTTGAAAAAATCGACCGGGAAGTCCATCGTTATTATGCGTTGATGCGATAATATTTTTAAAAAAAAAGTGGCATTACTTCCCGGACATGTCCGGGCAGTGTTTATTATTGTTCAGGTTTTTTACTTTTAATTTCATCCAAGACCGAAAATTTACCAAACAGCCAGCCAATTGTCCAATAGTCACGTACAAAAACCGAGATTAAAAAAAAACCGTTTTCTGCGTTCAACTAATAATACCAATAATGATTGTGTATTTAGACTTATTTATCTTCTCGGACTGCTAAATATTTTGTAACAAAGGTATTTTTTTTTAATGTTGTGCGTTTAAGAATTGCCACTTTCACTAAAAGTAAAAATGTATAATATTTATATTTACTAATCCTATAAGTTTTCTTTTAATTTATTTGATTACTATATTGTATGTGGATCCAAATATACGATTCGGACCCAAATCTTTAATATCGAAATTGAGGCGAAATTATCGAAATCGAAATTAAACATATTGTGTCGAATAAATATAACGTTTTATTTCCTCGCATATTTGGAGAAAAGCAGTAAACAGGCCTCGGCAGGAATGTCATTTCGTGGATTCGTATCTATTAAAGGACTCGGCTAAGCCTCGTCCTTGAAGACCATACTCATCCACCAAATGATTTTTCCCGCCCTCTGCAGTAATCCATACTTATTTTACTTATAATATTATAAATGCGAAAGTAACTCTGTCTGTCTGTCTGTTACGCTTTCACGTCGAAACCACTGAACCGATTTTGATGAAATTTGGTATATAGATGGTTTGAGCCCCAAGAATACCTTTTATTCCGGTAGAGGGCGCCACCGCGCGATGACCTAGACGAAGTCGCGGGCATAAGCTAGTATACTATAATAAGTCTTTCAAAAGTATGTAATAGGTTTGCTATAACCATTTACCTATTAAGGGATCCATTTCTGAATTATAAAACATTAAAAGTGCAAATTTATAGTTCCCTGCTCCGCTCACAAAAAATTGGTTGTTTTTGGGTATGACGACAAAGTTAAAGAAGGAAAACTATCTTTTCTTTGTCTAGGCTTTGCAAGTTTACGAGTAGTTCAATAAATTTGAATCACCTAATAAAAAATATAGAATAAATCACTGTAATTAATTAAATATAAATATTTTTTTATAAAGACTTCATTGTTTCACAAGTAAAATGGATCAAATAACATAGTAAATAGTTTATTTGTTGAGTATATGAGTGAGTATATTTGTTTGTATTAAGTGTATCTGCCGAGCGATGAAACATTTTTACAATTGGCATTAGTGTTGCCACATGGCATTTACATGACTAATTTATATTTATGGTTTTTCCAGAGTTGCCGTCCTATTAGGACGTGCTCTGAGCCATGGCGGTCATAAACCAACCCCGATCCGCCCCGCTGAAGGGTAAGCACTGCCGCGAACTAACTAGTCAGTCTGTTGTCGAATTTATGTCAGATAATAACGGACAGCTTTTTGACTTTTCCTTGCGAGATAAAACAATAAACATGACGGCATCATCATCTGTGCATAGCACAGCAAACCGACAAGGTAAGTTAAGAGAATACGGTATTTGACTATTTTGTATACTTTGTATATATTTTGTACCTTAAGCTTTTAACCCCAAAATTCACTGAACACTAAAAAATTTAACGTGAATAAAAAAGAAAGTAGGCTTTATCAAGACAGAGGTCCCTAAAATAAAATTACCACTTTTTACAAGCATTTTTTTAACTTGCACTGTTCGTTTATTTATTTATTTGGGTCAAATCTTGCAAGTTAAATTTGACCCACTTCTAGTAGTCCGATCGACTTGAAATTTGGTAAACTTAAGTAAATCTGGTGACAGTACAATAATCAGATAGTGACATCCTGGTAGTCCAGCCAGGATCGTCTCCACAGGGCGGAACTCTTCAACGGTTAATGGCATCGATTTGAAATTTGGTATTCAAATTTAGTTTGGGTGACAATACAAGTACAGTCAGCAAAAAAGCTTGTATTAAAAATGAAATTTTTACCAAAAACTTATTTTGTGATGTTGTAAAGAATTGTAATATATACCTACCTACAGAACAAACATTCGATCATTTCTTTTTGACATTAACACTTTGACGTCAGCGAAAGACATACACACAATAAGATAGATACATATTTGGATCCTTGAAAAAAGAAAGGATTAATATCAAAACTGCTAGGGATAGATTTCACAAGTATTAAATTTCTCTCTCTCGAGTTTTATTCTTTGACATTTTTATTACAACTTTTATTTAGCTTCACTTCGTTCGTATACGTGTTTGTTTGGTAGCTTCACTTCTTGCACGTGAATTTTGATCACTTTCCAGTAGTTAAAGATTCACTTAAAACTTTGTACTATAGTCAAGTTCAGTCAGAAAATACCAATTAATCATTTAAAATGTAATCTTTAGCAAATAAATTTAGTGTAAGTTGTGTACGGGCCCAGAGATGATGAGGGGGTAGAATTAGTCAAGTAGGTATTTTACTTTCAAGCGTACCTGTTACTTATTTTTATCTCAACTTATAACTTGAGATTTCTTACTCAAAATCAAAACAATGCTCACTGTAGATTCTGGAAAAGAAAAAAGTGTCCTCAATTTTCTACCCATACATTTCTATGTCGGTTTTGTGATGAGCTCTCACAAAGTCCGAGAAAATTTTTCACAAAAAATACCCCAAAAATAAACGCCAACATTATAAAAAAAGTGCTCGTGATTCTGTATAAGAAAAATAAAATAAAACTGTATTAATGGATTAAATCTATCATAAGCTGTGCAATCAGTTATTTCCGTTAAATTAAATATGTCTAGCATCATGAAATTCGTTGATAACCGCAGAGTAAGCTGAGAATGCATGTAGCTCGTTCTAGCCGCGTAAGTCCATTAGTTAGTTCATCCGATGCGTGTGGTGGCACCCATGTCTTGTCGGGATCGATAACTCGCGAAATGCTGTTGCCGAGGTGTTAATTGCATTACAGGCGTCACTGTGAGCATGCACGCACGGCCACTCATTCCACATTCTCTATTACATTAGTTATGTACCTGCATCGTATTTTTTCTCGCGTAAAATTTCTTGAAACCTTTTAAAAGTAACCTATTTATTTAAAAAAGTAAAAATACAGATGCTCCAAAAAGAGAAAAAGCGTCAATTATGGATTTGCAAAAGATATATTTACATGCGTTAACTTCTGATGGAAGTAAGGGTCTCAGCACGAGCCCTCCATCCCCGCTCACCCATTCCTTTGCATGCACGGGATGATAACAATTTTTTTCACACATCTCCTTCAGAAAAGTAACTTTTCCTCCCTGACGAGAGGGAGCAAAGTGCAACTTTTCTGTTCAAGGCTTTTCTAAGCGTTTTATTGCAAATGCCATTTTTTTAAGTTGATAATTGTAAAGCCACGCCATTTTCTATGCTGGTTGTTCTTAAATAATATTTAGATTTTTCTTTTTCAAGTTTCTTAATGCTCGGTGTGAAAAGTTGTATGAACCACTCGGGAGCAAAATTATTTTCATCTTGGGCGTTAACACTTGAATCCCTCATTACGCTCAGGATTCTACTTTAGAATCCTTCGCTACATTTTGGATTCAATGTACGCCCTCGCCGTAAATACACCATTTTGCTCCCTTGTGACACAAATAACTATTTTTCACCTCAGCACCTCAAACAGGCAGGTTTTGCTATGAGAAATCAGTGAGCAAAATCGCATTTTGCTCACTCCGTGAGACAAAGTAATTTCTTTTTTTTTAAATGCTGAGTACCTACAGTGTTGGGTCTACCCACTGAATTCCAAATATTGGAATTTTACTTTGATCTGTCATTTCACTTCAACACGAAAAAAGCGAGAGATAGGATCAAAAAATGTGTTGATTAGGATCTTAAATTAAATTTTTGATATTAGTAATATATCGATAGATAACTAATAAATTACATCAAGACGAAATATTTCCAAAATGTAAATTTTCCCGATCTTTTAAAGTATGCAACCTCGTTGCACGAAAGCCGCTTCTCTTGTTTTTTTATATAAAAGAATTCCGTATGTATACGGAACTGCCTCTACAGTTGGAATAAATATTTGTTAAATTGAATGAATTTTTAACAAATCTATTTATGTTTATGTAATCCAAATCTTAATAAAATTCACATTTAAAGGTTATTAACATTTATAATAAATTATACGTTTATTGTTTAACCTTTTTAATGACCCCAAGATGACGCTTTTTGAAGTATTAAAAAATAAGTGTGACATATAGCACAAGAAGGTCTAAGTTCAAATTACAATGCATGTTATGAGTATGAGATTTGTATTGTATCCTTTGGGCACTTTTTTATGGTTTTAAATGTGATTATTATATTTGTTTCTTAATAATCGGATTATATTCAAAAACATTGTGTTTTTTTATAAACCGGTGTAAATGGGGTTTTACTCTTATGTTATATTTAAATGATGTTCTCGCTGCTGAGGTGTTAAATTGTATGTGTCACACGAGACAAAAGTTTTTTTGTATCAGATTTTGTATGAAAAATGGGATTTTTTTTCGAACTATCGCAATCGATTATGCTCTTAATTCTGAGTAGGAAAACCCATATTTTTCCAAAATTGAAAAAAAGAAGGGGACATCTGTACACGAAAAAGCCCTGGTGCCAAACTCCGTCGTGTACGTACGGCTTCCATTCGCGCACATCTTGATAAGAAGCTATTCGCTGAGCCATTTGTGGCAATAGCCTGCGACGCTCCGAGTATCGCTTGAGCCTGCGGTACATATTGTACAGCAGCACACCACCCTAGTTATTTGTCGATCGACATGTCATACGAGTAATTCCCCCGTGTAGGTATTTTCAAAGTTCCGTACCGCAGTTAACAAAAACGGGATCCCTTTAGGATCACTTTGTTGTCCGTCTGCCTATCTGTCTGTCCGTCCTTCCGTCTGTCTGTCAAGATCCTTTTCTCAGGAGCGAGTGGACGTATCGTATGGAGTATCAACAAAAAAGTAGGATTAAAGTGTTTTATACTAATAAAATAAGTGACAACATTTAGTTTGAAGTATGCGAACAATGCGAAGCAAGATGGCGTCTTGACATCCCTAATGATATTTGGCAGGCTAGTACGTACAGGCGTCTCTTTGTTTTGGCCCAGTGGCCTTTTTTTCCTTACCTGTTGTATGTTTTCACCATGATTAAGTTAACAGTTTCTGTGTGGGAATATTCTGTTATTCTATTTTTAATAAATTGCCATACGGGCTTAGTTAACAGAGCGTATAATATCGATACAGGCTTTATATTATAACTCCCAAAGTTCTTGCAGATCTATATGCTTTTGCTTCTTGGAATGCTTATTTGCTTATGGTACCTACACGTGAGCGAAGCCGCGGTTAGCTAGTTTAGATATAAATAGCAGCGAGATAAGTATTAACAACAAAAACGTTGACTGATTTCCAAGGATCGTTTAGACCAAAGCTAAAGGTGAGCGGGTCTCCAACAGCGCAGGTTACGACTGAGATAAGGCACGAGCTGTCGATATCGGAGATAGGTTTTTATCCACGTGATTCGCTCTGGTTCTGCCGCCGTAGTTCATATAATATTTATGTGATGATTCTTGGTAAGCTTCCTTGAAACAGGCATAAAGTATTGTTTTATTACAAGTACGAATGCAGACATATTTGAGTTTCCACAAATTATAGAAGTAGAGATTTTATTATGTGATAAAATAACCATTTAAAAAAAAACAAGAATTTATGGTAAAGGTCGGAACTCTATTACTTGACGCTGTTGTTCGGCTATCAGAAGCTATACTATACAGTTGTGGTTAAGTATCTTCTACATCAAGGAACCAAAGTCAGGCTAATGGCACTATTGTTCCTTTGATGTACGAGACAATGTATTCCTAAGCAAGCAAAGTTCGATTTCTATTTAACATCTCGAAAATGCAAACAAAGATAATACAGCAGAAGACCAAATATTAATGTAATCACTGACGTCACTGTATTACCGTCATTAGAGCACAGTTATATGTAGGTGCTAGCAATATATTTTTATCACTATGAAAATTGTGAAATTGCGTCATAAAAACTGTCGTAACACATTTTCGTATTATACCTACTCGTATTATAAACTAATGCTGCCTACACCTAATAAACTTCAGGAACGATATGCAACATGAATATATCTTTTCGTCGATACGTAACATAATGGCATGCAGACTTCAGTGCCCTTAGTGTAAGTTTTCGGTTACAAAATACGTCTCGATCGCGTTCGCGTTAAAATCTCAATTTGTATGGAAACACGAACATCGCAAACGTTCCGCTAGAGGCGCTGTTCGTGTTTCCATATAAATATATCGTGTTTCATAATAGAAGGGTCACATGAGTGCCTAAAAGGCCTAATTACGTACAGTTGCATATAATATTTTATCTACATCCATATATTAAATCCTCTATCATGCGTTCAAGAACGTTTGAGAATGACCTGCATTAACGAAAACTCGGTAGGTATGTCTGCCCCACGAGCTGCGCCCCCTGCGCGCGCGACGCCTTGCGCCTGTACCGTTAGTCTTAAGTAGTTATCGGTTACAAAATACGTCTTGATCGCGTTCGAGTTTAAAATCTCAATTTGTATGGAAAAACGAACAGCGCCTCTAGCGGAACGTTTGTGATGTTCGTGTTTTCATACAAAATGAGATTTTAACGCGAACGCTATCGAGACTTTTTTGTAACCGAAAAAAAAACACACTAAGGGCACTGGACAATTTTTCGTTCCGAATTCAAAACCCCACCCTACTGCACCGGTACTGTAATGATGTATGAATCATTACGATACAGCCGTGCTCATTATAGAATCCAATGTCGTAATGCTGGTCATTATCTATGGTTTTTGAACGCATAATGGAGGATTTACTATAAGGGTAGATAAACCATTTTCATCTTCAATGGAGCACACCCTTGCTCTTTCTCTAAATTTAACGCTTTTAAAGGCTATGTCGGACCGGACAAAATTGAACAGAATTATTACCAAAAAACATCCGACTGCGACGATTATTTCTGTGATCTTCTTTTGAAATTTGATTATGTACGAAATAGAAGCGAAATTATTAGAAAATACTAAATTAACTTTTGTATGTAATTAAGTAGATATTTAATAAAGTTACCTACGTGTATTGTATCTGAATCACTAAAAACATTTGTATGAATTTAATTATCGCAAATTAATTTTATAATCTTTCAGTTTTTGTAAACAAATTCACTTAAAGTGACAAATGAACAAAATAATGCCTTTTATGATCAGGCTTATGGCAAAGCAAAAAGCTTATGGCAAAAACATAATCCAAGATATCAAAACTTCCAAATGCCATTGCAAGCAATATTAAGTAAGTACATAATTAACAGATGTTTGAACCACTTCCTGTACTCGAACCTACCTACATATACACATAGCAAAATAACGATCAAATGTAGTAGCGAGTAAAGTGCAAAGGTTAACAGGAAAATAAAAAACTTTAACGGAAATCAGGCAAATACGAGGCAGGTAGTTCGGGAAAGCTCGCGGGACTAGCAACTCATATACCTACCTACTTACAACACCCATAGACGCAATAAAAACGAGGTTGAATAATGTGAAGTTTTTCCATCTATCACAATGGAGCTTCGTGTAGGTAGTCTATCCTATTTTGTAGCGGAGTTAAGGCCGGAGATGTACGTACGAGTACATGCCATATTTATTCATGTCGGCGGCCATTTGTTAAATCCGCCAGATCATGAATTTCCTAGGCATATAGTGAAATGGCGCCATTTCATGAATTGTCTAAGGGACATCCGCCATATCGTTCAAAACTCACCGTTTAACGATTTGCCTAGTGACGTTTAGGCAGATCATGTAATTCCTAGGCATATCATGAAACGCCGCCATTTCATGATTTGGCCAGTTTAGGCAGATCATGAAATTCCTAGGCATATCATGAAACGCCGCAATATCGGTTTTGGTTTTGTTATCGCCATTATCGTTGTAGTCATAATTCATACTAACCACTCCTCACATCGCTCGTCGGGCCTAAATTTTTCTTTATTTCGGCATATCACGATGTGCCCGGTATAGAGCTAGGAATATCGACGAATGCTTTACTCTAATCGATCTGACATTTTGTTTCTCAGGCACATCGTGATATGCCTGGCCAACGTTTAGGCATATCATGAAATGGCGCCATTTCACGATATGCCTAGGAATTTCGTGATCTGGCGGTTTTTACGATCGGCCGCCGACAATCATATGGATCGTGACCCGTTTAATTTGGCTCGTCAAGGGAATAAAGAACATGGCAGATTCAAATTTATATACTTACGGGGTCTTATGTAGTCCAGTCAACGTTACAAATATGTACTCAAGACCACGGAATAAGTAATAGAACAAGTATAAAGTGCCAAGACTAAATTTGTTCATCCTGTTACAACACAGCAAAGGGAAAATGTCTATCCATGACCTTGAGTTACTGTAGACTGCCTTTCCGTTTTCAAATCGAAACGGCAAAGTGCAACCGTCAACTAATAAATGAGAGTAGCCAAAGTATCTGAAGACCGGCCAAGTGCGAGTCGGACTCGTGCACCGTAGGTTCTGTACAAATTTGTAGGTAGGGTAGAATTTACGTTTGTGACCATGTACAGTTTATGGCCATTTATTGTTTAAATATACGTTTGAAATAAATTCACGGTAATAACAAATTACACATTTTATTCGTTTTAGTATATACTTTTGAAAAGTCACTAAACATGTTGTTTAATACTTTTTATATAATACTTCAAATGTCAATTGGTCTAAAACGGTTTTAAGGTGGTCAAAATCGATATTTCTACCCTACTTATGAATAACCAGTGTTAGCAGAGCCCCTCTCGCAAGCAAAATATACGCCGTGTGAGTTCATTTTAGATGGTTTTGATATAGACAGTCAGAGATGAAAAATTATGATTTTCAGACTTTTCTTATTGATTGTGCTAGGTATAAAAACTACTTTCATAGAAAATTTCAAGTTTCTAGGACAGCGGGAAATACCTACCCTATAAATTTTTCACTTTTGACTGCGTTGATTTAGAATTTCGATTTTTCACAGCTTCAAGGGACTTTAGGTAGGTATGTAGATCTGGGAAATTCCTGCACGTGTTCCCGAGATAAAGGGTCTTGACAGACCGATAGACGGACGTTTTAGGGTTCCGCAGCCAAAATGGCATCGCCATGTCTGTCTGTCTGTCCATCCGCGGCTTTGGTCAGAGACTATCAATGCAAGAAATCTATAATTTTGTATGGATATATCTAGAAATTATGCCGACAAGATGGTACAAAAAAATTTGGAAAAAAAAGTTTTTGTGGGCTGATTTTTTTTCTCGTCCAACCCTTTAGTGTGGGGTATTGCTGGATAGGTCTTTTAAAACCATTGGGGGTTGTGAAGACGCTTTTTCGATTCAGTAATCCAGAAAAAAAAAAACATTAAAATCGTGCGTCCCGCCCCCCCTCTAAACCGTAAACTATTGGTTTAGGTTACCACCAAGTAAGTAAGGTATATCAAAATTTCAATGAAAACTATAACAGCTAAGATTACTTGAGAATTATTAGTAGTTTAAGAGTAAATAGCAACTTAAGGTATAAAATATACTACCTATATTATTTTTTTCGTAGCGGCAGCGGAACCCCTCCTTTTGAGGTACGGAACCCTAAAATAGACTTAGCAGGTACACACCAAAATATTATTAGGTATCTAGGTACTATACATATATCACATAATATATCATGGGACACTTGACACCAATTGACCTAGTCCCAAACTAAGCAAAGCTTGTACTTAGGATACTAGGCAACGGATAAACATACGTATATAGATAAATACATACTTAAATACATATTAAACATCCAAGACCCGAGAACAAACATTCGTATTATTCATACAATTATCTGCCCCGGCCGGGAATCGAACCCGGGACCTCAAGCTCCTAGTCAGGTTTTCTAACCACTTGGCCATCCGGTCGTCCGAACTATTAAAAAGGGAACGGCTTTTACTTAATTCTTTGTCATACATCTTAATAATACATTGTGTCTTAAGGGTGGTAAATAAGGAATTACGAACGAGAGTCTATTAGAAGCCCGAAGTCGAAGAGTAGGGCTTTAATGAGTCGATCTTCGTAATTTTAGTACCGCCCGTGCGACGTACAATGTTTTTCATTACATTTGCGAGTATAATTTTATATTTGTAAAAGAAAAAATAGAATTCCTCCTAATATTGGCAATACCTTAGGCTGCGCTCTTGACAGCGCAGCCCTCCCCCTCCCGCAGCATGCGCCTGAAGTGCGTGTGCGGGTGGGCCTGCAGCAGCACCATGCACGTGCAGCAGCAGCGCGCGCAGCAGTATCAGTACGCACATTGATTCATTTACTGACCTTGGGCTTCATGAAAGGAAATTTGTACGCGCAATGACTCATTTACCGACCACGGGTTTCATGACAAGCACATTAAGGTCGAGGGTTATATTTGGGGGTTGCAACCAAGGTAGCCAGCATGTTACGACACTGTTTACGAGCAAGTGTGATGAAATAGTACATTGTGTCTTAAGGGTGGTATATAAGGAATTACGAAAGAAAGTCTATTGGAAGCCCGAAGTCGAAGACTGAGGGCTTTAATGAGTCGATGTTCGTAACTTTAGTACCGCCCGCGCGACATATAATTTTTTCATCACATTTGCGAATAAAATTTTATATTTGTAAAAGAAAAAATATAATTGTTAAAAAATTGGCGATACCTTAGGCTGCGCTCTTGGCAGCGCCGCCCTCCCCCCTTCCCCTCCCGCAGCACACGCCTGACGTGCGTGTACGTGTGGGCCAGCGCGCGCAGCAGATCAGTACGCACATTGACTCATTTACCGACCACGGGTTTCATGACAAGCACATTAAGGTCGAGGGTTTTATTTGGGGGGTTGCAACCGTGGTAGCCTGCATGTTACGACACTGTTTACGAGCAAGTGTCATGAAAAAATAATTAAATATCTTTTTAAGCTTGTGCCAATGAAGTCCTTTCATACGGAACCCCACATGACACGTGACAATTCAAATTATGGCCTCCGTTTCTTGCATAAAGACCCTTTTTACAAGCTTTTTTTGTAATTTAATTAAAAATATCCGGCTTTAAGATTTTTGTCTTCCGTACAAATTAGTTAAAGTTTAAAAATTGTACAAAAAAATTGGTCACCCATTATACTATTATGACCACGCATACCGTTGCTTAACCTTGACGATTAGTTACGTACCTAAGTCAAAGTCAAAGTCAAAATATCTTTATTCAATTTAGGCTATAACAAGCACTTATGAATGTCAAAAAAAAAACTACCATCGGTTCGGAAAAACCTCTGCTGAGAAGAATCCGGCAAGAAACTCAACGAGGTATATATATTTTTTTAAAACAGATTTACAATATTATTAAATGATATGTATACATCACAAGTATTTAACACAACTTTATTTTTAACACAGTAGGTTCGCTATTTGAAGGGATCGCTAATGCGGATCGGAATTATTTCCAAATATCCCTGTCCATGATATAATCATTAACTTTATAATACGCCTTTGATATTAATGTCTTCTTGACAATAGATCTGAATTTTGTATCAGTTTCATTTATAATATTTTTTGGAATTTTATTATAAAAACGTATGCAATTTCCCAGAAAAGACTTTTTGGTTTTAGCCAGTCTGTAAGATGGAACTTTAAGCTTCCCTGTGTTTCTAGTAGCCTTTGGCTTATCGACGTTAGTGGGAAAATCACATATGTTCTTCCTAACATACATGATTATTTCAAAAACATAAAGCGACTTTAATTATAGGCTATATTTTTTATGATTTAATAACAAATGTATAGTTTTCAGATTTAGTTTCTAGAGCAGAAGGGTTCTTTTCCTTATGAGATAGAATATGACGAAAAAGGAACAGACAGAGTAACGCTGTGTTTTGTGGCTGGCTGATAATGATTTAACTCCACGCTAACGAAGTCGCGGGTACAGGTAGTATGTTAAATATGAAGCTACCTATTTAAATGGGTAAAAAAATCACATTCCTTGTTTATCTTTCTAAAATAGGCATTTCTAGATAGAAGACGCCGCGTTAGGTGCCGCGGTGTAAGCTGATTGATCGACGCTTCACACGAACTCACGTTCAAACAAAACTAGATAGTTTCAGTGGCACAAACTTTTCAGCCGCTGGGAAATTAACGTTCTAATTGGACTATATTGCGCGCTTGCTGCTGTTGCTGTGATTTATGGATATGATCTGTTAACAATGTGCCTTACCTTACTTCAAGTTAAAGACAAGATCAAATTGTTTCATAACATGTGCCTCATGAAGTTCGAAGCGCCTCAAAGTTAGGCTCAAACCTGCATCTTAAACTACGTGCTACTTAAATTATGCAGCAACATCTTGTGAACCGTGATTTTCTATAAAATCAATTTATATTCCCAAAAATTTTGATCTGAAATCCATCTTTTTGTCAAGGTCAAATAATAATAGAAGTTATAGCAAACAGTTAAAACGGTTAAAAAGTGATATTGATCTCTGGTGGACAATCGCCGTTGACGTTTTCGTAATTGGTGTCTACCATTCAGACAACAGCAGCACTATCACAATACTTACTTAAATCCAACCTGACGAGCTAACGTAGTGTGGCTATATACCTGGCCACGACGTCCGTGACGTGACGGATCTACGTGTACGTCTATCCGAACGTACGTACGTAATCCGAGCGTATACTAGTAGGTACCTTAGTAGAACGTAAAACATAATATAGTTTAATAGTTTTGAGTACGTTAACCAGCAGTTTGTACATACTAGGGGCATGTAAGCAGATTAATGAGATGGGTGTGATCGCGTGTCGGGTGACGGTTAGTGCGAGTGCCGCGGAGTCGCGCGGCGATGGCGCCCGCGCCGCCTCCCGGACACAGTATTGCAGCATGCACTGGTGCGTGTTCATCGTTCAAATAAGGGCGGGTCCACATTTTTACTGTTTTGAAGTATCGTTTCATTGTGTAGCGCCGATAATTATCATGCTCGTTAGTTTGGACGCTTAAATTAGATATGGCGTTTCGCATGTCGGTGCTATGGGATCGAGATACGATACGCTAAATATGATACAAATGTGAACCTATTCTTATGTTCTTCCTATAAGATGACATGCAAGGCATAAGAATTAAGTCAGGTTCCAATAAATACGCTGCCGGTATGTATACAATACAAGATACAATAAAACCATGATAAATAGGTTCCTAGTCGACTACGGAACACTAAAAAGGCATCGTCGGTTTTACAGAGTTGGCTGCAAGCTTCGTTGCATGTTTGATCTATGGCATGCAGACTAGACTTTTCCAGCAAGTACTGCATACACGTCTCTGTCTTCGTTATCGAATATCCGGCGACTTGGCAGCAAGATAACGAACGAACATAGTTTACTTTATGGACCCGGGGTAAACGAACCGCCTTTACCTTTTACATTCGACTTTACGTACTTAGGTACGTGAGAAAGGACCACTCTCGCTTAACCAAGCTATCAGCTCGTTAGAAAAAAAAACACAGATTTCGTGCCACACACGACTATCGAGCACATTGGAAATGAATCTACGGAATTCGATAAATATTGTCGCTCTGACTTTTTGACTTTTTTCAAAAAGGTTAGGCAACAGGGCAAAACCTTTTCTCGATCGTCTTTGTTTTAGGCTCAAATTGTAGCTGACTAAATTGTCCAGAGGAATATTTATCAAATTTTTGATATTTTTCTTCGTTTCCAAACTATCGAGCGCCAAAATCAAAAATTCGGATTTTTTTTCGCTATTTCGGCCATTATTTTTTGACTTTCTCGAATAATTCTTTTTGCACCTTACGCTCTCGTGAATACGCGTCTTTTGAGTCTTTTTGACCGACTTCAAAAAAGGAGGAGGTTATCAATTCACTTGTATTTTTTTTTAATGACATATCTTCACAACTCCCAAGATATAAGGGATCGCACTTTCTCATGAAATCGGAGCCTACACTGGAGCGAACGAAAAGACATTTCCTATGTCAAGTTTCAACCTATTCGAGTACTTTCTATGACACAATCTATTCTGAAAGTTGATTTATGAAGCTGCCGAGAGCTCCGAAGTGCGAACGTTCCCGACAGATTCCCGATCGATACGCAAAGTGTTCTGCAAGATTTCAGCCGTTCCAGCAATTTTAAAATGTTTTATTTGTGCAAACTCCCAAGGATAAGATCCGTTTCCCGCGCGATCCGCACGCTGCTGCCACTCGATCTCTGTATTGATTTGAGAGACGCTCACATGCTTATTTCCGCCTGAAATAATGTAACGTATCTGACTCGGAATAAACAGGAAATTCTAGCATGTCGAACATAAAAATAGCAGTGTTATCTTTTTATTAAAACAGCGAGTCGAGGAACTTTATCGCGAGTTAACAACCGAAAAATTAATTACAAGCGTCACGGACCTATAACACGATAATTACTTGTAAAGGTTGCGTAATCAAATCTAGCTGTGAGTTTCCATTATCTACACTTTTATCAACGTTAAACTGCGTAAAACAGTTAACGAGGAGATTAACCAAGTGAATCCGGTAAAGTGCGAAATATGATTCGCTGCCGTTCAGAGATTACCCAGTTAATCTGTAGATTAACTACAAGCATTAGATCACAAAACGTTATGACCTTTTTTGAATTTATTAACACCGTCAGGTTGACCAACCTAACAATAGATTTTCTTTACACTACCCAGGCTAATTTAATAACAATAGTAGATTGATAATTAGGAGTGGAAAGTGACTCATTTCACCTGAGATATTTCTGGCGCTCGAATGAAGTGAGAGCGCCAATAGTTCGAGGGAAAATGGGTAATTTCACTCAAGTTAGACACCCTACTTTTCATTTCAACTGAGGAAAGTAAAATAGTACAAAAAAATGAGAATAATAATTAATTGAATTTCGGTATTCAGTAAATTGAATTTACCCAACCTCCAGCGGTATCTTTTCGACCTGGCCACTTGCTACGGCCGACTATAAAAAAAATCGAGTTGGTCACGAACGAAGAAGTTTGACCTATTTTACTTAGGTATATATTCCATCTCTTTCTTTCACATTTCACGAATGACTTCCATCTCTTTCTTAACCTAACTAAAGAAAGAGATGGAATATGTTCGTGACGTAATAAAGATCAAATTTCTTGTTTCAAACGGATGTTCGGCGTTCAACCTCCAGTGTTGTATATAAGCTCCTTGGTCACGACGTGCATCTAGATGGCCATGCCAAAAAGTGAAAAAAAGTGATATTGACGTAACTTAATTATCTTCGAAACCATGGCCAATCGAAAAATTAAAAATTCCACCCTAGAGATGAAAACGCAATTTTCCACCCGGCTACCCATGAAAATTAGACTTTCCGAACAGGAGAGATGAAAAAATACTTGTGTTACCTCTTTGGTGCCGCAATTAAAAAAATACTGAAACTATGCAATAAAGGATTTTCATATATTTTTTTCTGCTCTAGAGCAAAAAAGTTCCGCTTTGTGCGTAGGGTATCTATTTAGTGCGGTTATGATAAAATTAAAGCACAGTTGGAAGAATACCTTTTTTCACGTTAGTTAATTGTTTTGGAAAATTAGTATAAAGCTCGTACTTACCTATAAAAACTTCAAAAACTACTACTACCTAAACTAAAAGACAACTTTACCTACCTACTTATTTACTTCAGAAATACTATTTTACGGAATTATGGAATAGTATATGGTAAATACAGGCGGAATACTATGATCACTCTTTTTAATTCTCCAATGACAAATATTCGTTGCCCGTCCGTATGTCGCAACCATTATCTATTCTGTGAGTAAATTGGGTTTATATGTTTTCAATTTTATTGGTCGTTGGCTTTGTGTAAATCGGTGTTGAGAAATAGGTAGGTAATGAAGAGAAAGTAGAAGTTATAGTTGGCTCTCTATTTATAAACCAACTGAGAGATGAAATGGTTTTACAAGCTTTTATTTAATTTAATATTACTACCTATTTAAAAATATTTTTAAGGTTACATAGAAGTAAAGATTTACCTTTTTCTTCTTGGCATTATGACTTTTTTTTGTTTATTTTTTGAGTTATTATTACGTACTGCTGCTTTTATGAGTGCTCGTTACGTAAACATCATAGCGATTTTAATGAGAGTCGTTAGCACATGAAATTACTTAATTGAAAAAATGCCCATGTGCGAGGGGAAGGTATTCACCAAGAGTTCGGTATGATGGATCATATTGAGAAATTTACTTTATTAAACACTGTTGTTTTTTTGTAGTTACAAAAAAAACACAAACGCATTTATATAAATATATAATGAAATAATTTATGACAAACCGCATTTCTCAACGGGTCATTGTGCTGTTCTTTCTGAAAACAGAAAACAAAGTTTTTTTTAAATCTCGGTTTTTGTACGTGACTATTGGACAATGAGGGCTATCGTTTTTTGTCTCACTAGATGGCGCACTGTTGCGTGAGATTTTTAAGTATGGTTTTGAAAGTCTGTTATTACGGGCGTGGAAACAAAGTTTAGATTAAAATCATATTTAATACACCTTAAAACCGTACCATATAAATATCGAGCATGCCACAGTGTTGTATAGTCTCCGTTTTGTTCGGCCAAAAGGGAGGACAAAGGTTTCGAAAGACAAAACTGTCTCAAAACACAGAAATTCATTGCCCCGGAACGCATATTTGCCATAATTAATTACAGATATTGCAAAATATTCACAAAATTATTCTAATTATAAATAAACCAGCGTAGCTCACCCAAAAACTATGAGATTTGACATTTCGGAGACCTCACGATACACTAGCGCCTCTAGTGACGAATTCATACGCGATAGCCCTCATTGGCTTGCTGTTTGGTGAATTTTTGGTCTTGGATGAAATTAAAAGTAATAACCTGCACAATAATAAACACTTCCCGGGCATGTCCGGGAAGTAGGTAATGCCACTTATTTGTATTTTATTTTTTCTCAAAAATGTCCGTAAGAGTTGACATTATTCTTTACATATCAGAAGGTGAAGTGCATAGTTTATGGTCAGCGAAAAATTAAAAAGTTAAAAAGATTGCATCTCGACAATAATAAATTAGCGCGCCTGCAATCAGTCACAATTTTTTTTAAAAGTTAAAAAGGCCATGGAAATGTTGGCACAAGTCGTATCCAAGTCTAATGGCCGAGATCGTATGGCCGAAAGTAGAAGTTCGTATCGTACCGCTCTTGGTTTCTCGCTCTCGTATTAAACAGTATAAGTGTCAGAGGGATCGAACGACACGAACTTTGATTTTCGAATTTCGTAGTAGCCCTGCAGATATTTTGTTGGAACTCCGGACTTTTTTATTGGGTCTGTAACAGCTTGTGGTTTTTTCGGTGGAGAAATACACCTGCAGTTTATTTTTAATGAAAAAAAGGCGGGAAAGCATAAGAAAAATATTGGAATAAAATTAAATGTTATAATGTATTTTGAGAAAAAGTATTCTATTTCAGAATTCATATATATATTCATATATTGATTTATCATTTTTGAGAAAAGCTTCATATTAGTCTCGGCTGTAATAGCAATTGCTGGCTTCGTATTAGTTAAACGGAATCGCAAACTCGTCCGTTTAATACTCATACTCAGCCAGCCATTGGCTACTTCCAGGCCATGACAATAATCTACTATTATCGCATCAACGCATATAACGATGGACTTCCCGGTCGATTTTTCCAACATAAATGAGAATGTTTCCGAGGAAGTTGGAGAAAATAATATATTTTTTAATTTTTTTTTTACGGAACCACACTACGCGAGTCCAAAACTGCTCATAAACCTTTTTTTTCAAAGAAACTTTCCACTACTCAAGTTTGAAAATGGCTTTGAATCGTGACGTTTCTTCCAATAAGTAATTTGTTCGAATGTAAATATCGAATCTATTTATTTTCTTTGAAATTGAATTGGTTATGTATTCTTAATATTGCTGTAATGTAATACATTTACAAATTCACCACATAATTTATTCCTTACTTCTCCATCTATTCCATTGTACAGGTTGCCTGGAAGAGATCGCTCTGAAGCGATAAGACCGCCTAATGCATACCTCAGAAAGTCTCTGTGTATATGTAACCTGTTTTCTGTACTGCTTGCTATGTGTTGTTGTGCCATAAAGAGTTATTGTATTGTATTGAATTTCAAGTGTCTGAGTATAGTTGGGTCTGCGTTGTGTGTCGTTAGGTTTTATCAGTCAAGTTTATAGGTAATAATGGGTCGCTTATTGAAGGCAGTCTTCATTACAGATCGTCATTTCTGGTCCACTAGGTACTCAAGTTTGAAAATGGTTTTGTATCGTGACGTTTTGAATTAAATGCGAAAGATAACAATAATTCGTACACAAATTCTGGTTGTGGCCGCATTGTCTTGGTTGTGTGTGTTTGCCTTGTCGAGCTATAAATGCAGTTGTTAAACGGTAGTTGGAGCAGGGCAGACTTTGGCAGCATTTACAAAGTAAACGTTAAAACTGTTAATAAAGATCTGTTTACGAAAAACGTTAAAAACTACAAAGACTTTGCAAATTTTAATAATATCCTAAACTTGTGAAAGTGTATGTAAATACATTTTCAAGCTAAAATGGCTGAATGCATTTCAATTTCTAGAATAACACATGCTACTTCATATATCGATATTCTCACGGAACCAGGATGTATGAATGTAAAAATCACGAAGTTTTATCTTAACCGCTAAGTTTAGAGACATGAAATTTGCTCTGGTTTTGTTCAATGCAACGTAAGTAGCAATAATGTAATTTTTGGGAATTCCCATGAGGTTTTAGTAATATCTCGGGAAACTGCCAGATCTAGTGGTTCAAGCGAAGCCACGGGCAAAAGCTAGTGAGCAATTTTAGAGTGACCAGACGCCACGATTAAATTATTTGTAAGGTCAAATTTCTGAGGCACCCAAAAACTTGTAGCGGTTCGTAGCTTGTAGCGGCCGTCTGTAGCGCGCGGCCGCGCGGCGTAGCGAGCTACGCCGCGTGTTAAGGCGAACATGCCAAAAGTGGACCTCGTATGCCGTTACATTATCTCATTGAATTCAGCTTCATAGACCTGTTAGTTACCTACATACCAGAGTGTTTGAGGTCTTTGAAATCGATAATGATACCTAACTTAATTTGACGGTCTAAAACTCTAGTTTTCCTAAATCCAGCATGATAGGCAGCTTGATACGAGTATACACGTGTTTCTAGGCTCCAATAAAATGTCGATCTATTTTTCCGTTTCTCTTTTCGATGAAGGAAACAGATTAGTTCCATTATATAACTTTTGTTTCAATAAAAAATAAATGTTAGTCCAAGTCACACAAGCGGGAAATTCGGAGTAAAAATAGATGTGATCCGTATGTGTGGCCTCGTAAGTAGTGGTGCCAAGCCGGGGGGAGGGGAGTCCGCTGGCCGGGTGGACCCGCACACGCACACGCTCTCGTTCAGCCCGCACACACGTTTACACCCCACATGATTTATGTTCCTAAAGATCGCGATTGGATTGGATTTAATAAGGTTGGAATACTGCTAAAAAATTTGTCGATATTGAATAACGCCGGTTAAAGAAATTTAATAAAAATTCTCGATGTTTCATAAAATTATGTGAAATTCGAGTTGTTTATCGAATTACAGGAGAAGATGCTTTGAGACAGTATAAGATTAATCGAGCGTGTGTTGGTTGCGCTCGGGCGGCTCTAAGCTCGCAGTATGGTGATAGCTCACGTCGGGAGACAGCTTGTATAACGAGGCAACTGGCGACGGAACACCGACGGCGAACCGTGCTGCGCTAAAAATAGCTGTGTCCAATTACAGAGCCTCGGGGGCTCCTATCTTGGCAGACAGTTTGCGAGCGCTGATTAAATATGTAATCGGGAGATAGAATCCTGCTCCACACCGTGACCATTATCGTATCGGCGTTTTATTCCTGCAAACAACCCATTAACATTATACTGCTGAACAGCATAATCTACGTTGAACGCAGGGTTGGCGATCACCCGCTCTAACTCGGGCGTAAGTTGTGGGTTTTGAATGTTTTATGTAGTTTTTGTTTTGTGATCTCGTCCTTAGGGTTAATAATTTTTTGACAAAACTGATTTATTGTCAATTTCATGACGGGACAACTTTTTGAAAATACTCATGTATATTCATACCAAATTACAGCTTTGTAGTACTAACGGTCTCTGTGTTAAGCCGCGAACAGACAGACATGGCGAAACTATAAAGGTTCCTAGTTGACTACGGCACCTTAAAAGCAGCCTTTGTGTAGTTACACAAATTTTATTCCATCCCACTCAGCCGTTTTAGCATAGGTACATGAGTAACAGACACAAACTCAATATCTTTGGTAGTATTTAATAGTAATAGTAACGTCAACAAAATGTGTAGCTTGTTGGATGTTCTGTTTCATAAACTATCAAAAAATAATTTACAAATACTTGTACAAGTAGCTTTATAAAGTCTATTAATGATTAGTATATTTTTATATGTATTCTGTAATTTTTTGAGGTTTCTTTTGAAGGAAAGAGTGTTTGATAAGTCATCAGTTGAACGTACCATGGAGGCGCTTTGATTCCAGGTATTATCAATTTCTCGTATCAATTGCTTATATTGCTGCTCTGGCCATTTGTATGTCTTCGTGCATTGTTCGCTCACCTAAGACAGGGAAACCTTATAGGGTTCCATGCTTGGGCCGGTGAGCACAATGTACTTAATTTGGGATCAACGATTATACTCATTGATGTTCACATTAAAAGGAGCTTTAAAAATATCGCTACATGCAGTGTGTGGTTCATTACTAACATGCGACAAATATTCAAAATTAAGTTTAAATCGACTATTACCTCTAAACTGTCTGACTCAGACTGTAAACAGCAGTTTTGCAGTTGTTTATTAAGGCTAAAGCATTTATGAGGGTTTAGTCATTGAAATTATCGAGGTCCGGGATTCACTCAAGATTAAAAAAAACACGTATGTACCTAATAAATAAATCCCCTTAGTAACTTATAAAAGTGTAGTTGGCCTCTTTGATTTTTATATTAATCGCACATGAAGTACTTACAGAGTGTGAACTCATCGTATCTGAATTGGAAATTAGATCGCTACCCCAGCATAGCGGCCGTAAACAATAATAGTATTCGTGATCTATTCACCGCTTGTAGGCGTAAAACGACGCCCCAGACCCGATATTAACTCCGTAACCACTAGTCTGGAACCTAAACAAGTTAACACCATATCTCCGTGGCGTGTTTATGGTGCAGATGTGGCCCGAACCATATGAGGGTAACGGTGTTTGCTTACTAGATTGACGTACCGAGGTCGGGGTGGACTAAGTCATGACGTTTTTCCTTGGCATTGGTACGAGTATTATGGATATTACGTTAAAATAGATTGAAATAACTCAAATTGTAATATTAATATAATGAAATATTAACACAGCTTTCCTAAATAAGTTTCTACTGAATACAAAATGTAGCTAGTCTAGGTGACGCTATTCTAGCTTAGACGAATAAAAGTTCGTAATGCGTTGAATACATAAGTAAATCGTGTTAAAATGGGATTTCATGACAAAAACTTCGCTTCGTGTAATGACCGTGTTAACTACCTACTTTAAAGTTAGGGTGCGGTTTTAATTTCTGTAACAATCAAACATTGCATAATAAACGTGAATGTTTATTTCTATCTTAGTCGTAGATGTGTCATCATGAGTTTTTGTTTAACTGTGATTCTAAGGGCGTTAGAAAATAAAGCCTCTATTCTATTTTATATTCATTATTACAAAGTACTAAACCTTAGCTTTGAGGAGCTGATTCAATTGTCCTAATACGAGTTATAATATGACTCCGTAATTTCTCTCAAGTGTGCGTATTAAAACTTTGGACTATCTTTTATACATCGCATCCCGCTGTGTGCCGGCAAGCCCGGAGTTCTTGAACTAGTCAAAGATGCAAAGTAATCATGAGTTTGGCAACTCCATGTTCTACCACATGCTCCGACTGGTTAAGCGAAAAGGATCCAACCAACATACAAGCCAGTGTTAAATTTAATCCTACTAAATCAATATATGAGCAATGTTATAATATAAATGTAGTTTCTGGAAATTCCTGTGGGATTTAGTACGAGTAAATTATTAAATTTTCTATTCTACTGCTGGATAATTTTCATAATCATCTCGCATCTGCAGGTGGTTCTCTCGTGTTTTGATACTTTGATTACAAATTAGTACTTAACGATCGATACTTGACTTATTTTACCTTATAAAATTTTTGTATTTTCATTGTTTTAACTAACTTAAAGAATAGCAAAGTATTCATAGCAGCAGTTCAAAAACTTAAAGTAGTCGAGAAAAATACATTTTTTCATTCCCAATATATGAAAAAATATATCTACATTATTTTATTCTTACTCAACACTCATACGATTTTTTTATTAGGTACAATGCATTTGTAAAAGCATTCAAAAACATTTGTCAATCTTACCATTTATTCTAATCCAAAAAAATAGCCATAACAAGAATCAAGATTATTTATAAATTCCATTCATTTACAGTGTTAACAGTGTACCTACGAGTAGGTACATCGTGGTTTTCGTTTTGCTAAAAAATGAGCTGCCAATCCTATTTTGTTTCAATTTTGCCGCTTATTTTCACTGCCAAATTATGGTAACCGAACTCTAATGTCCGTATTATAAATTCAAAAGTTTGGGAGTATATGCGTGAGTGCTTATTGACACGGAATTGGGATAAAATCCCAAATTTTGAACCGCTACGTAGTACCGCGTAGAGACTTAAAATCTGGCGGGGTATTTTTTATGCAACATTAATAAAATTCACGATGTAATTTTTCATTTCATTTCAACTGGGCCCAGTTTAAATCAGTTTATTATTAGTGTTTTGTCTCATTTTCCCATATAATTTATGAGACAGAGCACTAATATTAATAGACTAATATGGTTTGAGAAACAGGGCCCAGCTAGACCCAATGATTAATGCGTGCGAAGCCACGGGTAAAGGCTAGTGTATATAAAGTTATATGAATGCTGGATCTTTATGCTGTCACTGCTTCCAATTGTAAGGGAAACTAACTATGAAGTTAGATCATGCGATGCCAATCATGTTTCAAGGATTGCTGCTTAACTATTTAATAGTTTCTAGTTCACGTACACTAATGCAGTTTATTTTTCAAATATAATTCCTATATTCACTCTGTTGAATCGCTCAGCTCAGCAGGTCTGCCGGGTCCGCTAATAGGTATAATAATAAAAAATAAAAGTTAAGGGGTTAAAATCAAAATCAAAATATCTTTACTCAATTTAGGCTATAACAAGCATTTATGAATGTCAAAAAAATCTACCACCGGTTCGGAAAAACCTCTGTTGAGAAGAATCCGGCAAGAAACTCAACGAGGTCTATTTTCTTAAACAGATTTACAATATTATTAAATGATATATACGAGTACATCACAAGTATTATTTAACACAACTTTATTTTTAACACGGTAGGTTCGCTATTTGAAGGGATCGCTAATGCGGATCGGAATTATTTCCAAATATCCCTGTCCATGATATAATCATTAACTTTATAATACGCCTTAGATATGAATGTCTTCTTGACAATAGATCTGAAGAATTTTTGTCCTTGCTTATACTTAGAGTAGTCTACGTATGTATGATTCTGCTCTCTCTGGTCGAAAGCAAACTTCTCTGACTCCCAATTGCGGATTGCAGAGTAGCTCGGCACATAATAAATTAAATTTATCCTGTCCTACGTGCATTGCTGCTTTGTAACGTCAGCTTTTACACAGAAACATCGTCCGCTTTATATAAAGAAGTTATCATAATTATTTCACGGGACTGTTCTACCTGAATGAGATACGAATTGAGTTAGTACCTAACAGGCGCAAAGATCGGTAGTTGCAATAAGGCATGAAGATCCTGATAAGATTAAATTTACAGTTTCGATTCTGGATTGTTCTGATTTTAATTTACGTACTTGTTTATAAATGACTAGCGGCCCGACTCTGCTTGCACGGGTGCGACTTTGCTGGAGATAACCAGAATAATGGTCATCAGAAGCCCTTCACATTTTCACCTCTCTTTCCCCAAAACTACACCAACGCGAAATCGGGGCACGACGCCAGATACAATAGGTAACCGAAACTCGAATGAATTCACCAATTTCTATAATCTATAATAATTCATACTTTTCTCATTCTCCATATCAACTTGCCCCCCCCCCCCCCTGGGGGGCCATTGGCTGGCGACGCCCTTGTTAGGTAGCTTGGCAAGTTAGTCGTGTTTATTGTAGGTATATTATTATTTACCAAGTCCAGCCCCCTACTAAATAGCTATGATTTTTAAACCGGGACAATTTACTTATCGGCCGGGACACCATGCTTTAAACCGCGACATGTCCCGGCGTACCGGGACGTATGGCAACCCTACGCTAGTATAAACCTTTCATGAAAAATTGTCTAACTGATGACAAAAATTGCATCAAAATCCATTGCCTAGGTAGTTTAAAAGATTTTTGTTTACATGTACAGACTGACGGCATATTTTATTTTATACTACTCGTATGTAAAGAAGAAATTATTTAACTTGATACTAAATTAAAAACTTGTATTTTTGTAATATTTTAACAATATGAAGACTGGGATATTTTGAGCTTAGCTTTGTCTGCGATTTTGTCTGCGCAGATATAAAAATTAACCTACTCGTATGACGTATACTTACTTTCCTTTTATTAAGTTTTTTTTCTTATACCGTGGCAATGAGGGTTTTTGTGTCAGGCCTGGCCCTATACCACGAAGTGCAAAACTCGAACATCGTATGTTGCCGTCCCGCTGATGTTTATGTAATTTCATACGCGAGTGAAAGGGACGGTGCGATATGAACTTCGATTTGAGAGTTTCGTAGTAGCCCAGCAGTGGGCCCCAGTATCGTGAGGTTCGTTTGACAACTTTGACAGTTCTATCTATATATCTATCTATAACTGCCCTTATAGCGCCCGTCTTCGGACATAGGCCTCCTCTCAACTTTTCCAGTCTTGCCTATTCATTGCCACTCGCATCCAGTTTACGCCAGCTTGTTGCCGGATATCATTTGTCCATCTTTTTGGTGGTCGTCCTCTACCGTGGGTGTTAGCACGGGGTCTCCACTCCAGGACTCTCCTCACTCCTCACCCAACGACTGTGGTCCATTTTAGCAATATGTCCACAGTTCATGATGGTTTAAATAACTAATAAATAAGCCAACAAGCAAAAAGCAAAACTATATCGTACTTAATTCATGATATCTAGCGATATTTCGCATATCAATAAACGCTAATTTCGAAAAATCTAGAAATATTTTGTTGTTGGTTATACTCGTACGGACGCGTAATTTAATTACCTACTTGTATGCCACATTTCAAAAGTCTAGTATTTATAGTTACGGAGATAGGTTTGATCCAAGGCCGGGGCAGGTATTTGTATGAATAATACGAATGTTTGTTCTCGGGTCTTGGATGTTTAATATTGTATTTAAGTATGTTTTTATCTATATAAGTCCCTATGTTTATCCGTTGCCTAGTATCCATAAATACAAGCTTTGCTTAGTATGGGACTAGGTCAATTGTCCCATGATATTTAATTATTTATTACTCTCTATCCCGTGGGAATTTTGATAAATCCGACCAGTTAATAAATCCAATTATTCCTTTGTCTTCTTCAATATGCAGGTACTATGTAAAATTACCGCCTTCAAGGATCATAGTTTGCTGGACGTTGATAACTCGTCAGCCAGCCAGTCTGTAGTAATACGAGCAAAAAATTCAAACGTAGCTCGTCCTCGTCAAACTGAACCACATTAGTTCAGCGACTTTTAAAAATAATGGAATCTTTGATTTTTCCTTTTTTCATCAAAAATAATGTAAGTACGTCATCCAAGAACACAACTTACGTCGCCTGTCACGCTACAAACTTCAAGCATTTTGCTACACATTGTTCCTCGAATAAACTTAAAAGTGTAATAAAAATTAAAAAACTAATTATTTTTAAAAGTCGCTGAACTAATATTGTTCAGTTTGACGAGTACGATCTATGTTTTAATTATTTGCTCGTATTACAGGCCACACCCTGTATTCCTTGGTGATGTATTCTTTGAAATTGAATAGTAGGTAATTAAGAGGATGATGAAGCCCGCTTCACAAAAAGTAACGTTAAGTTCAAAACCTTCATTAATTATTTGTAAATGTAATAAATTTCAACTACGTCAACTTTACTTATATGAGATCGTAACTGCAGAAGTCTAGACCGGTGTCCATAACTCGAGCTTTTATTGCGCCATTTGGAATGACGTTCCGCAGGCTTACTTTCCGGCGACTGAAGTTTGCAATATAACTGCGAGGGGGGCATTGCAGTCCTTTTTATTACGACTCGAAACTCAAATGACAAGACTCGACACAGTACACCCCCCTTTGTTGCAGAACTTCCAACCAAGCAAGTCTCGTCAACTAAGCGAGTCTCGCATAGGACTCGAGTCTTTTTCTGCGTTCGAGTCCTTTGGTGGAACGAGTCGTACTCGAGCCGTATTATTGTTTGAGCCCACCTCACCTTTAACGATGATACTTACACTACAGTTCTTAGTATGGAGGTGTAGCTCATGTAGCTGTTATTATTATTTGCATTTAGTTATAAATAATTTGTACTATTTTCACACGCATTTATAATTACGAGAGCCCACCTCTATACTATAGTAGTAAATTACAGTGTTGCAGAACAAAAAGTAATTGAAATACAAATTAACAATTAAAATTACATATTAGTGTTAAGCCCTCTTCTCCTTCCCTACGAATAAGAGGCTGGTTCGATTTACCAATTTTTATTACTTGCTATTTTATGTTTTGTTATAGTGATGTAAATATTTTTTAAATATCAGAATAGAAGAGGTTCGCTTCGCTGTCGAGCGCGGAGTTAGTTATTATCTACATAAATTAATTAAGAACTCGATGTTTTCCTTTGTCCAGCACAATAACAAAGGAGAAGTCTCAGTTTTATTTAAGTTTCATTAAATTTTAATAAAACAACGAGTTAGAAAATAATCCATACTCGTACTAATCCATATTATAAATGCGAAAGTAAGTGTTTTTGTATGTTTGTCCGTCTTTCACGTCGAAACGGAGCGACGGATAGACGTGATTTTTGGCATAGAGATAGTTTATGGGCCAGAGAGTGACATAGACTACTTTTTTTTCCGGAAAAATGCACAGTTCCCGAGGGAACAGCGCGATAACCGAATTCCACACGGGCGAAGCCGCGGGAAAAGGCTAGTATTTAATATGCAATTTTTGCAATGCTAAATTTTTATTAGTTTACCTCCCATAGACGTAAAGTCGGGGTGTTTTTTTCTCTCGACTAACTCTATCGTGTGGGGTATCGTTGGATAGGTCTTTAAAAAATCACGATTTTTCGATTCAATGATCTGTGCGAAATATTCAATTTTAAAGTGCAACTTTTTTTTGGCCACAGAGCCCTATCTTGGGCGTGTCCAGTCCAACACGCTCTTTGCAATATTAAGTTAGAAAATTACTCGTCACAAACGACGTGGTTGGTATGTTCCTACCTTATTTAGGTGACGTTGGCCTAATACAGTTTATGTTATGACTAAACAGCTCTGTGTGTCTGGATTTATGAGGGCGGGCCCTCTGCAAATGAGGCGTTAGTGCAGTGCGCGCAGGCATCTGCCCGGGCCCGATTAATGACTCTCATTTATGAGTGCCTCCTCTACACCTGCTCGTTGCGTTACCATTACAACTGTTCTAATTTCTTAACGGAATTGAATCTTACGGGAAATAGCGACAAGTTATGCTATATAGATCTTTTAATAGCACTAACTGATACTTATCTATATGTCGGCGGCCGATCGTCAAATCCGCCAGATCACGAAATTCCTAGGCATATCGTGAACTGGCGCCTTTTCATGAATTGTCTAAGGGACATCCGCCATATCGTTCAAAACTCACCGTTTAACGATTTGCCTAGTGACGTTTAGGCAGATCATGAAATTCATAGGCAAAACATGAAACGCCGCCCTTTCATGATTTGGCCAGTTTAGGTAGATCATGAAATTCCTGGGTATGTCATGAGCCATATCGGTTCTGGCGCTTCGCCGGCCGCTACCGCGGCACGCTCTCTTCGCTTACTCACAATTAATACTAACCACTCCTCGCTTCGCTCGGCGTACCTAAATTTTTCTGTTTTTCGGCATATCACGATGTGCCCGGTATAGAGCTAGGAATATCGACGAATGCATTGCTCTGATCAATCTGCCGTATTGTTTCTCAGGCACATCGTGATATGCTTGGCAAACTTTTAGGCATATCATGAAATGGCGCCAATTCACGATATGCCTTGAAATTTCGTGATCTGGCGGATACATAGTATAACATGCAGTCAGTCGCTCTATGTAGATGTATACATATGTATGTAATTACGAGTATATATGTTTAAAACTTTTAAATTAAGCGACGAATTTTAATAATTTCACCATAAGTTACATGTCCACGGAAGGATTACATTTTTTTTTGGTGGTAGATTTTTTTTTGACATTTATAAGTGCTTGTTATAGCCTAAACTGAATAAAGATATTTTGTATTTTGAGTTTGACCTCGATAAACCGCAACATGTCCCAGTTTGCCGGCTTTACGTAGGGGTAACATTGATCACATTAAGTGCTTATAATTTTCTCAAAGCAAAACTTAAATAACGTTGAAAGCATTATATTTTATTTATCCAAGTTGTGAAAATATAGCTGTCGGTGACAGCCTATTTTATGGAATCTATCTATGAACGGAAGTACAATATTAGAGGCCAGAATAGGAATTGTTAGGTACGTAAACATGCGCGGGAAATCGGACTTCAGTTACACTACGCCATCAGTTACAGGTGTATTATGGGTCGATTTACTTAATGCTTCTCTAACCTAACCACAAAACCATAAAAACTGTAATTTAAGTACTAGGCATGTATGATGTATACTTATACTATAACAGTACCGAAGGTTATCTCCGCTAACCCATTTAAAGCAATCCTGGCAAACCCCTTCCCATAATGAAAAGTACAATTTGGTCTCGGCTCCCAGTGCTTTTTTATCCCCGGCATTGGTAGTTGGCCAGGTAACAGAGGTAACAAAGACTAATTATATCATTTTTCAACAAGATGGTGCACTTGCCCACAACAACAGAATTTCCAGGGCTTGCCTCAATGAAAATTTCAATGTCTGGATAGGTGCAAACGGGACGATTAGATGGGCTGCAAGAAGTCCAGCAAGTTTGCACTTAAAATACATGGTTGATAATGATTAGGCTTTATTTCACCAACCTACCTACCTACAGAATAATAGGAAAACAATAAAAAATAATACAAATGGTTAACTTTGACATACTTTTCTACCGTGTGAGTGAGACACTGACAACAGACCATGATGGATACTCAGATCATGATGTGCGACTAGATCGGCTTACGGCAGCCCTCTGATGTTAGTCCGTCCAGACGCCGCTGCCGGGTGTAGCTTTCATACATACCTAAAATGCCGAGTGCGCCAGACCTGCCATTACATAAGTTTTAACTTTGAACTTAATTTGACTCACCTTGATGTACCTATGTAGATAAATATTTATATCACAAACCGTATGTAAGGCAAAATGTAAATAATCATCCTAAACGTTTTAGTATTTACCTACCACGGTTTTGTCACAAAATCGTGTTATTGCCGTTCAAATACTACGGCACAGCTAGCTGGGTCAAACTGTGCCCTATACTATATTTTATGGCGTAGTATAGGTACTGGCCGATTTCTAAGAAAAACATTAGAATTTGTCGCTAATGATTATATTCACGATAACGATACAGAGGGTCGCGTCAAGTGATCATTAATGCAACTTGGGGCTTTCGCGAGTCGTGCTGGCAAATGAATAGATGTATTACATACTTAGGAGGAACGCCCCGTTCCGCGCGGAGCCCTAACTGATTTATCGCCTCAAATGCCTTAGTTAGCCTTAGAGATATTGTTCAAGTTTGTCGTGTCGAGTATTACTTAATCGTAAAAATATTAATAGTTTACATGATATTTGTGCCGCCACACTCAAAGATGGTTAAAGTAAGATTAAAAATGTATATTAATCAGGTAGGTATAACATTTTTGAGTCCAGCGGTTGGTCTTCGATGCCCCCGTTGGTTGTTCTTGAAGATAATAGTTTAAACATTTAATTATTCTGATGCACTTGTTTGTTCATTGCAAGCTTTAAATTAGAATGTTCATTCCATAAATGGTCACAGTAATTGATTACACATATTTACTTGCAATTTTCTTTCATTACAGGCAGTTTCCAGGGTATAGGAGTACTTCAACATGCCACCTAAGTAAGCTTTGCAGCAGCCCTGTGTTGTGATGGTTGGATTGGAACTTGTTACGCTATGCTATGCACCAATTACCACTCTGCGTTGTTTGCAGCAAGCAATATGTTTCGCTTACGCTTAACCGCTTAAATTACAACTTTTAAGTAGGTAGGTATAGTTTTAATATTATTATGTGTATAGATTGTTCATCATTAATTTTAAAGCACATGTATACTGAGTAGGTACGCTTTTTACGTTTAGCACTAATGTATTTCATGGTTTGGCCAGTTTAGGCAGATCATGAAATTCCTAGGCATATCGTGAAATGGCGCCATTTCATGATATGCCTAAAAGTTGGCCAGGCATATCACGATGTGCCTGAGACGATATTCCTAGCTCTATACCGGGCACATCGTGTAATGCCGAAAAAAAGAAAATTTAGGTACCTACGACGAACGAAGCGAGGAGTGGTTAGTATGAATTGTGACCGCACGAGCCGAGCGAGCGAAGCGAGCGTGCCGCGGCAGCGGCTGGCGAGTTGCCAGAACCTAACGAACCTAAACTGGCCAAATCATGAAATGCCGGCGTTTCATGAATGATATGCCTATGAATTTCATGATCTGCCTAAACGTCACTAGGCAAATCGTTAAACGGTGAGTTGAACGACATGGCGGATGTCCCTTAGCCAATTCATGACATGGTGTCATTTCACGGTATGCCTAGGAATTTCGTGATCTGGCGGATTTTACGATCGGCCGCGGACATATACATATTATGGTATGGTCTGCTCTACACGACTGGAATCAATTCTAAACGAGGAAGTGAACGTTTCGTGTCGCTAGTCATTAACACACAATTTTGTATCACTTTAGTTTCAACCTTTCGACCTTCTACTGGGTTTAAGTATAAAATGTGCGTTAGGGATCGTTAGGGCTTCGCAAAGTATCTTACAAGATTTATTGGCACGTCGACGGAAACAAATAGTTTTTTTTTCGTTTTATCTTGGACTTTCACGTCGCTTTAGGTTGAGGTACTTCGTATATCTTTAGGTATTTAGAGTAAAAGATTACAATAAAGTGCGAAGAAACGGTATAAAGACTTGATTTTCGCGACCATAAGGATCTAATTGTAATGGGTGACACAGGTACCTATTTCATTAGGGTGAAATGTATTAGAACTACGCGTGTCAATTATTTTAATATAGGTAGGTGTAGGTGTGTCGTTCATTGATTCATTGTACTCTAGTCGATAATGTAGGTATGTATACATTCGATCATTGTTCATCTACCGTACCTCCTTGTTACCTCTCATATTTCGTTTTCTAGATTTTTTACTGAACAACGGCAACACCCACTTAGACACTTGCGAAATTATCCTTTGATGGATATTGATAGCCATATTGCAAAAATCTAACAACAAAAAAAGGTATTGGTATATTATTTCTGCCGCCTGTTATTTAAATTACACTCTGATTTAAACAGTTAACAGTTTTTGTTTCTGTTAAACGTAACCATCGTTAAAGTTTCGGCTACTTAACTCAACTTTGACAAAATAATCCAAGGACCTAAGGACTTGTTTTCGACATGCAAGATAGCCACTGAAATACAGCTCCGTGTTCTTAACTGCTGCGTGATAGGGGGATAAAAAATATTTTTTACAAAGCTGTATGAAATATTGACGTTGACGCCAGAGTTTTGAAACAAAACATTTTGCTTGTAAACGATGGACCCGTGTTTTTGTTTGAATGAACAATCGCGTTGATTAAATTTATTTCATTAATCACGGTACGCGACGAATCACGTCGGAATACAGAGCGGTCCGGTCCACAAGACATTTTATCTGCGGGCTATTAGCGCGCGGCCGCTCGCCGCGCCCCGCACCCCGCCGCCGCTACGCGTTCACGAATCAGTGATAGGTACCAACATTAAACTTCGCATTTTTGAAAACGTTTAAAATAAATTATTGTTTGCGCTTGTTTATGGTTTCGGTTAGGCAGTTATTTTAATGTGAAAGAAACTATAAAAAGTTTTAAGAAGTCAAGGAAAAAAATGTAAGTTGAAACAGGATAAAGATAAAGTGGTGCCTGACGCGGGCTTTAAGGCCGGCTTAGACCTACTGATTCAGTTCTATTCTATCTAGGATATTTAGAATACAAAGGAATTGAAATCGGAAGGCTAGAATAAATAATCTACAACTCGTCACATACGTACCGATCCGAGAAATACTCAGAACTCGTACAAATAATATAATGGTTAAATTCAAATCTGGCTTGTTTTAGTCGCAATTGTACCTAACACGCTCGTTGTCTCTCGCTGCGCTCGTTGTCGCACACCTAAACTTTCCGATTGATTGAATCAGACTAGTTGGCCAAAAATCAGTTGTAATCAAATTGCCCGACGATCATGTAGCAATATTCATAATGACAGGGCGACGTGATTAATAATGAATATTAATGAAGTTTGGATAAAAATTATCACTTTGCCCGGTACAGCTAGTCATTATTCATACATAATGCCCGGGCATTATAAATAATGCCCTATTAATCACTTGGTCTATACCAATGTACTCGTACCTACATATATAATAGCTTACTGTTAGACACTGCCTTGAGAGGGTTGAGGGTCACGCGGGTCCAGAGCATGAGCATGTGTTATGCAGTTTTCCCACGATATTATGCTGTATTTCAAATGTGATTTCAAAACACTTAGAGGTGAGATTGGTTTCGAAATCTGGATCCTCTACTTGTGAGGTCATACCACTATCATAATAATATGTGCGGCTTTTTATGCTTAATAATAATATGAATTTCTGTGCCAATTACGCTAGATTCATTGATAATCTAACTAATTGCAGAAGCCTCTTATCACTAATTTCAATCTGCTTAGATAATTTAGGTTATTGAATAAGGTACCTAAGTAAAAAGCAAGTAAACATAAACGTACATGTAAAAGCAAGGCAATGTGAACAAGTTTAATACAGAAGAAAGTATTACAATTATACAAAACGTATGTTGTATTCGCTTCATTTATTTGTCTTTCGAACACAAGTGACACGGACATTAGGGTCGATGCCCAAGACATCTTTGTACCTTCGTTTAACTCGGCCGACGGGACCTCGCTCGCGAGTTGGAAACTAATTTCCTGCAGCCCGCAGCAATTGTCGGGATCGACTATGATCGACGTATGCTATCTTTGATAGGCAAGTAACAGCACATCACACCAGTAATGATTAGTTCCGACTAGTATTAACAAATCGTTTACTTAGGAAACGGTTGAACCACAAATATTACCATTTGTCCACAAAATTAATAGTTATATTACAAACGTTTAAGCGCGCTGCAATAAGATAGGAAATGAAACGCGTTTCTAGCATCATAAAAAAGTACGTAGGTACGAGTATTCGTGCTAAATAAAAAATAATGATTATTGATCACCTAAAAGAACCTAAAAGTAAGTAAACTTAATTTAATTTATTGAATCAGGCGTTACTTTTAGGAGGTCCATATCAATGAAATAAAAGATTTTCTTTGCTCACCTGCGAATTAATTTGCGCGTGAGCATAAGTAGAAATTGTTTTAATAGTTCCTTGCACTTAATTTAGTGCCATTATAAAGTTTCGCAACTGTGTAAATACTTGCGTCTGAAAGTTTAAAACGCTGGCGATATAATCACACGTACATTCGTATCAACTGAATCGTGACCCACGGTGGAACCTTTTCGTAGAAAAAGTCATACTGACATCGAATTTATTATGACACTTACTATGAGAACGTTCTACAGTGGGTCAGGAATCAAATGGTTCGACTCTACAAGCAAGAGGCGCCTGTTCCTCACGACAACCTGCGAGGGACTCAAGTGCGGGATGCCTGTGCTTATTTAAACTATTAATTCTGTATTACGATTTTCGGAAGTTAGGGTTTCTGAAAATGGGGCGTGTATCCCGCTGCGGTATCCATCCCGGTTTTACCCTAACTGTAATACTCACAAAGCGTTCGAACCTCCATTGTTCCGCCACGGGTTCAGACTCCAAAATGAATTACGGTTTGAAGCATTTTCAAAAAGTAAATATATCTTCTACGTCGAATGTGGTATTTTATTGCTAATACGCCATATACCACAGGCCTGTGACACTATTTTATGACAAAAAAATTGCCATAAAAATAAACGTCTCATGATGAGGCCTGAAATGAATGACTAGGCACGAATAATTCAAAACTTGAAGTATAATTGTTTATAATATTCTGTAATACTACCTACTGTGACATGATTTTTATTTTCTTGATCTTAAACCCGTGAAGTACTTGTTATTGGTTAGTAGCTCCGTTGGTCAAATGTGGTCTTTATCATCAGTTCCACTTCACCAAATGATGATTTCAAAAGCAAATGCACAAGTTACTACTAAATTATATCCAAATTACCATAGCTGTCCCCACAATATTTGAAGAGTTCCCTCGATTTCCTTGGGATTCAATCATCAGATATAGATTCGGTGCTTAGGGACCTAGTCCTATACGAACGAAAAAAAGTAATCCAAATCGGTTCACAGTGACGGAGTTTTGAGGTCACAAACATAAAAAAAATACAACCGAACCACCTCCTATTTTTTGAAGTCGGTTAAAAACAAGTTTTCATAGTTCGATAAGTTATAGATGCCTATCAAAATCACTGAATAAACATGAACTGGATATTCTCTAATGAAAGCTTGAACACGGAAGGCCTCTTTACAACTGGAATCAGTTGGATTGTTTATTGATTGAAGCTTAATGAGTTCCAGAATAGAAAAATGTACATTTATTGTTACAAATCAGCTAATAGTAGGTTACGTTTCAATTAATTGCTTTGATTGAAAAAGTAACTAAGTAAGTCATAATTGGTTTGTTGAAAGCAAAATTAAAATATTGAATTCTTCGACGGAAAGTACAAACTATTTATAGTTCAATATTCTACTGAAGAAGTACTGAAGGCAACATTCAACATCAATGTGTTAATTCAAATTAAATTTATATAAAGCTTACACGTTATCATGTTCAACGCCTTGGATTTTATATTTTATCAGGAAATTTCCTATATTTTAGGAACTAGGTACTCATGTATATTAAATTTGGAGTTTGTTATGTTTAACCGTTAAAGAGATAGAACGAAAAGAAAAGTGGGTCCCCTTACAAAAACATTTTCGTTCTATCTCCATAACGTACAAATCTCAAACTCGGAATGAAATTACAAATAAATATACCTACTTCAAATCAATACATAATAAAAACCGGTCAATCGTGAGTTAATCTTAGGAAAAAAAATGTCTGGCTCGCTTTTGGCCAATTATGTATGTATTTACCTATTCTTTAATCGGCTCAATTGATTTCATTTCGTTCGGCTCGATCGTTGTGAAGTCACTCGCTCCTTTGCAACCTACTTTCTGCTTTGCCTTTGCACCTATTTGTAGCGTAATCCAAAAGTACAATGTTTAGACGACCGGATGGCTAAGTGGTTAGAGAACCTGACTACGAAGCTTGAGGTCCCGGGTTTGATTCCCGGTCGGGCAGATATTTGTATGAATAATACAAATATGATAATTAAAATTGCACGAATAAATTGTATAGTAGTCTTACGTTAAAATCGTTAGAGTCGTTTTTGAGAATCACCATGTAATGTGTCATAGTAATAAATAAGATATGAATATAATAATCCCTATCCATAGAACAATTAAGAAGACCTCATAATAAACATTTAATTGGGATGCTTCGTAAATGCTTTCATAGTTGATACCTATAAAATGGCATTAACTTGTATACAAACGTATTTTAAAGTTCTTTCTTTCCCCTCCTCACCCTCAACTGATGCTTAGCCAACGTGCTTCAAGCGCAGTTCAGAAAAAGATAGCTTAAGTCTTAACATTGGAACGCGCCGGATAAATTAATCGGATTACCTGTTAATTAGTAATATATTTCATTAAAGACGATATTTATGGGGTCAATTTAAATACCATTATCGGTTATCACTTATCAGGCAGACAATAAATTCCATTTATAGTGAAAGTTTTGCAGGCGAAGGGGCCGCGCCGCTCCGCCGCCGCTCGCGAGCGAATGCCTCTAATTAATTGCGACTACTTCTATTTTTGGTATCGAAGGACACGTTTAAACGTGACCCGGGTTGCCGTATGACTAAATAGAAGAGGCATCATGGCATATGGCTAATAAATAAGTTATGAAATTACAAGCACACGCTCATTCGATATTACGAGTAAGATGACGGACAAGAAAACTGTTCTTCAAAATAGTTAATAATTTAATGATTATTTTTTGACATTCATCTCGTGAAGTAATAATTTTAGGAAGATTGGACATACTGTATCTACTGTAATATTAGTAGAGCACTGTCCTACACACGGCTACGGAAATGCTAGGCATCGTTGCTACGCAGCTACGCCGTAGAAGGTCTACATAACGCACCTCTAATAACAACGACGTAAATGCATTTTTTTAAAGTGACTTAATGATGCGATACGCTGCGATATTAATAAGTGGAATGTATATAATCAATCGAGAAAATTATGGTATGGACGGGTTATTCCCACCTGTTACCACCAATTTGATATCAGTGGTAACAGGTGGGAATTTTTTCCCAGTTGTTACCACCAATTTCTTTAGTGGGTATGAGATGGGAAAAAAATCCAATTAGTTACCACCACATTAGTTTTAATTTTCAGCAGTTTATTGTCAACAAATTAAAAAGGTTCTATTCTATTAACTACTGGGAAAAAAATCCCAGTAGTTACCACCAATTGCTTTAGTGGTAACTACTGGGGTTTTTTTTCCCAGTAGTCACCACTGAGTACTTTAGTGGTTAAAGATGGGAAAAAATCCCTAAAAAACTGGTAAAAATTGGTGGTAACAGGTGGGAATAACCCGTACGGCCGTGCTTTTGTTTTGTTTTGCTCGATTTGGCGGGGGCACAGCCGCGGCCGTAAGATACAACTTTGTAGCATTGCTACTTAAAAAAATATTATTTATCTATTTTGTTGTTAATTTGTTTAAAACCAGGGGACCAATTTCTGAAATCTTATCACTTGAAAATACTATTCAAAATATTGAGCTGGGTGTTATAAATTTCATTTGAGCTATACTTAGTTGCTATGTTAGACAGGTGTAGGAAGCCACCGCCGCAACTTTGACAGATCAGTCAAAAATGCAATAAAATATTAATATTATACAGGGTGGCACAGTTAGATCGGTCAGTATGGGCAGTCTGAAACTATAATTTGACGACCAGATGGCCGTGATATCGCCGACTATAACTATATTATAGGTAGGTAGGTATCTATTATTTTTTCATGTGTCCCTGCACGAAACTATTACACTACACTTATTACTACTTTTTTACAACTATACCTAATACAAAAAAAATACGTAAGTACGAGTACGCGAACGTAAAAGGTGATCGATCATCTCGCGAAGCGAGCGCAAGACGAGCGAGCTAAAATCAAAAAGGTACGGCACCGACTTTGACTAAAGAAAACTTAATCCTCCCTAAATTATCAGTGTGTGCGTGCGGCGGGTGCGTGCTTACCGGCGCCAACCGGCACGCACACATTTAAGCCGCGCAATGTACCTACTTTTGTTTGTAGTGAACCTACTTACTTCTCATTTACTATGCTATAAAATATGTACATGGATTTGCAAAGATCTGTTCTTAGTACCCATGTCATCGATTTTAGTGACAAAAAAACAGCATACAGAGATTAATAAAAACCTGTACTTGTAAAAAAACTACGTTAGTATTATCATTTAGCGAGTCGATCGTTTTCGTTGTTCCTACTCGAAATATGTACTCTTAATCCGGCCAATACTCCAGTTTGGGAAGCTACAAAGTAATCGCACAGCTTGCTAAGCTACAAAGTCGGTTTACAATGCACTTGGCGCACTGCCAGATAATTTTTCTTATGTCTTTATTTACTAGGTTGCGGGCTAGAAGTAGTGTTCGCTTGACGTATTGATACAAGTTAACTAAATATGGCAAATCATACAACATACAATTTGATGCAACATCGCTCGGCAGTAGTGAAAAACCTTTATCCATTAAGTAGATATATTGTACTATTGAGATGGTGGCTTATGATTGAGATTTATTACTCAGTTACCAATTGTTCGTGGCCAATTTAAATTTCCTACTAATATTAGCGGGTAAAATATGTATAAGATAGTAAAATTTCAAAAAAGTGAAGAACATTCTTAAAATGGTGTATGTGAATTGAGATTTCATATTTTCTTGTTAAAGTCAAAACAGACAACGATACGATATTTGATGGATATTACCAGCAAAGTGGCTCGATGCCTGAGAATAAACGAATAATACTTGTATATTTATATTGACGTCTAAATGTATGTGCTCACCGGATAAGAGAAAACTTTATTCCCGAGGGTGCAGTCGCGAATCGGCGTTTGCTCATATCGTAACAAAAATCGGACAAATGCGATTCGAACTCTTCTCTCAGCATAAAGCGCGATATGTACTTTGATGTTGTGCAGAGATACACCACTGAGTAAGGGATAAAGTAGAATATGTGATTTAATTTTGAATTATTTACAGAATTAGCCGTCATAGAGTAATAATACCTTACAAAGTCGATCGTGCGCGTGCTACTTAAGTCAGACGGTGTCTTGTGGTAGGTTCCTGAAATAATACGCACGGATAATATTCCCAAGCACAGTGAGAAAGTAATATTTTAGTAGCAAAAGAATGTGGGTATAATAAATATGCAGAGCTCATATGTCTTACCGCCCCTCCGTATAAAATTCTATGAGTACCCAACGAGACCTTGACACATTGACCCGTGGCAATTCCATTTGCATATTATTATTTCTCTTGACAAGAGTTCAATCTCCTTCACCGTTACGTGAGTCCCTGTGGGTACATTTATACTGCGTTTGGCTTTGGACGTACCCTCGATACTTTTCTGCTTTTCTTATATTATATTAGTTCAATTAAATACATGATAATTTTAGCAATTTTAAATAATGCAAGAGGAAACGGAGAGGCGTAAATTTAACCTTACTCTAGGGGCTCTTACATAATCGCTTATGAAATGCTTTAAAATAGTGAGATTGTCAAAAACGACAACGGGAATGTTGTATTCAGTTTTCATCATGTCATGACCATCCCCAATGTTAGGTATTTCGGTGAAGGTATAATCTTGGCAGGCAGGGAAGCACTGCGCATATGGCTTTTATTATTTTCGAAAATGATTGTTATTTTTAATGAGTGATCGGTTTAGGTGAGTCATCACGGGCGCGAGGCTACTCGGAGGCGGGCAGGCGGCGCGTTGGCTGGCTGCCAACTGGGTTTACTCGTACTCCTACTTCATTCTTGCTCTCTGTAAGTAAGTAGCATAACGACGTTTCGATTTTGCTACTGCAATAAATGTCCGACGACAGCAGGGACTTCTCGATTGAGAAGACAATTGTACTATTTTCAATACTTGCTTTATTACGAGAGAGTACTGACAGATTGCAGGGCGTATTAAGCCGCATCGAGTTCCTAGATATTAAGATATTGTTACAGCCGACCGATACTTTGATTATTACTTGTCAATTTAGTTAGCTTTACATTGCTGGCAATTATAATTTTGTTAGAATGTTAGCAAAGTCTGAAATTTAGTTTGTTAATTAAATTAATGCCATGGTTAAGTTACAGAAATACGTTACTTTAACCTCCCTTAATAAAAGCCTGGCTGCCGGTAACACACCGTATAAAAGTTAATATTACTTAGTTTAAAAATAATAATCTTGTATAGAGTGCTCCCTCTCACTAGCAATAGCAAGTCAGTTATATTTATTCATTCTGAACTAGTGACGAAGCGGCATAAATCACAATAAAAAAAAACTCAAGATAAATGGGGCGAAGTGTCCTATGACCCTTTAAGCTAGAGCAAGAATTTATTTCAGAGTAAAAGTCTCATAACTTAAAGCTGGTTGTCCAAATTAAAATAGTTCAAGTTTTACGACGTGATATAAATATATACCTACTACAAATGTGCCAAGCGAAGTTTCACTTAAAAAATCTATCCGACCTATCCTATGACGCTTGTACCCGAAACATTGAAATTATTAGCTAAAATGTTAGAAGTCTGATTTTGTGGAAGGCGCCTCGTTGAAGAAATTTGTCTCAACAACGAGTTAAGTCAGGCCGACTCGCCGCGACGCCGTGCGGTGCGGCCTGCGGGCGCGGTGCGCCGCTAACTTGGACGTTAATTTCGCCCCGGCAACATTTTGACAAAATGAATAATTCATTGCGCAGCATCAAATCCCTTTTTAATTGGCTCCATGAATACGGCAAACACTACAAAAGTTCAAGCGTCTAAATGCTTATTATTAATATTAAATCCTTTTACAAATTATTTCTAAAATAACGTTCAAAATATTCAAAATCAAACTGTTTATTGCGATTAATGTTGTTATAAAGATCTTAAATAAGTTTTGTTAAAAAAAGTAAATTTTTAAACAAGATTTTTGCTGACTGTACCTACCTATTTTTTGTTGACTGAACTAGCATTGTCATCCAAACTATATATGTGTAGGTATACTAAATTTAAAGTGAATCCGACTACTGTAAGTGGATCCATATTATCTTGTAAAATTTTAAACAAATAAATATACCTACGAAGTTAAATAAAAGCTTGTAAAAGGATATATTGCTTCAACATTTATCCTTTAAGGCACAGCACTGTTATAAAAATACATACGTTAGTTCTTTGCAATAGACGAGACTACCTAGCACTGTGATAATGAAATCAAACTAGAAGTTAACCATAGTTTGCGTTGGAAATTAATCTTGGGGAAAACACGTGAGTCCCCTTTCTATTTATAGGTCAATTAATGATCAATTAATTAATGTGAGTTGCCCTATGAAGTAAATGTGTTTTAGGGTTTTGTAACTACTTGAAGGTCGACAAGCTCTAAGTATTACTGTCGCTTCGCTGCCCGTCTGCCTGTCTGTCTGTCACAGAGCTATATCTCGAGAATTGAAATAGATCGCTGAAATTTACAAATTATGTGTATTTTATTAGTACAACAACAAATAATAAATACAAATTAAATTAAAAATGAAGGGCGCTTTATGCAAGAAGCGTTTATTTTTAATTTTACTTTTTCCCTAAGACCGACTTATTTGTTGAGGTGCAGCATATTTAAGTACTTTTATTATCATTGCGAGTTTGAGATTTTCTAGTTTAACCTTTACAGAAATAAAACAAAAACAAAAGTAAAAAAATAACCTAAGGGCATCCCGTACAAGAAACATACGAGTACTTACCAATTATTTACGGTTTACCTGTTTAGTCGGTTTTTTAAAGATGTACCTACGGAAAAATCAGTGTGCAGGTCCGACTCACACTTGATAACTTTTTTCTTTTTTTAAGTGGCTTAGATTATTTAATCTGTTGAACGGGTAGGTATAAGTATAAAACTAGCTCTTTCACTTTTATAATGACACTTTCAAGCCAAAATTTCCAATAATGCGGCGCTGGCGACATCGAATCGTCCGGGCACCCTCATCAACCTTAATGCTGCCAATCAATAAGAAAATGGCGAAAATTGGGGAAAATACGCTTACAGAGAACGGCTGGAAGGCAACGCTAGAATCCTATTAAAGACATATTCGTTTTTGCCACCCGGCCGTAATGTTTATAAATGCATCTACTAACGAGTTTAATTTTAAAGCCGCGAGCTCAAACAAGCTTGTTAAATGAATAAAAAAATACTTAATTCAAGAGCTGGCCCCGCCTGTCACATCTGTTATTATTCAGTATCCATTTATTTGGCGCATTTTAACAATTCATAATTTCAATATTATCATGCAGTTATTGTGGTATTTCGTAGTAAGTACGTATTTAATAGTAAGTACCTATTGAAAGTTCAACAATTTAAATCAAATTTCTATCATAATTTTTAATTTGGTAAAATACAACGAGCTTCAGAATTTTCGTTTGTTTTGTAATAAGTTAGAAGTTTTTAAGTCGGAACCTTGGGACTTTTTAAATTCTTTTATCATTGTTTTTCCGTACAAACTATTGATCAAATGTATCTTCTTATAAAAAATTATGTGTTTCTTGATCATGTTATTTATTGTTTTCCTACTGCATACTCGTGTACTGCATTGTCAAGACAATAATAAACCTATTCAGTTGAAATTTAATCTATTGAGTGATTCATGCATGTACTATGCGTATTATCGTTGGTCCATAAATAAAAAAAAGGTTTTCATGAGGTGTAACTATTTCCCACACATTTCAATTTTCTCCAGTTTGCCGCAACACAATTTTTTTTTATTGTTCGCAATGTCCCAAATGTGAATCATACATAGAAAAGGTAAATTATACCTACCTACTTACATGGGGTCATACAACGGTTCAGGGTGGCCTATCTTACCGCAAGTGTTTTTTTTTCATGCTAGTCGTATATTTTATTTTCATCATTAACAAAATGAAGGAGTATTGAGTAACAGTAACCTTCTTTCAAATTAAATGTTTGTCCGTTTGTGACCTTTACATGCCCGGGCATTATGAAAAATGAGCAATATGAGATAGCAATTTGATAACAACTATTTAATTAATTAATCATTGCCCGGGCATTATACATAATGTCTATCCCCTATTGGGAAAAGTAATAAAAAAACATGTCTCATTACTAATATTTTTTTACGTAAAATTTAATGAATCTACAAACATCTACCAAAATCTGTAAAGTAAATTATCTTAATGGTAGATTTTAATTCTGGCTTGTTTTGGTCACAGTTGAACTTCGTCGTTGCACCTAACTTTCCGATTGAATGAATCAGACTTCAGCTAGCCAAGAATCAGTTGTAATCAAATTGCCCAACGATCATGTAGCAATATTCATAATGCCCGGACAATGTGATAAATAATGAAGTTTAGATAATAATTATCTCTTTGCCCAGTATAGCTTGTATATACATAATGCCCTTACTAATTACTTGGTCCATAACATATACATGTCGGCGGCCGATCGTAAAATCCGCCAGATCACGAAATTCCTAGGCACATCATGAAATGGCGCCATTTCATGATATGCCTAAAAGCTGGCCAGGCATATCACGATGTGCCTGAGAAACACGGCACGATCGATTAGAGCAATGCATTCGTCGATATTCCTAGCTTTGTACCGGGCACATCGTGATATGTTGAAAAAAAAGAAAAATTTAGAAACGACGAGCGAAGCGAGGAGTGTTTAGTATGAATTGTGACCACTACGCACGAGCCGAGCGAGCGAAACGAGTTTGCCGCGGCAGTGGCCGGCGAAGTGCCAGAACCGATATGGCGGCGTTTCATGATATGCCTCGGAATTTCATGATCTGCCTAAACTAGCCAAATCATGAAATGGCGGCGATTCATGATATGCCTAGGAATTTCATGACCTGCCTAAACGTCACTAGGCAAATAGTTAAACGGTGAGTTTTGAACGATATGGCGGATGTCCCTTAGACAATTTATGAAATGGCGTCATTTCACGATATGCCTAGGAATTTCGTGATCTGGCGGATTTTACGATGGGCCGCCGACATACATATTTGCATTCGACTGTGCGATATCCTTTGCTGCAGCAGCACAGCCACACCCTTTGTTAAGCATTTCTCCTTGAGAACCGAGAAGAGAATGACCTTTAAAGTTAGCGATTATAATACTTATTGAATGGCGCAACGTGGTTTATTAGACGTAACACCGCGAAATGCCGAGGCCCGTTCCGGCCAGTGCTCGCTAAAGGCACAATGAGGACTGTCGACGTGGTATTTACTCAGGAACAATAAAGACTCGCTGAAGAATTCTACTAATATTATAAATTCTAAAGTTTGTGTACTTGTGTGTGTGTGTGTGTGTGTGTGTGTGCGTTTACACGTTGTAAACTCACACGCGTTTGGTTTTTTTTTCACGCCAAAACGGCTAGCTAGACTATTTGGATGAGACTTGATTCGAAGCTAGCAGGGTACGGGTATACCAAATATCTTTCTCGGTTTTCCCTCCGTATTGGGATGTACATGCAAAAATCTCGAAATCTCAATCGTTAAGTCTAGAGACCTCAAATTTTGCACGGGTTCTCTCCTCACGACACGTAAATTAAGACCACGATGTAATTCTTGGGAATTTCCAAGGAAATTAAGTACGTAATTATCAGGAATTTCAATTTTACTGCTTATACCTATTTGTTAAGGCCAGCTAAGCCACAGGTAAAGGTAACACGTTAGTATTGATAATGCCACGAGAGTTGAAGTGAATGATTACACACACAGCTACAACATGTCGAACTTATTTTAGCTGCGTCTGTCATTCACTCTCGTGGCACTACCCGTACCCCCATTTGTACTAGATTAGATAGAGTACGATAGAGTGCATAGCAGTAGAAAACGAGTGAGAAACGAACTGTTAAGACACATACGAATTGCTATGCTACTAAACTCGTCAATAGTATGTTCAAACATTATGCTTACGGCTAAACATTTGACAATTACGAAGGAACCGGGTAAATATGTGCGAGTAGGTACCATTAATGTAAAGAAGGTAACCACAAGGAGAGTTAGAACGTAGAACACCACAGTTCTACGAGTAAATAATACTTATTGTATGTATGTATGTATGTAAACTCTTTATTGCACATAAAAATAAAAATCCAAATACACAGAGAGGAGAACAAAGGCGAGCTTATCCCTAAAAAGGGATCTCTTCCAGCTAACCAAGTTAGGAAAAAACATTTGGTTATATAGAGGAGGAGGTTAAACATTTGGTTATATTGTATCGTGTATGTATACATTCAGGCTTGACAAAGTTATTTTATGTGAAAGCTATCGTGTGGAATAAAAAACCAGTAGGTAAAGCGTCAACTACAGGTATCGTTTTAAGATTATACAATTGAAATTATGCATTAAATCAGGCACCATTAAATAATTCCGTACTAATATGAGACAAATATTCATTATTTAATTTTGATCGACTCGATCATGATTTCTTTCGGTTTTTTTTATACCTACCTAACGCTTTAGCAAATGGAATTGTGGAGGGGGACACTAATTCCTTAACATTCAAACACATTAAAGCGTAATATTTTGCATTCCCGAAATTGAAATGGTGTAAAATACTTATAATGTTTTTAAAAGGCCGATCCGACGTTACCGCACACTATAATTAGGCTTAGATGAGAAATAAAAATGTATTACCACTTTACATATAAAGGAGACCATCATCCCAGCCTATATACGTCCCACTGCTGGGCACAGGCCTCCTCTCAGAACAAGTGGGCTTGGGCCATAGTTCCCACGCGGGCCCAGTGCGGATTGGGAACTTCACAAGCACCATTGAATTGCTTCGCAGGTTTATGCAGGTTTCCTCACGATGTTTTCCTTCACCGCAAAGCTCGTGGTAAATTTGAAATGTAATTCCGCACATGAATTTCGAAAAACACAGAGGTGCGAGCCGGGGTTTGAACCCACGACCCTCTGTTTGAGGAATAAAGGAGATATCTACAAAAAAAAAACATTTTGGCATGCATAGTAGGTATAGTCATGCAAAATTACAGCATTCTAGCTCTACAAGTCTCTAATCTAAGCCGCAGATATTATGGTATGACTGTTCGCTTTCATGAGACAAGTGATAAGCTGACATATTTTAATGTTGAAATACTTTCCGACTGCATGATATTTGTTCAATTATTTGTTCATGTATTGTTTGTTGTTGTCGTTTCGGAATCAATTCGGTAAGATGTCACAGAGCATTTTAGGTTATTACCAATACATAATATTATGCCAAAACGGGACTTGTACCTATCGGTGGTTTTGTTCCAGGCCCCGAACAGGCGTGCTAGGTGCCCTGCAGAGGGTTGCTCGGCCTGTCCTGTGACTAACGCGGATACTAACCCAAGGCACGGGTGGCGGATTGTAAGTGTTAACTACTACTGTACTACTTTAATTGTTTTTATTGAAGCTTCCCTTATGAACATTCGCTGTGCAATTTAAGGAAAACATCAGTTCTAAAATATAATCATATTTTTTTTTATCTAACCTGTTCTAAAATCGCATCAGAATTTGCATCTGAAAGTCGCTTAAAAACGCTTTTATTCATTTAAGAACAGGAAAACCTCTTTCGAACAGCACGGCGCAACGGGGTATCGGGAACTTCCCTCTCCGAGTAAACAACTTCGTTTTCATCTATTCGTAATTGGACTTGTTTTGTTCAGATATCAAGAGACTGTAAATAATGAGACATGGCAGGTAGGCTCGATACGTTTAACGAATTATGAGAAACCGCTGATCTATGAATAATCAATTGCTCAATTGCGTACCTATCTAAAACCCAGCATTTATTTAAAGGTATCTTTCACATGACTGCCTATATACACTTACAAGTAGAATGTTATTTTATGGTGTTGGCTCAGTTGAAAAGCTGATCAAAATAGATTAGTGAATAGGTAGAGAGAAGTAGTATAGCCAAAGTTTGTGCTCCACAAAGGTGTGTGCGCTGAAACGTGCGAAGGTCGGGCGCCGGGCGCCGGCGACAGCTCTGAGCCAAGAGGGATTACACTCTGTTATGAATAAAATTGAATTTGCATACGTTCGCCGCTGAACTGTCGCTAAGTGCGAGCAGGCCGGGGCTGCTGCTGTCGGATGGCAGAGATAATAACGCGATTGTTTGTGCATTGTTCTAGATTTGATCAGAAACTAATGAAGCAAAACTGATTGCATTTATAGTTAGGGTCGTTCTCATAATTGACTCTCACTTACAAAAAATACATACACTCATTATCATTACTAAAATAGGCACTGAAAACGTTAATTTGCGTACAAACTAAGTACCTACTTGGTTACTTTGTTTTAAATATATTGATTCTTGCGTTAGTTTGTGAAGATCTAAGATTTTAGATCACAGCAAATGTAGATACACCTAACTCGTAATCAGGCAGAAAGGATAGACCATGATAGTGATTTTGATGTTTCAGAGGCGTGGGGCGCGGCGCGTGGCGGCGGCGCGGGCGCGGCGGGCGGCAGGATGACGCCATGACGCTGCCGCCGCCCGCGCGCCCCGCGCTCCGCGGCAACCCCGCCCACCCCTCAGCGCATCGCGCCATGCGCTACTACCGCATCTGGATATACGCGTGCAACGGCGCACTGCTCTTGGGCTCGCTCGCCTTCTGTGCTGCGGCAGGCCGCGCTTTAGCCGATTACCGTCGCGGTCTGGTCCCGGGTCTAGGTGCAGCGCAACCTGGTTTTCTCTATGGGTACGCGGCGCTGCCAGTTCAGGCGGGCCTTTTGCAGATGCTCGGATGTATCGCTGCACTTCGACTTTCCGAGCGACTACTTAACGCCTACTGGTTCGCCCTCCTGGCTCTGCTCGTTGGCGATGCCGCCATAGGGGTTTATTGGGCGTTCCGGTTCGAACGAGTGTGCCGAGAACTACGTCCGCAATTAAAACTACGCCTCCTCAGGGACTACGAATCTGATATGGAATTCACCGAAGCCTGGGACCGCCTCCAAAGGGAGCAACGCTGTTGCGGAGTGACCGGGCCGGCCGACTTTGCGTCGTTCAACCGCACGTCACTGCCCGCGAGCTGTTGCCGCGCGCCTGCGCACTCGCCGGCCGCCTCGCCCGCGCTCTTCTCCGCCACGGCCACCACGTCGCTGGCCACCTTCACTCCGGCGCACTGCGTACCGCACACGGCTCCTTGCGCGGACCGATTACAAAATTGGACTAAAAGAACAGCGGATGCATTGTTCGTTCTAGGTTACTGCGTGATCGCGTTCTTGAAATTATGCTTTCTAGGTATTCTGCGATACGAAATAAAAGAGATGATTCAAAAAATTAGAATATTACGAAGCGAACTCGGAGCCGGCGAACTGATGGACGGGAGCCCGCTCCACGGCGGGCCATTGTCGCAGACCGTGATCGTGAACGCCGTGAACGCCAACGGAGGCGTGCGCGCGCACGGTGGCAGTCCCGAGCGCGCGGGCGAGCGCGACGCGCTGCTGGGGCGCGTGTCGGACCCGTGCTCGCGGCGCGGCACGCACGAAGAGCCGCTGCCGCCGAAGACCATCAACGGGAACAACAACTGCGAGATGCGCGAGCTGGCTCGCGGCGAGTACCGGCCCCTGGCGGCCGACAGCGCGGCGACCCGGATCTGACTAAGATGTTACCTGGAGCGGCTGTTTGGGCGGCGCTGGCGCTCGTTCCCGGCGGAGGGCTGCGAGGCGGAGCTGCTGCCCGCGCGCCGCGCCGCCGCGCGCGTGCGTCTCGACACGCGCCGCCACACCCGCTCCGAATTCGAGCTGTGATCGCGCGCGCGCAAAAGACGACATTCTGCATCAGCAAACGCGTCCGCTCTCTACGCGGGAATCCACTTTTAATCGCTCAGCTGTCAATTTATTGCGAGTGCCGAAATTTTTTCTGTGTGACTTTTATGCATGTAATAGTGGTAGATAAAATCCAGACTCATCAGTGAATGTTTCCTTAATGAAGGGCGTTGTGAACTAAGAAATATAGACGAGAGTGGAACTATAGTAGGTAGTTACTTGTATATCAGTGAAGTCGAATGCACGAGCAAAGCTTGTGTTTAGTTCCTATGCTTGGCAGTTAGTTTTGTTAAAGTTAAAAATTAAGTGAATCGGGTTAAGTTATTTTTTTTGTGCAAGACCGTATATAGTACCAATAATTACTTTCGAAATCGGATCGCAACAGACGGTGACAGCAAAGCTTTAGGCCGCGACTGGACCCCAATAGACAGCGGGGTGCGTCGTGCTGCTGCGAGCGTTTTCTTTTTTCATTGCGTGTGCTGGCACACATTTAATGTGCTGTGAGCGTTTCGGCCGCGCAATGGACACAGATAACTCTCGCGATGGCGCGAGGACCGCAGCCCGCTGGCGTCCGATTCACAGTCAGTAACTGACATCACGCATCAATCAATAAATGGCACCAATCACCAGGCTATAAAATATTAACCATTCTTATCAAGGTTCAAATGTGTTTAGCATAAGATATATTTTGAATATTTGTATCTGAATTATGTAAGATTTTGTCAGGTTACTTTCCTATTCCTACGTACCTAAATATTAGTTCAGTAAATAATGTAAAGTTATAAAATATTTACGTAGATTCAACACTTTGATATTTCTACTTTAAACTCCTGACACTACGTGCCGATATCTAGGTAGGTACATACATAGATTCATCAGACAAAAATTCAAGGAAATACCGTCGATCAAACTAATGCGGAACAAAGTTGCAATTTTCTACAACATAGACAATAATGTTTTTAAATAGAGTCCTTAGTCAAGATCAACATACATTAATAAATTATGTTCGATGCACGAGTGGCCGTAGGTACTATACAGTCCGCGCTGTGTAGACTAGACAGCCGAGGCAGGCGGCGGGCGCATGCTTCACTTAGTGCGATTGACTCGTCCTCCTCTTGCGACCCTAGTCAAGTCCAACATGTAGTGTAGAACGCCCCGCCGCGCTCCGACGCGTTCGCGCTCTCGGGCGCGGTGGGATGTTGCCATGCATGGAGTTTTTCAATATGTTATAGTATATTGTGCGTTGTTACTCAAATTAGAAGTAATAATCAGAGCTTACTGACCCCGAGCAGAAGAGAGCGGGCCCCTTGTCGCGCCGCGCGCCCCGCGCCGTGTGGCGCCGCGCACCCCCTGTCTATTTATGTAAATAAATTACAATAATTTGTACGTGCGTAGAATGCGAATAATTGTGCATGGACAGATTGACAAAATAGTACTGATATGAGCTTAAAATACGTAGTGCCTACGATTATGCTTGTTAACAATTTTAAAACAACATAAACATCTTTTTTGGCAGATAAATTAAAACGTTTCGTACGATATTTATCATGTACCTACATACACGTTTTTGAAGGGCTACATCCCCACGTACATAAATATACCTATATTTCTAAAATATATTGCTTTCAAAATGGATTGGTACAATGTCATGCGAAACGAGAATACGAGTACGTTAAATTTAAAGGCTGTGTCAGAAATTAAATATTTAACAAGTTGTGGTTAAAAATCTTTTCCATATATGAAATTAGGTGTTACATTTGGAGAGCGAGCGAGCTGCGCGGGCGCCTCGCGCCCTAGTTGCAGCCATACTATCGTTCGAAAACCATATTTGTATCTACTTATTATGAAATACTAGATTATATATTATATTGTACCTAAAACAATTACGATATTACGTATTATGTTTGCTTAGAGTATAGTATTTTGTGAATTTGAGCAGAAACATAGTTTTTTAACATTGGTCTCACATGAATGTACCAAACAATCTAATAAAAAAATGTATATTCGGAAAGTTGAATAATTTGTAGCTAGGATCCAATCTAAATCCTACATTTCTTCCAAAAAAACGGTAAAATAATATGTGCCTTGGCTTATAGAATCGTACTTATACTTAATTGACGTTATGTTCGTTGTAGCAAAACTGTTTAATTGTAAAAAAAGGACATACAAATCGTCTCTCGAGTGCTGCCTAAGACTTCTGCTCACCCACACCGACTCTACACTACTGACTCAGTATCTGTCACTTTATTTTACTTAAGATTGCCTACTGCATACCTGATTTTTAGTGCTACACCAACTTTACGATAAACCTTTGATAAACTTGTACTATAAGTTCTAATGTTAGTTAGCTATGTGCTTTTTTACGGACTTACTTTTCTGTAGTTAATTTTAGTTTGCCCTCCATTAGTTAATATTCCCGATGTGATTGAGAACCCCTATCATTGTAAGGAATTAGGCAATTTTATTTCATACCCAGTGAAAATTAAAGTTTTGTATCCGCAAAAATATATTTAGGATCAAACTTAGTATGTGGTTCAAACCATTTCGGGTAACTTTGCTTACTTATTTATATTTCGATTTCAACGGTAGGGTTGTTCAAACTTTCCGAAGGTACGCGCTAGGCGACTGAGAGCTAATAATACTGTCATAATAAATGCATTAAATAAAGAGTTTGTTAAATTTTCTTGTTTTATTTATACATAATTATTTCCCCAACTCAGTATACTTATAATTAATTGCAGAGACTGAAGTCTGAATACGTCAAAAAGGATTATATTTCACTGGGCTGTACCGCAACTTAATAAAATTTACACAAACAAAAAAGTGAGCGCATTAATAGCAAGACAGACGAAATTCGGTCTTATAATACCTATTGTTATTTTTGGACCTTTCGATTTTTATATAAATATAATTTCCCCATAAAATCTGTTGATTTTTTTGTAGATATTTTATACATCATCACTACTTTGAAAAAATCTCGTATCTAAAATCAATATGTCAACAAAATTGAACCTTGACATTATGCTCGTAAAGTTCACTCAGAAAAATTTTCTATTTTGAGGTACGAGTTTTTTTTTTAAGTGGTGATGATTTTTAAATTTATCGACGTTGAAATTGATTGAGTCACATCACTACGCAGAAAATAAGTAGTGACAACCTACGAAATTTTGAACCGTCTTTTATATGCGTATAATCTTTCTTTAACATATCAGGCTATCAGCAGCCTTCATAAATCAAAGTGAACCAAGTATATTGATTTCAGTTCCTATTTTAGTGTGGCTTCTATGGCGTCATTCTTCTGAGGAACTGACGTTATCATGGGTTTGCGCTAGTGTCGCCCCCTGCGCAGAGCTTTGCCTAATATGCCCTATTATTTATTGTCGTTTAATTTTGTTGTATATTAATTCAATAATTAACTTGAAGTTCTAAGGTGTTATATATCTTAAAGGTGTTATATATCTTATATATAAATTTAACAATTTACTTTATAGCTTATTACATTGTCTTTTCACAATAGCTAGTTTTTTTTGTAAAGATGATATCCTGATGAGCTTAAAACAGCATTTGGGATGCGCCAAAAATTTCCAAAAAAAATTATTTTTGGAAAGAATAGGATATTTTAAGATACCATTTTCATTGATTTGGAATTTGGATGAGTATTTAATTTTTTATGTTTTTTTTACGAAATACGCTGGATGACGTCACAGTGAGACAGCCACGTTCCATTTCCTAGAAAAATTCAGGTCGTACATAACATAATCTGTGGCATTACAATTTGACAATAATTCAAGCACGGCTTAGGGTCCTAAATGAACCATGACAAATAGTTTTTCTCAAAAATGTCCGTAAAAGATGACATTATTCTTTACATATCAGAAGGTGAAGTGCATAGTTTATGGTAACCGAAAAATTAAAAAGTTAAAAAGGTTGCAGGCGCGCTAGCTCGACAATAATGAATGAGGGCTATCGTTTTTTGTCTCACTAGATGACGCGTGAGGTTTTTAAGTATGGCTTTCAAAGTCTGGTTTTACGGGTGTGAAAACAAAGTTTAGATTAAAATCATATTTAATACACCTTAAAATCGTACCATAAAAATATCGAGCATGCCACAGTGTTGCATAGTCCCCGTTTTGTTCGGGAAAAAGGGAGGACAAAGGTTTCCGAAAGACAAAACTGTCTCAAAACACAGACATTCATTGCCCCGGAACGCATATTTGCCATAATTAATTTCAGATATTGCACAATATTCACAAAATTATTCTAATTATAAATAAACCCGCGTAGCTCACCCACAAAAATTATGAGATTTGACATTTCGGAGACCTCACGCTACACTAGCGCCTCTAGTGGGGAATTTATACGCGATAGCCCTCATTAGCGCGCCTGCAATCAGTCACATTTTTTTTTAAAGTTAAAAAGGCCATGGAAATGTTGGCACAAGTCGTATACAGCCAAGTCTAATGGCCGGTATCAGGTATTTTGTTGGAACTCCGGACTGTTTCTATTTGGTCTGAAATAGCTTGTGGTTTTTTCGGTGGAAAAATACACCTGCAGTTTATTTTTAATGAAAAAAGGCGGGAAAGCATAAGAAAAATATTAGAAAATAAATAAATTTTATAATATATTTTGAGAAAAAGTTTATTCTATTTCAGAATTATTCACCATTTTTGAGAAAAGCTTTATATTAGTCTCGGCTGGAATAGCAATTGCTGGCTTCGTATTGCGTGGCTCGTCCGTTTAATACTCATACTCAGCCAGCAATTGCCTACTTCCAGGCCACGACAATAATCAACTATTATTTATTTGTCTTCTTTTAGCTTCGATTATTCCTATGTTTGTTTAATGGTGTGATAGTAAATAGATATTTTTTATTAAAATCTGATATTTATATTATTTTGTATTTACTTGTAACGTTGTAATTGAATAGTTTAATTTGTAAAAATACATTGGGAATACTCCTATACATTTCGGACTTTACGATAAATGACAACTGTTTAAAGCCGGGTGCGCATCATGTGATTAAAGTTCTATCTTTGTCACTCTTTGCTATTATAAGCAGGACAGCAACATTTCAAACTGTCAATTTGCTTAAGTGTGTAGACCTGCTTTATAACTGCCTTTACGACGGGACACTGCAGGGGTCGAATGAGGGTCATTACTTAAATTTGGTTTATTTAATTCAGTTTATCACATTTTTGGAATCTGATTTCTGAAAACGCTTCACAAAGCGTATTTCTCCAAATGGTTTTCGATTTATTATATGTTATCAAAAATTGGGACATCCCAATTGTGGCATTGAAGTTGGAAACGAATGAAGATTATCAAAAAACGCTGTTCAAAATAATTTAGGCACCGTTAAATACATAAAGCTAAAACTCACAGATTACTTAAAAAATACTTTAAAAAAGTGCTGCTTCAGAATTAGCATTCATTGCAAAGTAACACCAGATCACGCATGGCCAGATTTTATCGTGTACACACTTAACTAAATCACACGCTTCGTAATAACATCCATCGCTACGATTTTATGGACAAAATGATAGAAAATATGCATGGACACATGAGCGGTGACAAAAGAGGTATCTACTTTTTGTGATAGAGTTGTGACAGAATTATAGGAAATAAGAAAGAGGTTTTAAAAATAAGATACACTGATTAAGTACTTGGCTTTCTTAGTGCTTATTATTAGCTTAGGGTTACACTTTTTAAACGATACCTAATACGGTATTTGACAACTCCTGATTTTGCCATATCTTAATATAATTATGAAAATATAGATAATCAGATAGTGTTTAGCGAAGAGAAAATTTAAATCGGTTGAAAATTGGATTTATACTGATTTTTTGAAAACTCTATATACCTGTCTCTTTCTCAAACGCTTTTCTCTATGCAGCAAGTATGGCGGTACTGACGTGTGACGTCACATGCCAGTGTGTCTTTCTCTGTGTAATCTTGAATTTCAAACCTATAACTTTGTTATTTGTAAAGGTAGCTTAAAAATTGTTTTTCTATTCGATAACAGGCACTGTGTAGTTTTAATTTATAAAACATATACAAAATAGTCAAATACCGTATTCAGTTTCGTCGCAACGTGCCAGTTCATACCAAGTTCTAAGGTTTTATTATGTATGTAGTAATGTTATGGTTCACATAAGAAAGCAAAAATAGCTAATCAGATAAAAGAAAATTTGCGATGGCTAACAGTAAAACTATAACATTTCTTTTAAGATCGGTATTTATTTTACCTAAGTATACTTATGGTTAAATTATAGTTACGAGTACAATGCATATTGAAATACGTACACATCAAAATGAATGGATCGTCTAAGTTTTGGGAATTGTTATTTGACGAGTAGATAAGCATAGTTTGTCTCTTTTACTTGTCACTCACCTTAATTTGTTGTTCCGTGACCCTATACGTTCTGTCTACGTTGGAGCCCCCGATGATGAGCACGGGCTCGTAGGGGCGAGAGGCGCTGGAAGTATGGAGCCCCCGCGACGTCGTATCGCGACCCCTTGAGAATCCAATATTAAAACTGTTCGTTAAATGGTCGGCATTCTTGAGTTTGTTAAATTCGACGGCAATATCGGCGCCGACTTGAGCGTTGTTCTTTATGAGGGCGATGTCTGTAAGTCGTTAAGGAAAGAGGTTGGGCGATTAGCTTTCTGCTATTATTTAAGTGTTCAGTGTTCTGAACGAGTACTAGCGGCGTTTAATTTGGCATGTAATGATGCTTCAAATAGTTACCGAGATCAAGCTGTGTACGTTCCTTTGCCTTTATTTGATAATCGTAATCATATAATCATAGTAATCCTAATATTTTTTTAAAATTAAGTCGTACGACCCCTTAAAGCAGTCTTTACATTGTCATAAAGTTGTCGCGACGTGGTGTTGCATACGTAAATAAATTATCGTGCAACGTGCTGATGAAAGGGCACTAATCTGATTTGATCGCTATCTCCACTTTGGACCTACAATTAGAAAACCGTTACATAAGGTGTACTGAACGTGTACACTATTAATCCATTATGTCACTTACTGAACCTGCGATCATGTTACTAACGTTTATACCAACGCGCGTGGTATTGCTTGGTTTTTCGCAATCAAAAGGATACTGGCAGCAAGGGAGGCGCCCCCTGTCGCTTCGGCGACAGCAGCCAATATGAACGGTGTCACGCTTTTGCCATGGATTCCTTTGTTTTTTGCGTCTTGTAAAGCAGTGGAAATTGCTTTTTCAATCACTGACTCTGTAGAAAAAATATTAAGTACAAATATATACTCAGCGGCACAAAATTTGGCCCAGCCTTCATACAAAATTAACGATTCTGCATACATTTGAGGGCCAGATTTTTTTCAGCTCAGTATAGTTCATAAAATTATATGAACAATCACTCATTTAATACAATTATTGATTGACATTTCAGGTGCCGGCACAATCCGACTGTTCCCTATGGAAATTCAGTAAGACATTTTTACGAGGCACTTAACAATTTCTTTCATTTTTCAACTATTCGCTAGTTTGTCTCCTCTGCAAATTCTGCATTTACAATTACAAGTTGTTGTGTCTTACCATCCATAGCGTATTCGCCGGGTATTGGAACAGCGACAACTGTGCCTGAAGCAAGGTGCAGTGCACGCGCAGCGGCCAGTAACTTGGCTGCGTGCGCGGCGGTTGGCACACGGTGAGGCGCACGGTGCCCCGACCGCGCCGTGTAGAACGCTGGGAAATCGCCCGACGCGCCAAAAGCGCACACGCATACCCCCTGAGTTTCCTGAGAATCGATTTTTAAAATCAAATTCACAAAATATTTTAAAGTTTCGTGATTCTCACTAATACTCGTAACTTTATATATACCTACTGGCGGCAAAAAATCTGGCCCTCAATATGCAGTAATAGGTAATTATGTATGTACTCGTAGAGTGGGCCAAATTTTGTGCCGCTGAGTATATTTTGACTTCTCACGACATGGAATATTTTTGAACAAAATGCTGTGTGTCCGGCATGAAGAGTAAGACAGCCGATGAATTAACTGAGACATGAGGTATTTTATCTTAATCCTCCAGGCATATGCAATCCCTTGATGTTTCAAGTGTTCACGGGTGGTGATACTTTACATGAGTCAACAGGTATCTTCACTTGCTTGTTTGTTAATTTTTTTAAGCTTTTATTCAGTTTCAGCTTGTCCGGTTTCTATGTGTCCGTCTGTTATCAACTCCTGCGAGTTAATTTGTTTTGAAACATGATATACAAATGCAGTTTGGGTACTTAATAGTCCAAGTAAAACCAGCAAAAAATATTATATTTATTTTTTTATACAAAATCATTTTCATAAAACAAACAGATTTAACGTCCACTTGCAGGCTTTTAATCTGGGTTAAAGTGGTCTTAACCCTTTGACCGCCACGGCCGGCAAAACGCGATAGCTGAAAATCGTGCCATAGGCGCTATGTTGGCATTACGTGGCGCCTATGGAGCGATTTTCCGAAATTTCTTTTTTTGGCATCTGTGGCCGACTGTGGCGTTCAAAAGGTTAAGCCCTGTCAGATGCATACAAGAATTACTGTCAGTTTAAACCTTAAATCGAGATTTAAAAAAAACAAGACGTCCTTAGACATGTTTTCGACTTTTGCCCTAGCTGTGCCTATTGGTTTTTTTTGTGGTCTCGTTTCTATGCAACAAATTTTTTAAATTGTTAAAAAATATTGGGGACAGGAAGGAAATATCAGACCAGGTATTCCAATGTCTTCCCGATGTCTAGGATGGATTTGACGCCGCTGCAGACGACCATTGTGCTGCTGCGGCCCAGCTCCGTGAGGTCTGCAGACACGTCCAGGGTCTGTTCGCCTTCGCGGTGCACGCCGCCTGGGAAGCCGATTGGATCCAATTCAAACACAATACAAATTCAACTGTAAGTATGATGTACGGCCGAAGACTTTGATTCATGAGTCAGCCACTGGAACCATTTCACAGTAAATGTCACATTCGTCAATTAACAAGGAAAATTGTGTATTTTATGAAATGTTGATAAAATACACAATTCCTTATACTTCAAATGCGCATGAAATTCTGTCTGCTTGTCGTGATAAAATTTGGCAAACAGAGAATACATGCATCTACAACAGGTTGATATAATAATTATAAGGACTTTAGAATTACCTAGTTACATCAATGCTCATTAAGCTACAATGCTTCCAATAAATAGTATTACTGAATTCAGGTTGACATTATAATATGTATGTAAGTACCAAGTATGTGTCAAAAATATAAGTAGTACGTAGATAGTTAGTTCTTCTTAATTTACGCAAAGTTTTTTGATGCGGTTATCGTTATTATGCTAAATACATATTTTTCACAGTGGATTTCTAGATATTAACAATAAAATTTAATTAATTTGTTAAGTATGTAAGGGAAACATTTTTTTTGCAATTAATTGCCGGAAAATAAATTCACATGACTTACGTTCGGAATTACACACGTAAAAAGCCGGGGCGGGTAGCTAGTGTTTAATAAGGTTTAAGCCAAGTAGCAGTTTTCATAGCGCCCGGCAGTTAGCTGAGATTGCATTGTTCGGCGAACGAAATTCTTCCTGCATGCAATAAAAGTTTTAACGAGGCAATATAAAACATAATCCGGTTGATCTCGGCGGTAGAAATCACTAATAATTCCAATTAAAATCTAGTAGCAATAGATAGTTACTACTGCAACTTCAGCAATAAGAATATTTACGAGTAATACCTAGGCAATAAGTTTTTACTCGTAGTATGTAACTTATAGGGCGTCGATCAAGTAATTGTTATGTTTAAAAATAGCCTGAATGGCTTCGAGAAAAGTATGGTACGGCCGTGCATTTGTTTTTGTTTTGCTCGATGTAACGATTCCTCCCTAAAACATTTTAAACTTTAGCTAAAACCTACACCGAAGCCTACAAACCGAATTTATTTATTAAGTATTACCTTATTATGGGTCCTCAGCCTTCAGATTACCTAAACCTAATTCAAGTCGTTTTAGGTACCTTGTTTGAGTCATAAAATTGGCCAAGTGATCGCTAGCGGTCTAGAATAAGGAACCTACGTTGTGTCCAAGAAAATAACCCTTTGTTACGTTTAGTATAATGGAAGAAGTGCTCAATTATTATATAGTCTATCTAGATAATGAAGAGAAGATAAATGAAGAACAAATGAAAGATGTAGTTAGTTGTTTAATTAAAGTCATCTGTCAATAGTCTATGGTATGTTGGTGTGGAAAAGGTATTTTAATCCGCAGCTGAGTTCACAGGCCCACTCCCCGCCTCTGAAAGTGGCTTTCGTCACCGTACTGGGCATAGCCATCTCTGCGTTAGCCCTGAAGGAGCAGACGACCTTTTCCTTGTTAAGCAATAAGAACATATCATTATGTTACAAGAGAGGACATTCAAAGGGAAGTCAGTTATAGCCTGAGGCTGTTCCTGGATCAAACCCGTGATCACAATACTCCTGTAGTAACAAACCCAACTTCAGCAGTATGTAGAGATAACTTATAGTGGTTTATCATATTAATGTAATTTTACTAACAATAGATTGATAAGTTTTTTGTATGATTTTTACTAGCCTTAATCAAATAGATTTACATTGTAAGTTTATAAAATATAAATATTTGGTAAAGCCCGTACCATTAAAATAGTTGATATTAATAGCCACTACAGTACCAAACAATCCAAGATCCATTGCCAGGAACGACCACAGTCTTCAAAGGAGATTCAACTTTCAGCAAATAAAATATTATTCCATTGTGAGTTGTTGAATTATTTTGTCTCACCTGTTTAAAGCTACTAGCGTTTGTACACAGGACATTGAATTAAAAGCGAAACGCCGAAACCCTTCATTCATCGGACGTCAAAAGTCTGTAATTTATCGTCAGTATCTATGTATGTATGTATGTAAACTCTTTATTGTACAAAATAAGTAGGTAAACAAACACAGATGACAAACAATGAAATATATGTACAAAGGCGAACTTATCCCTTTAAGGGATCTCTACCAGTCAACCTTTGAGTGGATGAGAGGAGCATTCAGTCAGGGACAGACAAAAAGTGAGTTTAAAAATTAAAATAGATAGTGGAAGCTACAATATATTGCTTTAAATAATATAATACACAAATCTATAAAAGAATCCTAACATAAAAATACTTTAACCTACTATGTAAGTATGTCGCCAAGAGCCAAGGTTCTGAATGTAGCAGGCAAGCTTAAAAACAGCCTTAGGCAAATAGGTAAGCAGCTGTATAGTTAATGGGAAGAACAACACAATTGATACACACAAATAAATATCAAATCAGAAACATAGAAAAACCACTTCCACCTTACCCAAGTAGAGGTAAAAACACAAAACACCAAACCTACCATATATGGGAAGAAAAGCACAATTGACACACACAAATAAATATTAAATCAGATAGATAGAAAAACCACTTCCACCTTACCCAAGTAGAAGTAAAATACAGAACACCAAACCTACCATATCCTAATCCTACTTTGAAACTATCCAACTATTCTACTTCGAAACCAGCAATCTAGGAACCCGGGTTCCACATTTAAATTACTCGCGGGGTCTCTCTCAATGCGAGAGCCTAATCTAAAAGTTACCCCTACGTCGAGTGGGTGGCTCTGTCTGTAACCTAAACCTATCGCCCGTGTGCTCACCAGCACCTGTCACTGGGGATTGGGAAAGACAGATACCGATGTGAATAAACAAATAAATAGATACTCGTAAGGAGGACAAGATCTTGGTTGATTTAGGACACCAGTATGGCATCTCAAACCCTCCAAAACCCAGGGAGAAAATTGGGCCTGTGTCTTGCAGTTTTTCACGGGTACGTATTATAATGTATAAATTTAAAATACATATCGGTTGAAATACCGAAAATTATAAAATATAATGCATCAAAATATATAAAGTTATTTGACATAAGTTCTAAGCGCATAAGCTTGAAATGCATACCTAGTGGTCAAAATATATAATAGTTACAATGCATAATGGTTCTTAGTCATATGGCACAAAATGCATATTTTGATAATGTATAAGTTCAAAATACATAAAATTACAAAAAAATAGTTTAATGAAATATCAATCAATATCTATACAGTATGTTTTCTATAATGGTTGAAATACATAATAGACACTAAAATTTCACAAAGACAAATGCATATAATACAATTCTGGCTCTCGCCGGCCGCTGCCGCGGCACGCTCGCTTCGCTCGCTCAGCTCGTGCTTAATTTGGTTATATTTGAACCTACACGCTCCACCTCGCTACGCTCGTCATCGCACCTAAAGTTTCTATTCAATTAATGATCAGACTTTAGTTTAAAATGCAAGTTCTTGTTAGACAACACAGCCTCCGATCGGTCGGTATCTTATAGGTTAGGTTAAGTTAGAGTTTCGTCCAAAGCACCTTAACTACGCTAAATAGGAACCCCGCGAAGCGGAGCTCCGTCGACATTGTTATCATTGTAGTCCTTAATTTTTCAGAATTTAACATGTAAATATGATGACATGATGATGAACATGAACATGGGCATTATATATCGTATGTATTTCGACCAATATAAAAAACGGTCTTTATGAATTTAGATTATTATTTATTTTAAGCATAATATTTTCCAATTTTCGGTATTTCAGCTGTATGTATTTCACCCGATATGTATTTTAATTTTATACATTTATAATACGACACATGAGCATTACAGGCTTATACTTAGAGAGTAGGTACGCAAAATGGTTTCCTCTTACATTGTCGATATTCCTAACTCTAAATCTATGATGAAAATGAAATTAAAAGTCAATGTGACCATTTTTCCGCAATTTTTATTGAACAGGATAATAATCTCAAATGTGGTAAAGCGATTTCTTGCCCGAGTTTATCCATAAAGGTGAAAGAAGTAACTTCAATAACAAACAGAGAGGAAACTTTTCCAGTCAAAAGTTTTCACACGATATTTTTGCTTCTTTACCAAGTGTCAGAATAGATGGAAATGAAAAATGCTGATAATACTGAACGAAATCCGTAGATATTAGAGATGCGCCGAGTACAACTTTTACCGAGTAACCGAGTACCGAGTATACTCGGTTCAACGTTTCTCAAACCGAGTACTCGGCCGAGTAACTCGGTTCAGTTTTGGGCGAGAAAACAGCTTTAGACAGGTGCGCGGCTCTACAAACCACCGCGAGCAAACGTCGCGGGAATCCCCACCTTCTCCCCCGCAAATTATTTAGTTGTTGTTTTAAAGAAAATCGCATTCGGTCCGCGCATTAATTGCTTAAATATAAATTACAATTCATAATTCTCATTTTTGTGTTTTTAATTAATAAATACCTACCTCTTAATAACATTTTTAAACCAGCCACTTTTATTTTAATACATATGATGATTCCTCTTAAATAATAATTTTATTTAGACCGAGTATACTCGTCAATGGAACCGAGTTATTCGGCCGAGTACGAGTATCAAAAAAACTGCCGAATACACCGAGTACCGAGTAGTAAACGAGCCCATCTCTAGTAGATATCCATGCCTAAGGCCGCTTGTAGACGTCCGTTGTTTTCACCGGACAACGGACTGTTTCTTTTGCAGGACTTGCGGTGTTGTATGGCTTACAATGAATGTGTATACATGGGTTTACTGTTGGAATGCATAAAATGAATTTCGCATAATATTGTTACCCTTTTTTTGCCGAAAAGTCGATATACCTACCTAATCATCTTTTGGCATATTTTTTTACGCATAGTTTAGTTTAGTTTAGTATAAAAAAAGCATAAACATTGAAAGCGTAATCGTTACCTAGACGAACATCAAACAGCATAAATACAAAAAGACTAATAACTAATTCGCATCGTTACAAAAAACATAAGTGTTTACTCTACGGACACGCCTGAAATAGGGTTCCGTAGCCATTACGAAAATTTTTCTAAGGATTTAATGAATTATATGTCAAAAAAATATGAATACGAATGGGATCCTGTGTAATGCACCGGACACTTGTCCGGTGACTTAGCCATACAACACCGCAAGTCCGGCAAAAAAACGGTCCGTTGTCCGGTGAAACAACGGTCGTCTACAAGCGGCCTAATTCATCTATTTTCATGTTAATTAGACGTCTACATTTCTTCTATCGAAGCGACAAACTATGAATGACGTAGGGTGAAGCACAATGACATTTTAAATGCAATTGCCTCTCCTTCAGAAACATTGTTTGCTCTTAAATTAACTGGTTTGTGTTTTGATATAAATTTTACAAACGGACGAAAATAGTGTTGTATTATAAATTATATATAAGTAAGGCTGGTAGTGTAGAATGACATATTTAGTTAATATGGCGTGAATAGGATTTTTTTATCCAGAAATTAATAATCTTCATATTTCGGAAATGAAAGCGATAATCAAATTGTACGCAGACAAAATCGCGGGCAACACTTAATTTCATAGTATAGTAAAGGATATAACAGTTAAAATTACCTGTAGGTTTCAGCCTAATTGAAACGGCTGTGGTTACGAGTGAACTGGACTATAAATAGTAGTAATAGTCTACCCGTGCCCACAACCGCTGCAATGATCCCGAAATATCGAATATACTGCCTGATTAAGTACTGGGAATGGTAGTAAAAGTTTGTAATAATTGCGAAAGATTTAAATTTATCTATGTTGTTGTGAAATAGTGCTTTTTATTAGTGAATAAGTACAATTCGGCTCTTCTAGAGATCACTTGTTTACTTCCTATATTATATACTAACGTACAAAAAAAGTACCAGTACTAGTTATTTGTAAAACAAGAGAGCAAAGTTGTTTTTTGTTGCGAGTATTGGTTTTGCATCCCGACTAAGCGAAGGATTCTATAATTAAATCACGAGCGTTAGCGAGTGATTTTAGGTTAGAATCCTGAGAGCAGCAAGGGATTCAAACACACGAGATGCAAAAAAACTTTGGTCTCGTGTCACACATACAATTTTTCACTTCAGCAGCGAGAACATGATTTAAATGTAACATAAGAATAAAACCACATAAACCTACCTGTTTACAATACAAACACATTTTTTTAAAGTAAAAACCGATTATTAAGAAACAAATAAAATAATCACATTTAAAACCATTAAGTACTCAAAGATTATACGAACAGTCGCGATTACATCTTTGAAAAGTCAACAGAAAGTTAAGAATGCCAAACATTGTTGAAAAGCGGTAAATAGAGAGGTTTTGAATTCGGAACGAAAAAGTGTCCAGTAGGTACCATCAGCCAATTAACCAAACAAGTTCCTATCAGCCAAACAAGTTCCTATCAAATTGATATGTCGCTAAAGTCGATCTCGAAGACGAAACGTCTATTGGCATTATTGTTTTATGACATGCAAACGATTATCAACTTTAGGGTGGTAGACCACATATTTGACTGATAGTAATTTGAACTAGAACTTCTTGTAAAATATGTCATACTTATTTTTTAATACTGCAAAAAGCCTCATTTTTGGGTCATTAAAAAGGTTGGACAATAAACGTATAACTTGTTATAAATGTTACCTTTAAAACTGTTTTTTTTTAAAAGATTTCAATTACATAAGTATACAGATTTGTTACACATTCATTCAATTTGACAAATATTTATTCCAACTGTAGAGGCAGTATACGGAATTCCTTTATAAAAAAATACCAGAGAAGCGGCTTCCGTGCACCGAGGTTGCATACTTTATTAAAAGAGCGGGAAAATTTACGATTTGGAAATATTTCTTTGTCATGGCATGTAATTTATTAGGTATCGATCGATATATTTTTAATACCATAAATTTAATTTAAGATTGTAATCAACACATTTGATCCTATCTCTCGCTTTTTTCGTGTTGAAGTGAAAGTGACAGATCAAAGTGAAGTTCACATATTTGGAATTCATTAAGTAGACCCAACACTGTCTTCAGCATTTAGATAAAAAAACCAGCGTGTCGTGGCCAAGAGCATAGGGTTCCGTAGCCATTACGAAAACATTAAGTTATATTTTTCTAAGGATTTCGTAATTTTATACGGAATCTTCCAAGTTTAGGTATATTTTATACCTTGGGCTGATATTTACTCATAAACTACTGATAATTCTCAAGCAAACATAGCCGTTATAGTTTTCCTTGAAACTTTGATATACTTACTACCATCCTGATTTTTTTTTAATTTTTCCACCCACTGGTTTAGATTTTAGAGGGGGGGGGGGAAGCTCGACTTTAATGAAAATTTGCACTTTGAAGTTGAATATTTCCCAAAGAAATCACTGAATCGAAAAATTATAATCGATAAAATATATTAAAAGACCTATCCAACGATATCCCACACTATAGGGTAGGATGAGAAAAAAAAATCACCCTCACTTTACGTCTATGGGAGGTACCATATATATTTTTTTTAATTTTTAATAAATATATCCGTGCAAAATTACAGATTTCTAGCACTGATAGTCCCTGAGCAAAGCCGCGGACGGACAGACAGACAGACAGACAGACATGGCGAAACTATAAGGGTTCCGTTTTTGCCATTTTGGCTCCGGAACCCTAAAAAGTTACTTTGTCTCACGGAGTAAGCAAAATGCGATTTTGCTCACTGATTTCTCATAGCAATACCTGCCTGTTTGAGGTGCTGAGGTGAAAATATCTTTATTAACTATTCATATTTAGTATATTAAAGCGTACGTGAGAGAGCTACTTAAAAGCATAATTCAATTATATTTTTATAATTAAAGCATTTCGTACTCAAAGAAGCCGTTACCGAAATCATTTTCAAGCAATATGCAGGCATGGTAATATCTTAAACCAACTTGAATATGATTTACATTGAAACCAACCTGACTCGCTTTGGGCTATGAATATGAAATATTACAGGCGACAGACACAGCTGTTACATAGATATAAATACCTACTGAATAATTTTACTCCCGCTCCAAATGTACCTACACGTAGGTATTTTAGCGTATGAGTAATTGCGCTTAATGAATGCGGAATTGCTTGAGCGTGCTTGAGCGAAGCTTATGGTGTTCTACCAATAAGTAAGCTTTTACAAGCACAGTGTAGGTACCTACTTAAAGTTGTTAAGAATTTTGAGTTTAATGTCCGTTCTATTCGTAATTTGAACTCGGTAGGTATGCAATAGTACATTATGTTTCAAGGGCGGTAAATAAGAAATTACAAACGAGAGTTTATTAAAAACCCGAATTCGAAGAGGATTTTAATGACTCTATGTTCGTAATTCAAGTACCTCCTGTGTGACATAACAATGTTTTTCATCACATTTATATAAATAAAATATAAAATTATATATTTATGAGACAAAAACATGACAGTATCGTTTGTTTGTTTACGGGTAAGCTGGCTATTGTTACATATCATACATATATAAGCCGACTCGCACTTGACCAATTTTACTAATTATTTGGACCCATCTCGCTTCTGTGGCACTTTTACTTACCAAGGAAATTAGTGCAATTGCTATAAAAAGTATTAAAATACTTTCACGATACCATTTCACATAAATAATGCCCGATTACATGAATCAATAGTGTTCAAAATCTAGCCTTTCAAAAATAGGTAGTAAAGTATTTGTATTGAATTTGATGAAATACGGAAATCGATCTACTAAAAAAATAAATTACCTCCTTAGTTCCAATTCCAATCTAAATTAGTAGAGATCCAAAGTATAAATTCCACCTATAGTTTAATTATGTTTGTTTTTAATAAAGATACATTTTGTTAAAAAAATAATTCAGCGTTTTTTTATAATAATATTTTTTTATTGTGATAATTTTATAGCAAATGTGAGGTAACAGCATTGGTGATTAATATAGCTGTAGATAGTATTGTTCGGATGGTAACTGGAACAGTCAGAGCGGTAGAATTGCGAGATGGAAAATACTTACAGTATAATATAAACCAGGGGTCGGCAACCTTTTGGCAGACATGGGCCACATAGTGAAAAAAATAGATAAAGGCGGGCCGCACTTGTAAGATAATTTTGTACCTAATAGATATCTACCTAGTTACCTATTGTAGGTAGGTACTATAAGAGATATTACAAAACCAAAACAGAGGTCTCGAGCCGCATGCGGCCCGCGGGCCGCGCGTTGCCGACCCCTGATATATAAACGGTTGTCGATCTCTAATAAATAGCAGTTGGTTTCACAGTACACAAATCATCGCCATTTTCGAGTAGTATTTGTACGGGCGTTATTTAATAAAAAAGAGATAAAGCCTGCCAAGTGCGAGTCAGGCCACGCGCAGTGTAGAGTTCCGTACCTACCTAACTACTAATATGCGGCAAACCATCTCAACTTTATCTCAACGGACAGACTGATGGACACGACAAACTATAAGGGTTCCTTAGTAGATCTACAGAAACCGTAAAAACCAGAAAAAAAGGTGAGCATCGAGGAGAAGGAGCGTCGAGCACGAGTAGCTTCGAGGTGACGCTCCATGTCTCGTGGCACGGAATTTGTTAATTACGCCGTCCGTTCGTCGCCGTACCACCGTGCCCTGACTGCCGCTCTAATTGAGTGAGCTACGTGAACGGGCGGTGAATTCACTTGAGCCAAATTTCATTGATATTCAGTTACAATTAACACCGGATACGTTGACTCGACGAGCATGACGTGGCGCTTACGACCGTAATCCCTTTTGCTGTACAAAAATCTTCTTTACGATTTGTTTATAAATTAAAAAGAAAGGTGACAAACGAGCCGATGCTTATAGAATAGTAAACAGCAACAACTACTTACCAGAAATTAGCTGATCGACATAAGTTAAACTGAGTCCGGACGGGCTCCGCTCCGCTTGCATATAGGAAGGTGGGTAATAGTGGGTATAATGACTAAGCAGCTTAAATTTACTTTAATAAGAAAATAAACATAGCTCACAGATCCTTAGTATCTGCCCTGGACTGTCTTGTATCCCATGCAACTTTCATCATCCACCTCAGTCTTAAAGGCCCTTAAGAGATTTTTCCCCACGATAGCTCACCTATTCCTCCAGTGACGAATATCGGTATGTCAGCAAGCTCGGCGGCCACGATGGTGCCGGCAACGGTGGTGGCGCCGTCGAGCCCGGCCGCCGCCACGGGGGCCAGGTCCCTCCGCGACGCCTTCACGGCGCCCTTTGTCCGTGCGAGGCGCTCAATCTGCTCCTTCGTCAGACCCACCGTTAATTGGCCCTTTAATATGGCCACAGTTGCTGGCACGGCACCCTGTTCAATGAATGTTATTGTTATTGTTGTACATCTCTATGTCAACTACAGTGAAACTCAGAAAAATATAAAAAAAGTTTATGTGTATGAAGGGATCACTCAAATATTCGAAATCGGGGTATACCTACTGCATCTTTATTTAAAATACGAACATCATTTCATTATACATGATATACTAAACTAAGTTAAAATTAGCATCGCATCGCATCGCATCGCATCGCATAGCATCGCATCGCATCGCCTCGCCTCGCCTCTCCTCGCATCGCATCGCATCGCATCGCATCGCATCGCATCGCATCGCATCGCATCGCATCGCATCGCATCGCATCGCAGTATCGCAAATGCTTACAGAGTAGTGGTGGTTGGCTTGTTCGTAATTTTTCCTTTGTTAGTAAGCAAATTTAAAAAGTTACAGCAGCGGACAATAATGGATTTTCATACAGTCATACTTCATGGCCTAGGCCAAGAAGTTATGTAGGGAGGTGGTAGTGAGCCATCAATGAGAAACTTCATGTCTCCATTTCATGACATTAACGCATACATTTCCGAGCATGTTTGAGAAAAATAATAATATATACTCATTGCGGAAGGTATTAACACTAAATGAATTAATGGTGTCTAAATGACATAAAAAAACTTATTCTTCATTATAAAACACTCGCTTGCTCTACAATTCATAATTACACTTTCCAACTTCTGAAAAATTCTTACGACTTCAACATTGTGTTTAATATTTGAACGCTCACTTTTTATTTTTACTCCAATTAGCAGAGTGAACCTCACCTTACATATTAATCGGGTTTGCTTTTTTTACTGCCACACCGTCAAATTACAACGCCTTCTGCTTTATTTTTGCGTATTTTCAACCCCTGACCTTAAAAGTTAATAGCTGTCTGTGTCAGTGTGTTGGAAGCGTAGCTGGGGACCGATTTTTTTAAATAACCTATTAGAAAATAATTTTAGGAAGTGGTGAACAATGTGCTGAATTTGAAATCAAATTGTCTTTAAAAATTACATCTAATTACTTAATCTTAACTAGTCAAAATTTCAATTTTACCTTATATTATCCAATAAATATGAATATTTTTGAACGATTTGATTTTAAAACCGGCTGGTTTTGTCGCTCAGTGAGTTTTTTGTTAGAAAATTTTAAAAGTATGCTAGTAAATGAGTATGAGACCCTGGAATCCTTATGAACTGCGGTTGAATTCCAAATTGAGCCATATCCATTGTCTGTTAAGTCATAGATATCGGGCTAGGTGAGGACCCATTCAGACGAGCAAAGTTTGTTACAACAATCGCATTTATTTATTACCTATCACCTTGAAAGCAGGCCGTGGGTTCCGATCGAGTTTCTCTTTAATTTTTACAAGGCTTCCATTAATTTGGAATGTTTGAATGTATATTCGGATCAAATATTGCAAGTGAACTTTCACCCACTTCGATCGGATTTAACATGAAATTTGGCATAAGTACTTATGTGAAATTTTAGTCGGTAGACTAAGATCGTCTCGCAGGAGGGAACTCCTCAGTAAGTTGTTATGTAATGTATGGCACAGACACGAAATTTTATATTTATGTTTATTGTCGATGACAACGCGCTTAATGATAGACACAACTTGATTCTGCAGCCAGGGGCCGTCTTTCTGAGGGAATGATTGAAAGCACAAACACGAAACCTTGTTTGTACCTATGCGTTCAGTTTTGATGGCAATAGGTACATTAACGAATAGGTACATGACACTGGCTTCATGACACATGAACTAGGTAGCTGTTGTGACTGTTTGTTACCGATGCTACAGCATTAACAACAGTTACGAGTTATCTCCTTATATCTTGTAATAGGTAAATAACTACATCTACACAAGTGAATCTCGTTTTTGAACTGATAGTCAACTTTGATCCACTAACAGACGGAACTTTATTTTAGTTTCGCCTGCGGCTTTACCGCTTCCTTTCGATTAGCCGTGAAAAGGAAAGCTCAATGTTTATTATGAGCGCAATGGAAAAGTCACGGCCGAATAATCCTCTTAACTTAAAGTGAACCGCGTCATAGAATAGATAATAAATAGTACAAGCAGGGAAAGTTATTGCGAGTATTTATTTAAAGTTTAGGTGTACATAGAATGTTATCGCTTTATAGTCTAAGATCCGTTTATGAACGACCTTCACCGAACTGGTTAATGGATGAAAAGTATTTTATATTCAATTAAATATTTTATAGTCAATAAATATATTGCAAATGGCTTGCCTAAAAAAATCTAGTCAGAAGTAAAAAAAAAACTACAACCGTCATGCAAATTCGAACCAGATTGTTTGTAGCTAGGTAACCCTAAACCATCATGCATGTTTGCATTGAAATAGCGCATACCTATGCGATATAAGATTAATTTAATACACAAATGGGTGAAAAAAAAACTAGAATTGATTTAAACCTGCCAACCCGTAGTTAGTCATGCCACGAGAAAAATAGAAAACCCAACGTTTATACAGTTTATAGGCTTCATACTTTCGATAGGTATTAACATTTATTCGTGAAATTCAATACAAATATATGAATTAAACAAAAGGACTTTTTAATTATTTTTTTTTACTTCTGACTGCAATTTCTTAGGCAACCCACTTGCAATATATTTATTAGCATATTTAGGGGTGTTTCACCACCCATTGATTAGTGTTAACTGACGGTTAAATGTGATGCCGTCTCTATTTGTTTTGTTCGAATAGATGGAGACTGCATCACAATTAACCGTCAGTTAACAGTAACCAATGGGTGGTAAAACAGCCCCTTGGTTTAATATAAAATACTTTTCATCCATTAACCAGTTTGGTGAAGGTGGTTCTAAAACGGATCTTCTACTATTAGTTGAGCGCGTGGGTTCACGCTGCGGTGTATCGAAGTTAGGAGCTAAACTTGGACGTAGGCGTGATGCAATTTAATATACGTACCTACCTATAATAAAGTCAAAGTACAACAACAACAAGTAGGCTTGTGGGGAAACTCGACGTTTCATTGCTTTAGTCAGTGTACATAATTTAATTAAGTACGTACGTAGTAGGTACTGACTTAGAATTGTATGTATTAAGGTACTAAATATTAGGAATAACATATTTTATAATTCTAATTCAATTTCTTAAAAGTTTTATTTAACTAAGTACAGACAAACATAGTCTAAGAAAATAATACATTAACCGTTAAAAATAAGTGAGCCTCCTCCCTTATTGATAAATAACTCGAACACATACATAGGTACTCGTACATCATGAAGTCGGTACTTTGAATTGAAATAGATGCACGCAAGTCACTTTGATTGAAGAGAGCTCTGTACGTTTAAAGTTACTTTGAAGTAAAATCTACTCATGCAAAGTTCACTTAAGTACGTTAGTCACTTAGAATTTTTTTAACAAAAAAGTAAAACCGAGTCAACAAAAAAAATAACAAAAAATGGAACCGACTACAAAACCCTTGAAAATATTTTTCTAGGTAAGTAGGTACGTACTAGCTCGAAGTCGGTGACTCAGCACGAGCCAGCAGGAGTGGGACAATTCACAATAGTCGTCTACCTCACCTACATACTATGGGTTTCAATCCCTCCTGCTGGGTCGTGCTGAGTCACCGACTTCGAGCTAGTACGTACCTAGTTACCTAGAAAAATATTTTCAAGGGTTTTGTAGTCGGTTCCATTTTTTGTTATTTTTTCATTTTTTTGGAGTCGGTTTTACTTTTTTGTTAAACATTTTCTTTATTTCTTACTTTTTAGTGAGTCGTAGCCAAAGAACATCTCACAACGATTCCATTAAGCCCAAACACGACTTAGTTACGTTATTTTATAACAGAGTTCCGTTACCTACCTTCTGGCTTCAGCATCAGATCAGTTCGAAAGAATCATTAACTTAAAGCTTCTTCTTAGTCGCTTATCTAGGTAAGTATATTAATCATGATAATTTAAATATAACCCGTGAAATACTAGTTATTGATAGTAGTAGTTCCGTTGGTCAAATCTGATCTTCATCATCAGTTCCACTTCACCAAATTATGATTTGCAAGAGCAAATGCACGAGTTACTGCTAAATATATCCAAATTACTATAGGTGTCCCTACAATATTTGAAGAGTTCCCTCGATTTCCTTAAGATTCGATCATCAGATCCTAATTTACTGCTTATTGGGACCTAATTGAAAGCATTCCTAGACGAACTCAAAAAAAAATTTCAAATCGGTTCATAAATGACGGAGTTCTGAGGTAACAAACATTAAAAAAAAACAACCTAATTAATAACCTCCTCCTTTTTTTTGAAGTCGGTTAAAAATACTGGCTAGATTAGTGCATTCAAAAGTCATAGAAACAAAATACCACAAACGGGACTTATCACGCTATTATTACACGAGTAATATTTACCTCGACGTTTCGGCAACGTTACAGTTGCCGTGGTCACGAGTAGACACATAAACATAGAAACGTTCGTTATAGACATAGAAACGTTTGTTATGGAAGCATTTGAAGGACACCTAATTCAAAAAAGGTGATCTCTAAGTACAAAAATAAGGAAATTTAATTACCTTTTCTCTGATAATATTTTCAACGGCCAGGGCTGTATCGAGATTTTGTGGGTAGGGCATGCCGTGAGTGATGATGGTGGATTCCAGAGCGACCAGAGGCTTCCCCGACACCTTGGCATCCTGCACTTCTTCAGAAAATGCCAGCGCGCGAGAAAACTGCCTCCATCCGAGATTCACTGTCGCGCGACCACGACACATAACGTTGCGTAAGTACGCCATTATGAGTACAGATGATATCTGAAACAAACTAATATGTTTAAATTTAATGGCTTTATACAGGGCTTCAAATACCGGTAAAAAATTGGTAACGTTACCTCTGTCAAACAGATTTAACGTTAAATCGTAATAATGTATCAAGCAATGTACCAAACTTTTCTCAATACCATGGTTCTATCTAAGATAACGCACGTTGAGAAATTGTGCCGATTCGACGAGAATTTTACACTTGCAAACGTTGTCAGTGAAAAGAAAAGGCCTGTCATTTGCTGGCGAAAGATTAAGTATTTACCCTGTTGATTATGATAAACATAATATCTAGTATGTATGTTTAAAAAACACACTTTTTAAAACACCGGCAGATGCCACGCAATATTTTGAATGAAAATGCTCAAATTGCCCTGTGAAAGCTCAAGCGTAGGTATCTACAGGGTATCTACCAGCGAGAACGTACGTTAATAAAGGATTCAGTTCCTAAGGAGCCTTTCCGAAACAGAACTCGGGAGCTTAATTGGAATCGTAATCGATTTCTTGCTATATGCTCTGCGGTTCAGGAATGAGTTCATATTTACGAGAGTAAAATTATGTCTGTGAGTGTTTTAGCAAATGAATAACTTGTACAAACTTTTTACGTTGGTGGAACCAAAATAGTCTTGGTTTTACCATTGATAAAAAGTGGTCCTAGACTGTTGGCCTCTTGGAGATGCTCCGAGTCATGCGACAAGCTACGGAGAGAGCTATGCTCGGAATTTCTTTGCGCGATAGAAGATAAATGTTGGGGGCGTTTACTTTAGTCCTCGAGTGGAGAATACGAACCTCACTAGGAGAACTGAGGACATCGCAAGATTTTCGCGCGGGTGGATACAAGTGGAGAGTTGTCATTCATTGTGGCAAAGATTGTGGCCTTCTACATAATAGTAGGCGTTTGTTCAACAGTGAACGTCGCAGAATTTGAGAGTTTATGAGTTCTTTCTATTTTTACATATACCTATTATAGGTACCGTGTGGGTAATAAAAACTATAATTTTAGAGTTATGAGAAAGCGGGCTTAAATTTTACTTACTGTTTTTTTTTTGAGAATTACAACCCTTTTTTTCTGTAGGTACTTTGGCTTTTATAGCCCTTGATCATTTTGCAATGCCAGATGCCATCGCATTAAGTAACTACTACTTACTAAGTAAATAATAGTTATAAATACTCGACTAATGGTCATTGTAACTTCGCCGTTTAGCTGAACTGCGCGCGCCGCGAACTTTTTAGGGTTCCGGAGCCAAAATGGCAAAAACGGAACCCTTATAGTTTCGCCATGTCTGTCTGTCTGTCTGTCCGTCCGCGGCTTTGCTCAGTGACTACCAATGCTAAAAAGCTGTAATTTTGCACGGATATATATAAACTATGCCGACAAAATGGTACCTACAATAAAAAAAATGTAGGGTACCTCCCATAGACGTAAAGTGGGGGTGACTTTTTTTCTTATCCAACCCTATTGTGTGGGGTATCGTTGCGTAGGTATTTTAAAACCATGGGTTTGCTAAGACAATTTTTCGATTCAGTGACATGTTTGCGAAATATTCAACTTTAAAGTGCAAATTTTCATTAGAATCGACTGCCCGCTACTTACTTATTTTTTTCGTAATGGCTACGGAACCCTATTTTAGGCGTGTCCGACACGCTCTTGGCCGGTTTTATAAAAAGAAAAATATGGAAAAAGTATACCCCATTTAAAATCGGGTTTATTGAATAAAAAAGTTCGTATTGATTATTTTGCATGCAACGAAGAGGTGGCATGCCCCAGGAAACGAAACAGTTCAGAAACGTCCCAGTGAACGCGTCCGGGGTTGCCCAGCGACGGTGTTTGCCCAGTCTTATTGTTTATTGATTTGGAAGAATCGTTTTATTTCTATTGTTGTAAATAGTTTGTGCATGTTTGCTTTATTTTGGGATAGTTGCTAATTTCATCGTTTTCCAGCCGAGATTTCTACGAACAATGTAAGTTATCATAAATGCTATACCACGCAATGCATCCAATGATTTACACGTGTTGCTTTGATGTCTATTTTTCCTTCATGTTTTTAAATTATCAATGAGGATTCAGGGCCAAGTTCACTCGAAGGAGATAGCTTCAAACTTACACGTCGTTCTCAGCCTTCAATGCACCTGTTTTTTCTCACACATAAATATTTCCACCTGATTTTCTTTCTTTAGGTTGCCACTTTAAAATGGACAGCCTTATCTGGTGCATGGGCGTTGGGCGTTCTAACGATGTTTTTGTAACAATTGCGATGTTGTAATGCAATATGCAATATGCAAGGCTTGCCTAACTAATACACCGTGATTTTTTATCCGTTAACTTCAGCAGACGATTCAGTTCATTGATATGAACTACCTGGGCCCAATTGCATAATAAAGTACAAGCTAATAGTATTAGTGAATTTCAATACAAAATCGCTAATAATATTAGCTTGTACTTTGTTATGCAATCGGGCCTGATAATTCAATTTTTCGAGAAAATTAAAAAAAAAATTTTTTAAAAAGAATGCAAAGCTTTTTTCTTCCATAAAATAGCTTCACATTAATTGTTAATTGTTATGAGATTGTTATTATAAATTGTAAAATAAACAAACATGGCAAGTGACATTAACGTGACACAAAAGAGAGACATCAAAAAAATCCACATAGGTATTATTTAACTTTCTTTTGCTAAATATGTATGAATTAAACACAGATTAGTTACGGACTTGAAAATAAATTACATATTAAGGACCTTTAAGCTGTTTTACGGCTAATAATTAATTATCTCGACTCTTGATTATCTTTTAAACAGTAAGAGTTAGGCCAATACAGTCTTAGAGAAGTTAGCTTCAGTTGACCTATACCCTTAAAGTTAACGGGTGACAAATGGAACTCAGTTCGGTGCTTCGCTATTCTGTCCGTCACACTCAGGGCTTGTATCTCAAGAATCGAAATACAATATAGGTAACATTATAATTTTTAGTTTTTTTTTACTGAAAATTTTATCGGTCTCACTGTATTTTATTATGTAATTTTTTTAATGTATGATGACCAAATGGTCCCAAAGGAAGACCAGCGCCGTTCGCAAGACCGGTAGATTGCTGATTTGGGACCATTTCGTGACATCCATAAAACATAATGTTATATTTTTCTTTATTTATTTTTATCCATTGTTCTTATGTTTGTCACGAATAAATGTTTTTTTCTTTCTTTCTTTAAGAATCGAATATGAATAAATTATAGTTGCGAATATGATTGGTTGTGTTACCTACATATGTATGTTTGTTTAGTTGATAAGTTTTCATGCTTAAAGGCGTCAACTGATTGTGATAAAATTTTGTATGGAGATAGTTTATAAGACCCTGAGAAAGATAGGATATTTTTATCGCAGAAAACTGTATCGCTCCCACACGCCCTTATTAAAATAGAAAATCAAGGTGAATCCCAACCAACCAATTTAAAGATTTAGCACTAACTCAAGCACAGGCATCATGCCAACTAATTTCCGAACGTAAAAACTGCCGTTTTGGACCGGCACAAGGCGATGCAGCGTCAACCTACCAAATTCTGTTCTGTTTTACAGAACTAAAAAAAATAGAAATCAGAAGACTAGAAATACAGACCCGACTCGCGTTCGGTATTGGCGAGCAGAGCACCTTAGTTGTATTATTGTCCGGGTAGCAAAAAAATATCTTGGTCTGTAAAACGCCTTCATCGCTATAAGCCATACTTAGTTAGTAGACGGAATGACTTGGCTGTAAAACGACGTAATGTTTTAGTAGCTGAATGGTCTGGTCTGGACTTGTAAATCTATTTAATACAAACAAGACCTTACACAATTGAGTCATTTTGCCTGCTTGTGCATTTCACGACCTAGACAGCCTAGACGTTTTGCAAAGTAAGTCTTCCTGAAACTAAGACGATTTTGTAACCATGGCATTGTTATAAACAAGTTATTTTGCATACCTACTTGGTCAGTGTACTACTGAGACGTTTTGAATGCCAAGGCTAAATGCAAGTAAGGCCTTCAGTACCGAACCCCCCGTGTCGGCTACAATGCCCAGTCAGCAACGACGTGAAGCATAACGGAAAAATTGGTTTTCACTTCTCATGCTCTTAAAATACTATACTTTAGTCTCTGCATATCGGGACTCAAGCTCCTTAATAATCTCTAGGGATTAAAGTATTTTTTTAATTTACTTTGGTAACTCCTGAACAGCCAAACACGGTGTTTGTGAATGGAGGATTATCGCCATTTTTAGTGATTGTGTATTAGGGTGTAGAAATAACCTCAAAATGACAACTGTGCAAAAATATTTTAAAAACACGATTTAATTTCGTGAACCAATTAATGATTACGAATATATGAATCTATATAATTATTAAGGATGTTATTATGCATAGTCCAATTAGTTTTTAAATAGTTTTCAATTTTGAATCTGGTGGCTAAATATGCAAGCATTTAAATCGACACTTAAAAAAAATAAAAGTAAAGAAAAAACCGCGGAACAAATTATTTTGCAATTTTTGCTATTTGAATTTTGAACGGATGTCCATTAGATTAGTATGTATGTATGTATGTAAACTCTTTATTGTACAAAAGAAAATAAACAAAACACAATTGACAAACTTTGAGATACTTGTACAAAGGCGGGCGGAGGCGGAGGCGGTAGATTAGTCGTATTTAGTGTACATTTTTAAAAAGTTATTAGTAATTTTGAACAGGACATCATTTGTTTTCTTCGCATTCAAAGTGAAAAGTAGTGTTTAACGCCAGTCTAAACAACCGTAATGACCTAATGACACTCGAACTATACGTGTCATTATGGCTTGTTTTAGTTCCTTGTTGAACAATCTACTATTAAACGTACTTCTTGGTAACGAAATTAATTAAATCGGATATGAGGTCCTAAATTAAGAATACTGGTTCGATTAAATTTAATTGTTGATTATACTATTTAAGTAAGTTTGAATTTTATATAGAATGGCGTGGGGGTTACCAAAGCTTCCGGGGCTGACGTTCTCGGACCCAACTAAGACGCAATTCCACATGCGGAGCTCGCTGCGCTACTACCAGGGGCACCGGTTCCCGGACACGCTGGTGCGCGGACCTGGCGGCGCCGCCACCGATGTCGATAGCAACGCCTTCGCACTGCCTGACGACTCGGTCAAGTAACTATACTCCTAAAACTGCTATTTCCCGTCGAAACAGATCTTACATGTCAAATCGACCATAGCGGTCGATGGACAATTTCAAAAATAAGCACTATAGAACCATTTCTTTGCTGGACCTTAGAACTTTCTCGATTTTGCTTTTCAAGCAAGCAATGCCACTATGATAATTTGTGTAAAAGGGTTTCACAGTAGGACCTCAATTCATTTGGTTTGATAGTAATACTTAGAAAGCTGATGACTCACGAAATACTCGTAAATGTTTTCCTTGAAATTCCGTTGTTTTCATTCATGTTGATTCAAAAAAAATTGTGTAATGGTTTTAAAATGCTTCGCGTGTTGGATTCCTACTTTAACTCATTATTAAGTTTTGAAATAAGTTTTACACTTAGGTATTATACAGTTAGATATGTATGTTAACATGGCGTCTTGGCACAATAGCGCGAGATCCGATTATGACACTCCCATCGCTAGCCCAAAAATGTACCATCCAGTCTCGAGTACAAACAAGCAAGAAGGGTGGAAAATCTCTATTGCCTTATATGAAGTGGGATTTGATTTATCAACTGAAAACAGAAACAGTCATAATGATCGTATATTGCAAAACTTACAACACGCAGATGGAAGCGATCAATCAATCATGATACAGAGCGGTACGAGATGTGAATTTCAACGAATTTGATTGCTCAACTCGGCACGTCTCTGTTCCAGTCCCAGTGCAGCCTGAAATGCACGTGCCTATAAAATAGACGCTGCAGACCCAGTCAGATTGAATCTCGAATGATTATGAACAATGGGCGTCCTTGCCCCTTGTTTTGTTTCAAATATATTTATTTATTTCTTCTTTGCCTAGTGACACATTATAAACATTTCTGTGTGTTGTAAAATAGGCCAATTTTAGTTTTTTTATAAGTCACGCAGTTGAATTTTAATTACTTTTTAAATAGGGTAAATATTAATTAAAAAGGAACAATTGAGGTTACACTAAACTATCCTAAAAATAAATTAACTATATATACAGTTCGCCCAAGTCTTGTCCCTGAGGAAGAGTGCCCATAAGGCTGGCTGCATTTCCGCGCTGGATCGTGATTCCAATACGTTGGGCGAGAAATGCACCAGCCCTATGGTCATTGGTAATTTCGAATTATTTTTCCATGTAGCAGGCTAAATAGAATCGATTTAGGGTAAACGTGGGCTCATCAATGTATTTGTACCATATGTACACATGAATTTAGATTAGACGTTACCCCACCGCTTTGTATCATGAATCATGATCAGCATTCCAAGCATAGCGAATTCCAGTTTGAGTTCATCCTATCTATTGCTCTATCCTACTTTTGAAGTACCTAAGTTGTCCGATGTAGGTAGTAGCCGACAGCGAATGCTCATCTCTTAGAATTCATTTAAATTTGAGCGTCACTAGTGACACTTCTGAGTACCTACTAACTATTTTAAGCTAGCATGAGTTGGAGGTACTGCTTTATTTATTTATTCATTTAACTATTAATGGTGCTTTGAACGTTTGCTTACAGCTACGACCCGTCGCTGACGTACGGGCGTGTGAAGCAGCCAGCGCTGCCGGCCGTGGTCCCGCACTGGGTGCACTACGACAAGCGCTGTCTCAACTTCACCGCCTTCTTCAAGCAGCCCGTCTATGAAAACCCTGACGAAAGCTACCGCGTGCGCGTCGTAAATATCGTCTACTTCATCGAAGATGACACCATCACAGTCATGGAGCCACGCGTAAAAGTACATACCTTATATTCCTTCATAATCAACTAGCTTTGCTCCGGAGTTTCGCTCCCGTAAAATAACAAAAATATGGTTAGTTCTCTATACCGTAGAAATTTTAGCAAAACTCCCCCTTAGTAAACCTCTTAATGATCCTAAAGGAATATTACTTTCAAATTTTAAGTCTCTGGGTCTAATGGGCTGTCATTACATTACATTATTTGCCATCAAATTAGAATCGTAGTGAAAACACAAGTACAGAACTACTCATTAGGTACAGGCTTTAAGTAAATAAGTAAACACTTTTAAATATTTATAACGATCTGGCGCGGCGAATATATCGCTCCAGTTTTAACTACTAAACATTCCTTACTTCAAAATAAACATCAAAACGAAACATTTGAATTGGGGTGTTGTAGAGTACCTACTTATGTAACCATTATACAATTTAAATGTTGCTTCCGATTAGGTAACTACTAGGAGAAATGAATCTATCGGGACTTGCTTTTTCCCGGAAAACGACCTCTAATCCAGCCAAATGGCTCATTCATATACTTACATGATAATATAATGACGGACGTAATTGCTCCTGCCCGGTGCTGTCCTTGGCAAATACCTCTATTTCCGGCCCGAGGAATTATCAGGCCGAACGCGGAGTGATCGACGGTGTAAATAAATATCCAAACATAAATCGTTCGTATAATTCGCTGGCTGCGTTGATTAAATTTTCACCGCCCTACTCTGATTCATTGAAAATTTGCGGTGTAATACTGACCCTAACTGTAAAATACTGCCGGTACGATGCGGGCAATAATTGTAGATATTGTCCCATTTACCACTTGGTATTCTTAGCGGGCTTTGTGGTGTGGGCTACATGTTGGGTCAGGAATGAACGAACTATAGCGACAAAATATGTTTGGGAACTACTCGGAAATAGGTTCCTGTTTTACGAGGCATTATTACTTTCACGAGCTCAGGGCGGGCGCCGGGCGCCGGGCGGCGGTCGGCTGCTTCGTTCGTAATTATAGCCGCCGCGTCCGTCCGTGCTGCGCGCACCGCCCGTGCCTGCACAACCTCCCACTAATTAATACAACTTCTGCTTGCGTGAAGGTGTCAGTAAGCATTCCACAAATATAATAGGTCACAATATCATTGTCCCTGTTTTAAACTTAATGACCAGATGCAATGATTTAAAAAGTAAATAAATCGCAAATCCACCCTTTTTTAAAACACTACTAGGTACAGAACATTGCAAATAAAGCAAGTTCGGCAAAATTATTAATAAATGTTCGTTTGGTGTCATCAGATGAAATTTCTCTTTACCGGTCATGTGTTATCGCTAAATATGACAAAATATAGGACTAGGTACCTATCGGTAGATATACACGGTATCATTAACCTAATCCGGGATATTTCGGTATATATGTTTGTCAAATCACCCCTACTCACTACTCTACTCACTCAATGTTGTTACGATTCTTTTATTTATCGTTGACAAATGTTTCCATACATTGATCGATGTTCAAGTGTTAGGTACCGCGTTAAAGGCGTGACTACAATTTTAATCCAAATATAATTCAGATGAAAAACCTTTGCAGGAGTATTCAGTCCAACTAACCATATAACCAACTGAATTATTCCAAAATTTTAAGACATTCTGTATATGCAATAGAAGTGAAATAAGGCTTGTCATTATTATGAGCAGTCTCTTATGGCAAATGGCACTGCAATATGATGAATGGAGAACTAAGCTGTAAGTAATGAAGTATTTTTAGCAAATGGGGGACCATCCCATTATAAAGTCGGCTGTGCATCCTTTCGAGTCTCGACGCGCCGCGGTTGCGTTGGACGTGTCGCCGCCCGGAGCGCTTTTCGATTCCATTCTCTTTATCATTCCCAGACTGTTGCGAAAAAATGCGCCATTAATCTTCAGCAGTAACGAGACGAACAATGCTGCCAGCGCGCGGCACTCTTACTCAACCATAGCAGTTTTAGTTAAATTCTTCCCATTTGGATTTGTACTATAACATTAAGTTATTTTTCGCAGTGTTTGTGACACGTATTCTTAAAAAGTTTTTCTGATCATATATTTATTTCGTTATTTTTTTTTTATCTTAGTTGTCTATTTTTACTACATGTGAAGAATTAAATGTGGATAGGTTAGGATATAAACATGATCAAAGGTTCTTATATCTGTAGCGTAGGTATGTAGGCACGGTCAAGGACTTTTATTCATGAGCCACCATAGAACCATTCCACAGTAAATTTCATAGTGACATCGCATTAATTAACAAGGAAAATCGTAATTACTTTTCCTTTCAAAATATATAGCGCCTCTGGTGAATTTCCTGGTATTTAGTAAGTTTTTAGTCAGGTATAAAAGTATTTGCAACAAACACACAAAACTTAAAACAAAACAATAAATGTAAAAATTAAATTTATAAGTACAAACTTTTACTATTAATTAATTCGAAGCTCGGTCGGTTTTCCATTCCGATGTTCATTATGAAAATGGATTTCCGTATGGCTTGCATAGTATACGAATATATCGCTGAGTGAATGCAAAAGTGGCATAAGTAAAAATATTAAATAACTTAGTAATGGGCTGTTACAGTCCATCACTAGTTAGTTAGGTATATTAAGATTTTGACACTTGCCACTTTTGCATTCATCCTGCGATAAGTATACTGTTATAACTATGGTCGACGCCATAATTCGTGAGACTAAATTGTCAATTCATTGTGCTCAAGTGTTGCCACAGTCAGGGTAGTGCTGTTCGTGTCGATATAATAAAACATTACGGCATTGGCTTCTAGTTTAATAATTTACTTTGCAATGTAAGATATCTTTGTAAGAAGTGCAAATAAGAACCAACGACAATTATTTCATTTATTGTTTTGATTGGCCTCACCTTAAATCCGCTTATTTATTTTATATGCGCATGATATCATTGCCGTCCCCAAGTGCGCAGTGCGCTAACTGAAGTAATAGTTTCATCAACTTCAGAAGAGACAATTTTGTCATTAATGTGTTTTGGATTGGCCTCTACGAAATTCTAAAATCGAAGTTCGTATCGTACCGCGCTCTCATCTCGTATTAAATCCCCAACGTCGCAGTGCGGCAACTACGAAGTAATAGTTTCATCACTTCGTAGTATTATAGGGCCATTTTGCACCGGCGTTGTGTCGCATTCGTCGATTTTTCACTTTGAATCGTAATGGACCTTAAGCCTATGAAACGATTCACGGATCGTATCGCATGCTCTTGAATCGATCTCAATTTATAAACCTAATAAATACTACTTATAAAAAATAATATTTACCAGTTTTTCTTCCCTTGTCCAAAGTACTTCCGAATTCCCACCCTAATACTTAAGAACCTTACAAAAACAAGTAGGTATTTAGTAGTTCATCTATTCTAAAGATCTCGTTTTTCTCCATGAAATTGACAATTGCAACAACAATTATCCCGACATTGTACAAAAAAAAGCCACTTAGCACACCATTTAGTCGAATCGACACTGAATATCGATATCGGCTACATCGCTATTTAATTTCGTCGAACCCTGGTAACCCTGTAACTGTCATTGGCTTGTCAATTTAGTCTCACGAATTATGGCGTCGACTATATAAGTACAATTTATTTAATGCATGATGCAAAACACAGAGAAGTGCTAGCAGCTTAGATCAGTCTTGTTAAGCTGAAGCTGAAGCAGAACGAGCAAATGAGCACGCATTTGTCTGCGCTTGAATGCGAGCGCCGGCCGGCTATAGCCTTTGTTCGCTGCCAGCTGCCAGCTGCCAGCTGCCAGCCGACGCTTGCCACCTCCGAGTATAATCGCCTTTCCTATTCTTGACTAATATTCGTATCATATCATATCATTTTATGTAGGATTTATTTGCGTCATTTTGCGCATCGAATCGTTTCTGCGTCATATAGGTACAGACGCGATCGTTGCCTATGATTTCAAGGAAAATCTATACAGGCATCGGCGTGAAGTTTTATATTCTAGTAAGAACATGAACGTATTGAAAGTATAATAAATTAATATATTATTATTACGTCATAATCAAAATACCATAAACGGGACTTATCACGCTATTTTTACACGAGTTATTTTATTATTATTATTACGTTATTTTTTTTATTTATTTTTTATTATGAGTGAGAATAACGAAAGTTTAAAACGTTATATTATTATTACGTATCTAATTTTGCTTTTGTGGGTTAGGGGCTATACGTATTATCATTATGGATTTTGCAAACTCTTTGGTTTACTCGTACATACCTATTGCTTTTTGCGCTCAAAAAAAGGTGATATACATACTTAAGACGGTTAATTTTATGTTCACATTCGCGTTTTTATTTCACAGCAGACAGCATGCATGAATCAAAATGACACTTCTGGGCACAAAATAAAACAAAAGTGTTGAATGGTTTCTTTAATGAACTGGTCCAACTGTATTGGATACTAAGCTGTTGCCCGCGACTCCGTTCGCGTTGAATTAGTTTATCGGCATCTCGCGGGAACTATGCTATTTTCCGGGATAATAAGTATTATTATTCTTTCCCGAGAGTCCAACTATCTCCACTCTCCACACCGCATTTCGTCTAAATCGGTTCAGCGATTGAAGCGTGACAAAGTAACAGACAGTCAGACAGAGTTAGTTACTTTCACATTTATAATATTAGTATGGATAGTAGGGATCTTCATTCAGCCCCATTCACTCTCTACCAATGCATGAAAAATTAAGTGTTTAAACAGAAATAACGTTCACACGGGTTCAACCATATCAAATTATTCCAAGATACACGATTGCTTTGAATGTGACGACATATTGAATGAAAATTATTAGTGAATTACTTTTCTATGTCATTCTAGCTAAGCCATACTTATGACAATGAAATGAAATAAAAATCAAGCGAATGCTTCAGTGAATATTCGGTCGAGTTAACCATCGAATATCACCTTTAACGATAGCTGTAAGATTTTTCACAAATTATTACGCATGATTGTACGGCTGCATAAAATTTGTCTCTGAATCAATTAGGCACGTGTGAATTTTCGTGGAATTTTCCAATATTCACCCTCGCTAATCCTTGGTCTTTTTTGTCAACTCAGTGAGTTGTGTAGGATTAGGTAACACTACAGAAGAAATTCCTCAAAAGAGCATCATAATAAAGTACCTATGTAATTGTTTTAGAATTCGGGTTTGTGGCAAGGAAGAATGGTGAAGCGCGGAAAAATACCTAAGAACGATCTCGGCGAGTTCTGGCACTGGAAGGACTTGGACGTAGGGAAGGATATTTGTATATTCGGGAAGGTTTTCCACACCGTGTCTTGCGACCTCTTCACTAAGGTAAGCGTTATAAAACTAGCCTTAACCCGCGGCTTCGCCCGAATAAGAAATAGCTTAATGTCGTCTTAACTCAACTGTTGTATATTATTCCCAAGGAATATTTAGAAATATTCAACGACAACCGTTTACTTACACGATTCTTTTTACCATGGCAACGCAATAAATCTTAGTGTTTGGCTTGAAAAAAGGATACGGCGGTTACAATTTGAAAGGACAGCGTTTGCTCGCACAACGCCATCTATTGAATGCAAACGAACACGTCATCTTGAGAGCCGAGGTGCGGTACATCACCTTTTTGGACAGCGCCCTCTATTGTTGTTTAAACTTAAAATATTATCCTACCACCACCGGGATATCAAGTAGGTTTCCATGTCTCAATACAGATCTTTGATTATCTGTACACCAAGTTTCATGTAAATCCGTTCAGCCGTTATTGCGGGATTCAGTAACAAACATCTAAACATCTTCACAAGGATAAATTAATCGCCACACCTTGTCAAATGCGTTCGTTTAGCGATCTATTCCGAGTCCGAATAACACCAGTCATTAGTTATCTTATTACTTATGACAAACAACAACGAGCAAGAGCATCACCATAGTAAAAGAGGACATAGTAGGCTCACTACGAACAAAAGTACATGTATACATCTCGCGGCTTAAATGTGTGCGCGCCGGTTGACCGGCGGTACGCACGCGCCACGCACCCGCCGCACGCACACACTGATAATTGGGATGCACCAAAAAAATAACCTATAGTTTTTATTTTATTTTTGGAAAGAATAGGATATTTTAAGATAGCATTTTCATTGTTTTTGAATTTGGATGAGTATTTTTTTATTTTTTTACGAAATACGCTGGATGACGTCACAGTGAGACAGCCACGTTCCATTGCCTAGAAAAATTCAGGTCTTACATAACATGATTATATGATTACAGATTTGTGGCATTACAATTTGACAATAATTCATGCAAGGCTTCTTAGGGTCCTAAATGAACCATGACAAATAGTTTTACTTATTTCTCTTCTTTTAGCTTCGATTATTCCTATGTTTGTAATGGTGTGATAGTAAATAGATATTTTTTATTAAAATCTGATATTTAAATTCTTTTATATGTACTTTTAACGACGTAATTTAATAATTTCATTTGTAAAATACATTCGAAATACTCGTATACATTTCGGACTTTACGATAAATGACAACTGTTTAAAGCCCGCACCCGGCTTCATGTGATTAAAGTTCTATCTTTGTCACTCTTTGCTATTATAAGCAGGACAGCAACATTTCAAACTGTCAATTTGCTTAAGAGTGTAGACTTGCTTTATAACTGCCTTTATAGACTGTTTATGACGAGACACTGCAGGGGTCAAATGAGGGTCATTACTTAAATTTTGTTTATTTAAATCAATTTATCACATTTTTGGAATCTGATTTCTGAAAACGCTTCACAAAGCCTATTTCTCCAAATGGTTTTCGATTTATTATACCTATGTTGTAAAAAATTGGGACATCCCAATTTAATGAGGATTAAGTTTTCTTTAGTCAAGGTCAAAGCTGCGCTGCCGTCGGTGCTGTAGGTACGCTTCGATTTTACTGTAATAGTTTCGTGCAAGGACTCATAAAAATAATAGATATCTACCTACTACCTAGCTATAAAAATATAGTTATAGTATTATGTGTAGGTAAACATGAGTAGTATGTATACAGTCGCCATCACCATTCCGCCGAATTTAAAAATAATATTTTTAAATTTAGTATAGTAATAATAATAATAATATAACGGCATAGAATCTGTCTGGTTTGTCTAGACACAGACATTGGTCAATTTTAAGTTAACTTTGGTACTAAAATTATTTGCCGGTAGGTAATTAATCTAAAATAGACATCGACAACCCTAAGCGTCCGCGCCGGAGTAGGCAGTTAGTCTCCTAAAGGGTCGGAGTGGACTTACTTGTCCTCTTTTACTATGGTATTACTGTTGCATAAGTTTTTTCTGATTGCAAAATATCAGTATTAACTTGACAGCCGCTGAACATATGTTACACATGTTATGGGGCATGTCTACAACGTGTTTAAGTTTTTAAGGCAAGTACAGTCATTATATTATTACTAGCTTTTGCCCACGTCTTCACCCTCGGGCCTCGTGGGATTCGGTTATCGCGCGCTATTCCGTCGGAAACTGCAGGACTACTACGAAACTCGAAACTCGAAGTTCGTATCGTACCATCCCTCTCGCTCTCGTATTAAATAGTATAAGTGTCATAGTACGGCATCTCTTGTCCGGGTGAGCAGTTAGTTCCAATGGGGTGCTGAAAGTTTCTCGATGAGGGCTACAGCATAGATGTCGCTAGTGTCGCTGCTTAAGTGACTAAATAAGAAAACAAACAAGCTGAGATATGTGGTGCATAGGAGAAATTCGTGTCTGTATCGCTGTCCAGTGGTGGTGTAGTGATATAGCACGTGGCACGGAATGCCGAGGACCTGGGTTCGATTCCCAGCGCTGGTCTTATTTTTCTGGTTTTTCTATGCATCTATATTTCAGTTTGTATTTTCGATATGGATTTTACGGGATGACCGTTAAAGTAACAAAAAAAGAATTGAAAAAAAAATACAAAAAGATTCCAAAAAACCAATCTTGACCCTTGTTATGTTACAGTAGCATAAAATACTAGTCTATTATAGACTAGACGTAGACAAGCATAGATACGATAAAGTTTGATTCCTTTATACCTATAGTTTTTTAAAGCCGTGCGACGTTTGTATATGTAGCCGAGTTTGGTAGTTATTGTAGCCTGACTGCACAAGTATTGTGAGTATAATCTCACCGACGTTGAAGAAGGTTTGAGAAGGGTTCTATTACGGGGCAGACGCGCTTAGTTGTTACGTATAGGTGTGATTCTGACAAAGGTAGTTTTTTGTAACTTTTACCCCCGTACCACTACCATGAGTTTACAGTGACCGTACCTGCTCGATAGCGACGGCGTAAATTATTTGTAGAGGTGCTGTACAAGTTTACGCCATCGCTATCGAGTACGGTCACTGTAAGCTCATGGTAGTGGTACGGGTCACAGTATTTTTAAACGACTTCAAAAAAAAGGAGGAGGTTATCAATTCGGTTGTATTTTTTTTTAATATTTAAATGAGGAGCACGCTATGTTTTGTTTGTCCGAGATGGAGAAAACAATCGTTTTACGATATCGTGGACGGATTTACGGATAGGTAGGTACTTTTAGGAAACCACATCAAATAAGTTTAGAAATGAGTTACCAACTTGAAGATGCAAAGTAAAAACTTGAATACTTAAGTAGTAATGATAATTTTGTAAATCTAGTTTAATTTATACGAAAAATAATACATGTGTTAAAAAATTCTGTACGATACTTTAACCCACATTAAGGCAACTGATTAGTTATTAATACGATACAAGTACAAGTGGAAACTCATAAAAATTTTAAAATAATAAAAAAAATGTTTTTTTATAGAGATAAAGCCTTCTTGTGGCTCAACTTCTATACAGAACTTGTTTTTACAAGTTACAAGCTTTTATTTAACTTGCAACTTGCAATGTATGTATCTATGTGTGAACTTTAGTAATTTCTTTGCTCAACTGCGACCTTATATAGCTAAGTTTATGCAAAATATGCGTTTTCATGTGTGTGTGTGTCTGTATGTGTTTTGGAAAGAAACCAATATAGGTATAATCAAATTAATTAGTTCTTAAACAATTTATTATTTCATGCTTTTAAAGCGCGTTTTTTCCGTAGTCGAGTTTCAGTTTTTTAAACTTATTTTTAATTTAAGAGCGGTTATACCTGCTGAGCTGGCAACGTTGCATTTTTGTTAGTTTTTTTCGATTATTTCATAAAAATTGAATGAAAATTAAAAATGTGGTCTGATAGAACTCTTCTTAATTCTTAATATATGTATAAGTTAATGTCTCTACTCCAATAATTATTCGTGATAGTGTTATATTCTTTAAAAACGAATTAGTGATTATTAACGGTTTTTATTCGGACCCACATACCTAGTGGCGTTTCTATACGAACACTTTAACACTTCGTCGATATACTGATAGTCAATGCAGTATCGCTGGAGAGACTCAAGCACGGCCCATGTTTCGACCGAATCAAAGGCTTTCTCGTAAGTCCACAAACGCTAGACATAGCGGCAAGTTATATACTCAACCTCAAGATTAGCAGCAGTCTTGAAAGCAAAAGGAGGCCACACAAAATATTGTATTAAGCATAATTTTCTTATTAAGCTTATTGTATGATTTAATTTGTCCAGAGCAAAATGAAGTGTTATCGATTATTAGCTATGTAAATAAATAGTTTTGATGAATATTGAAATTTACATTGTTGTGTATAAATAGGTTATGAAATATGCCACCAGTTTTCCTAAGATACAATATTGTAGAATTCATAAAGTTGTTAGAGAGAAAATTTCATTTTCATGTACCTATAATATAGGTGTATGATTTATTTCGTCCAACACTGTTCGTACATTAATAGACTGACGTGGCGCTATCTAGTGGTTGTTTACGGAACTACTTGCTCACGACGCGACTAAACAAACAAAAATTTACTTTGCTAACTGAAATAATGAGACGTACAACTTGAATCGCTTATTTAAAAAAATCATTTAATTTGCAAAAATAACATTACTAGAAGCATAATTTCATAAAAAGACGTCAAATTAAATGTCGATATAATATTATGAAATGTAACGTGGCAGGCCGGTAACTTTTATCTGCTTATCTCATTCGGTTCGGATGACCTTGGGCCGGCCGCTCCCGTGCGCCACGCCGCGTCGCCCGCAGTGTGGCCAACGTAACAACATAGTCGCTCAATCTGACTACTTTTGGAACAACATCAGCAAGTTTTTATTTATGCCTTTTATCATTTTTCATTTAGGAACTTTTTCAACATACTTTGTTTTTTATCATTTCTGAAAATAAGAAAGTTCCTCACTTTTATCGAAATATGCTTTTTAAAAATTAATTAAGTACCGATTCTTACGAAAACCATAAATACCATATAACAATATAAATTACCACGTATAATACGTCCATTGTCAGGCACTTCCTTGCTGTAACTTATTTTGAAAAAGTATTTTTAATATAAAAAAGGTCAAGATTGTTTACTTTATTTCTCTAGCTAACAAAAATACCGAATTAATAAGTTGGTAGCATTGGTCGCCGGCCGCAGCCACATGCGATGCGAGCCACACGCGTGCTGTGTGTGGGAAAGCTGTTTGCAGTGTTTACCATCTTTGTAACTGTACTAGGGATGATGGATGCTGCTTACCTAACCCACAACTATTTTGACACATCATTCATTAGATAAACACGATGGTTGCTCATATGCATAATGTTGTCACACCTAACCTATAAAGGAATACGAAAATATTTTTATTGTAGACTAAAAATAAACGTACCTTTTAACGTTGACAGCGTGGTTCTCGGTGTTGGTTGATGAAACTGACTTTACTGAGTCCCAAACTCGAAATACGACTCGCTTAGTCAAGGCCCTTCGTATTCATTCGTGCACTATCCGGCTTTAAGCGCAACGCGGTCTTATTATTTGCTGATTCTGTCGTCCCGATGTCCCGCCGCTCTCCGTCCCGCGGCTTGGCTCCAGCCGGCGCAGGTTGGCACGAGGTGATAGCGGCCGAGTATTTTAGAATAATACTAAGTAGCTATTAAATACAAATTGTATTAATATATCAATGAAACGTAGGTGTATCGTTTCAAAAGTTTCAATAGAAATGAATATTTAGAACTGAGGCTGTTCACTCACCAGTATTTGTAAATAATACAGATTATTGATTGCTGCGGCTATTTACATTTTGTAGTTAGGAATCTCAGCAACAGATTATAAAAAGTAACCGTAAAATGTAGTTAAAAATGTCGGTTACTAACTACAAATTGTAGTTAGTTGCAATCACGGTTACTTGATTACATTTTCTAACTACCTACCTACATACTTGCTTAGTACAAAAAAAAAACAAACGAAAATACCAAAGATAACAGATCTACCTAGATAAGCCAAGTTCCTCAATCTGTATGAAAACCAACCGTGTCACTTTTTTTTAACAAAAAGAGGGGTGTTATAAGTTTGATCGCTGTGTGTCTGTGTGTCAGTGTCCCGTGTGTGTGTCTGTCTGTGTGTCGGTCTGTGGCACCGTAGCTCTTAATCGGGCAGACCAATTTAAATGCGGTTTTTTTATTTGAAATCAGATTTTCTAGCTACGGTGTTTCATCAAAATCGGTTTAGCCGTTTTTGAGACATTGAACTTTGAAGTGACAAAGTCGGGGTTTCCAACTTTTTATTGGATGTTAGTTACAAGCTTTTATTTGCAATGTATGTGTGTCTTTACAGGTCAAATCTTGTAAGTTTTATTTGACCCACTTTACCACCAGAGTAATTTTACCGGTCTACATGGCTACACTTGCTTTAGAAAGAATTTTGTGAACTCCGCCGTAAGCTGTGAGTGAGAAGCCATCAAAAAATGTAACATGAGTTTTATTAAGAAGTAGCTTCATCTCCAAGAATAAAACGATGATAAAAGATACGTGAGAGATAATCTATTCATCTTAGATTCAAAACGCGGCTCCTGTGCTATAACAGGGCAATAATGGGAAACGAATGGGCATCGTAAAACCTTCGAATGGCTTTTAGAATAAAGCCGTCGCCGGGGAGGCCGCGGGGCTTAAAAAGATGTGTTTATTGCCGGAGGAGCGCCCGAGCTGCCCGGCCTATAAACTAGAATACCCTGCGCTTTATGCTCTTTACATACAAACGCTTCTACTAGTAATATCGGTTTTTATTCAATCTAGACTACTTCCAAACGATTGGAAAATGGATTGCTTAAGTGCCATTTTAATTGACAGTTGCACTGCAGAGCCGTAACTACTTGACTAATGTGAAATAAGTGTTTCTTTCCATGAGCAATGAGCATGTTTAACAAATCCACGACCAATGGTTATCTTGCTTGGTTTCGAGATCTTCCTTAATTAAACACCTTAAAATACCCCTGCGGCCCTGTTGTCAGCTCAGAACAAAGGCAAGCCGTTTTCTCATTTTTTTACCACTGTTTCAAAAAAATATGTTGCCTTTTGAACTTTTGTCTGTAGTGTTTTTGGCGGTACCTACTTGATTATTGCTTTGTCATCGGTGTTACGCACTGTCTTCGAATAAATTAGAAATATTTCAGCAGTCGGTTGTGCTCACGGAACAGAAGAAACTTGGCTTATTTTTTTCTGTTCTGTGGTGTGTTGGCTTGACTAAATACTTTTGTTAAAGTTTTTTGTCAGAAATATTGATTTAAAATTTAGTCATGAGTCCATGACTTTAAAGTGTATTTGTGAGGGTTTACTTACTATAAATATGGACCAATGGATGGAAAAAATATCAACCACAGTTAAAAAAAAAACGAAAAAAATAAATAGTGTTCAGTCAAACTTGACCAAGCATCTGTTGAAATAAACTGGATTATTTAAATTTAGGTGTCCTTGTATACATGTATTAATTTTAAGACACTTGTTTACCTACATGTACTAATTAAGTCAACCTGAGCATTGGTAGTGGGCTGAAATCCCCAAGATAAGGCAGTGCTAAGTAATATTAGCTACGTGATTGTGCCTAAAATAAGAAACCAAATGAGAAGTACCTACCAATAATTCGAATCGGACCGTAAAGTACAAATTTTGCGAGTCAGAATGAAGTAAAATATGACATATATGACATTGAACCTCGTGATTAGTCGACCAATTTGTTGATCGACTGATGTCTTCCTTTTTATGTTCGGTTTATACGTAGGTACTCGTATATGATGACTCTCGATAGTTCGCGGATGATAATCGCTCTGGCATTGCCATGTCACTTCTGCCAAGCCATTACGATAGCGACATTGCTTGTTAAAAACACGCAATTTTATTAAAGACATGATAAGTAGGCACCTAGATTTTTAGGATTTTTGAAATAACATCACTTGAAAATACCATTCCCAGGGTCTCAAAATTTCTATACAAAATTCCATCTAAATCGGTTCAGCTGTTTAAGCGTGAAAAGATAACAGGCAGACAAACATACATGAGATACTTTCGCATAATTACTCTATATTTAAAAATAAATTTTCAATAATCTTTAGCACACGGGTACTTTTAGCACATTTTATTGAAACGGGATCAATCAAAGAACACAGATAGCCACGGACGGGTACTTTGTTACCTACATTATATCTGAATTATAAATATTTCAGCACATCATTCTCCGAGTTTTGGTTTTTATTATTTTTAACTATAGCTATTAAGATCGATATCAAGTAACTTACGTTGTTAAGCCAAATTGTGTCAACTAGGTACCATCAGCCAAATATGTGGTCAACCACCCTAAAATTGATAGTCGTTTGCATGTCATAAAACCAAACATAAAACTCATAAAACAATAATGCCAATAGACGTCTGTCAACTTGTAAGTTCGACTTTAGCGACATATTCATTTGATAGGAACTTGTTTTAAAATTGATAGTTCACTTATTTGGCTGATGGGAGGTACATAGGGCCACGTCTAAAACCATGGTATGGACAAAATAAAATAAATCGGCAGTCATTCATTTATAATATTTTTTTTACTAAGAATTGAGTTTTGATTATCTTTAAATGGTTTTCCTAACGGTAGGTACTTAATGTTGATCATGGGACTTTAATTAATACATACATAATAAATCACACATGTAATCAAAAACTGTAGAAGGTTACTCAAAAGCCCTAAATTTTGAGTTACGATTATGACAGTTTTTGATTTCATGTTTAGGTGCGACGAGCAGGGGATGACACCGTCTCAAATGGAGCCGTTCAGCATTATTTGTATCTTCCATTAGTGCTTAATAATAGTAGGACTCGCATTTGACAGCGATACTTTTGAGTTGAAGCGGTGCCAATACTGCACTCCGCGGATATTGTGTGCTTAATCTAACCCATGGCTGAAGTGGATCAAAATAAGCAAACCAAGAAATAAAACAATGTCAAATTAATATGAGAACATAAAATATAATATTGTGATTGCGATTTTCTCTTAAATGATTCTTAGGTATTTATGTCCCTAACGCGGAAGATGGTGACGCCGAGCCAATTACAACGCCGTAGCATAATGTAACACCACTTGCACTCCCATGTACGCGTTGATCAAGTAGGGCACGAAGTAGGCAAGCGCGCGCGCCGGTTGCGGGATCGGCACCACGGCATAGACGATGGTGTGCAGGATGCGGCCGGCGGCGAACGCGCGGAACAGCAGTGTCGCCCACGCCGCCGCCGGGCTCGTCGTCAGGTACAGCGCGCCCAGCAACCAGAAGGCCGGGATGTTCTCCAAGTCGTTCAGATGCGCCCTCCGCACCCGCTCCACCTCCGCGTCAACCGTCACTTTACCTTGGAACGCCTTTGCGTCCTCTGGATTCGCGAACGCCTTCCGCTTCCCACGTGTTAATGAAGTCAACGTTGCGACAGCCAACATTTTCAACCCGAGCACAGCGCTGTATACGATGTACGACCTTACGGCCGGGTCTTCCAGGGATAAAACCATATTTATTTAAAAAACGCACACAAAAGAGATCTGCTCACTGTGATAGAAACACTTCGAATGAATAATAAACTACGCCGACCAAGAAATATGTACCGTTATGTTGGTCATGATACGACCATTCACGCATAGCTAATGCATAACTGGGTAATCAAGAGTCAGCACAATCGTGAACCTTTGGAAAACGGCATTGGAAATGGAGATTAAAAGTGTCCTTAGTCGCGATAACAAACGTGTACAAAGTTCAATGTCCATGAAACTGATTACGTGGACGTCGCGACGTCGACGCGTCGACTCACCGAAAACAAACCGGTTCGGTGCCCGCGCGCGTGCATGGGTAACTTACTTGTGACATTACTACAAGGTTATGTTAAAACGCTAGAGTTAACGGTATTGTTATAACCCGACTGCGACAGAAGGAGGGTTATTTATGTTATTCAAGTTGATCGGCGGTGGCACAAAAATTCGCTGCACAATTTGAAATCAATATACCTAATTGGGTATGATTTTATTGATCACCTAATAAATACATTTTTGGTGCCCTAATAAATAATATTGTTCCTAAAATAGTAGATCTGTCACCTAAATTGAATCAACAAATACCTAAAATTAAAACGGTTACCTAAATATTAATTAAAAAATAATTGGAAATAATACTGATCATCAAATAATTATATTGGTTTCCAAAATAATAAATGTGTCAGTAAAACTGAATTACCAAACAATATAGAAATGACTACCTAAAAATTAATTATAATCACTAGAAAATAATGTTGATCATGAAATAATTGAACTGAAATTTGACGATATGACATATTATGTATTACAATGAATGAAATGATAATAATGATAATGTTCTCACAAATTACACCAATTGACCCAGCTGGACAACTGGGACTAAACAAAGCTGGCTATGGGCGCTAAACAACGGATAGACATACTATACTTAAATAAATGTATCCAATCCTATTAAATACAAACATTCGTATTCATCATACAAGTATTAGCAAGAAATTTTCCCTTGTTCCCCGTACATAACCAAGTTCCATTACCAGCACTGGGAGAGGACAAATAATTCCTACTCCAAAACCGGTTTTGTAAACGGATTTTTTTTCCTTGTACAAAAGCAACGTCATGGCCCGGTAATGTAGGAGGAAAAATAATTCATAGTACAATTCCCGGTTTTGGAGTAGGATTCTTTAATGCCTTGTACAGAACTATGCTTTTTTACTGAAGCTTATTTTCACAAATGCGTTTTTTCCCAAGTTTAATTGACACAGAAACATAGGTAGGTTTAGGTTATGTTAAGTTTGCATCGGCCCGAAGGGCCAAAACTACACCGGAGCTCCGTCGACATTGTTTCTGTGTCGATTAATATTGGGATAAAACGCGATTGTGAAAATAAGCTTCAGTGCCTAATATGCTTTTTTTACTGAATCTTGTTCTTTACAAGGCATTAAATAATCCTACTCCAAAACCCGGCTTTGGAGTAGGAATTATTTGTCCTCTCCCGGTGCTGGTAATGGAAGTTGGTTATGTAAGGGGAACAAGGGGAAATTTTCGGTTCTGGCACTTCCGCGGCCGCTGCCGCGGCACGCTCGCTTCGCTCGCTCGGCTGGCGCGCTGAGGGTCGCAATTCTACCTAACACCTCGCTTCGCTCGTCGTCGTACCTAACCAGACCTACCTAAGTAGATATGTTGAAGCATCGAATTAAGGAACTGATCTATTTATTAGGTGACAGATCTATTATTTTAGGTACACAATATACAAGGTGGGCCCTGTAACAGGAGCAAAACATTAAACCATAGCTTCCACTCTTAATCTTGAGCTAATTTAGTTCTACAACTTTTTAAAATAACTTGTATTATGATTTTTATTATAGTTTAAAGTTTAATTGGACATAAGCAATGTATTGCGAAATCCGTCATTTTGTTACGTGACAGGCGATGTCATTTAGGCTATATTGGATGCCGTACATTGAAAATACCATTTTATTTGTTTGGAATAAACATAATGATAAAATTACTTAATTTTTGAAAGTTGCAGAACTAAAGTAGTTCCATTTGAGTAGTAGAACTTGTGTTTTAATTTTTTGCTCCTGTTACAAGGCTCACCCGGTATTATTGCTAGCCGTGACTTATTTAGAGGACAGATTTAAGTTACATACTTAATTATGTATATTAATCTGATGATTCATACTTAGAGACAGTTTTGATTAATATGATGACTAGTATATTTCTTAGGGATAGATATTATAATTAGGGTATCGCAGTTTAGTAACAAATCTAAATTTAAGTGTCAGAAAATATAGTTCCCAATATAATTTACGTAAAACGTAGGCCGAGGCAAAACACAAAATGAATAGTTGTAACAGATTAATTCTTGCTTTTGAATAAGTGAGAAAAATTATATAACGTTATGTGTGGAATATTAGCAATGGCTAAATTATGAAAAGCATTCCATTTGTTATTTTTAAAATACTTCGTTTTCTTCATTTATACCTACCTATAAACAATACATATTCATGACCTATTTTGAAACAAAAGGTAATTCATGAAGATAATTTAATTCAAGATTTTGTAGCTTAGCTAAACTATGGAACGTTGTATCACAAAGTTTGCACGTTTTTTACGGCATAACTAAACATAATTTAGTATTTTGTTTTTATTCAATTAGAGTTAGACTTCTTGCAAGTACAGCAGAGCTATAATAAGTTAAAAAAAAACATGAAGTCGTTTGTAGGTACAAGTGTCTTTCAGAACTGTGTAGTTTGCAATAACTGCCAAGAAGCAGTCAGCCAGAATTCATACAAAATAATGTGGCTAGACAGATCTCAGACGGCGCAGCAAAAGTGCATTTACCGGTTGTCCTAGACTTATTAACACAGAAATGTTTGCGGTCGGCGTTATGGGCTGCGGTAAGGTAAGTGCTATTCGTAAGCCGGTGCCTGGCACGGACGTACTGCAACACGACACGATTGCATGCAAGCTTGCCAGTTGCCAGTAGACCAAACGGTGTCGCTCTAAACGGAAACTGCTATTAACTAAATGATATTTACTATTCAGGTCATTCAGACAAACGAGTAAGGGCGAACTTTAAATTTTCTCGACAATGTAAGTTGCACGAACCCTCGAACTGCTTAGGAAGGTACCTATTGTTGATCAAAAAGTTGTTAGTTTGAACTAGATCAAGTTCGGTCTAAAGTTGTAGTTGAAGTACTTTATTCCTTGATCTGACATAACACAGGCAAAGGACACATAGTCTAAAAAGTTGTTTCTTTACCGGGTGGCGAAACAGAGAAGGCAAAACTCAAATACAATATGAATACAACAAGTGGTTGTTAAATTATTATTTAGATTTCAAATTGCTAGCTGTCAAATCTACACGACACCGTCTTATTAATTGGAAATAGTCATTTTTTACATACGTCCTTTCTTTTTAGGAATGGCTAGAGTCTCAAGGTATAGAGTTATCAAAAGAGGAAGAGTTACCGGAAGACCAATATTCGCGGAAGGAGCGCTGGAAAAAAGTGCCTCCGCCTCACAGGGAGAAGAAGAAGGACGATCCGCTACGACGCTTTTTGGAATATGACGGCAAAGTTCTAGCGTAAGTTTCAAGTTTTTTTACTTGACCTTGTTTGACCATAAGTACTGTTCATAATATTAGTACAAAATGCACTTTTCGTAAAGGAGATATTTAAGATATGTAAGTATGTACATAAATAGAATTTTTGGTAACTGTCACGGACATTATCCATCATTGACAATTAAAAAACGACTTAAGTATACGAAAAGGTACTAAACGGTCTTTTAAAGCTTATTTTAACTTCCTTTCTTTTTTCTTGTTAGTTAATTTCTATCAAATCTTGCAAGTCTAACTTCAGTCCAGTTGCAGCAGTGGTCAGTTGACTTGATAATTAACTTTTTGGTGAAATTAAAATAGTAGATTGTATAACAAAAGCATAAAACGAGCCATTTTACCCGAGACGTTCATGTAGCCACCCAAAACCTTAAAGACTCGCAAACCTTCAAGGTTCGAAAGTCTTCAAGACTATTTATAAGAGATAACTACGTTTAAGAATAGCATGCACCGGCTCAGGCCTGAAATATCCGTTTTCCTAAAATGTATTTTTCGCAAAATGTCTACTTTTCAGAATGTCAACACGTCTTTTCCATAATGTCAGCTTCTCAAAATGTCAGCTATTTAAAATTGCCTGTCTCCAAGAATGACAGTTTTTGTATAATGTTCGCTTTTCAGAAAGTGCTTATTCTCAAAATATCTGCAACCTCAAAATATCCGCCTTCTTATAACGTTGGCATTCCAGAAAAGTCTTATTCCCAAAATATCTCCAATCATGGTCTTTAAATTTCATCTAAATCGCTTTAGCGGTTTAACCGTGAAAGAGTAACAGACAGACAGACTGAGTTACTTTCACATTTATTAGCATTGATTTTAGTAAAACACTCTAAACTACAAAAATCCCTTCGTTCGGGTACGAAACCGGTTGAGAACGAGAAATATTTGGTTCTAAAGCAGCGTTTCCACCAGAGATGTGCGAGGATGTGTTGCGAGGAATATGTTTTTCATCAACCAATAGAAACGCTTCATTTATGCATCCTCGCATAGCACGTCTCTGGTGGAAACAGCTCAGCGAAGCACTGATGTATTAAACTGTAAATCCACAGTCGCGCGGCCGATGTCCCAGCCAAATGAGCGCCACTTTGGTAAATGTGGCCTTCTTTTTTCTCAGTACGTTGTTGTCAGTGCAAGCGTAACGACGTGTACGTGTGTCTTTAAAAAGTGCAAAAATCTTGGATAGTGATAAACGAAGTCATATATAAGCTAATGGAAATTGCACGTTCGTCGGTTAATCTGATTGGAGATCTCAAGTGGCATCTGCCGAGCAGCCGATCTCCCCGGGGCCACCAACTCAGTTTCTGTTATCTTTAGCGTCAGTTTAGTGCATTTAATACCTAGTGCCTTAGATGAATGATTGGTCTCGAGCGAGCGCGCGAGACCAATCATTCATCTGCCTAGTGCCATCCACAAAGACGGTAATAAGAACCTACCTATATCCACTCGTGTATTTGTTTCAACCCAGCCATTAAATTTAACCTGAGTTACTAGAAACTAGCATTTTTCTCACATTTACATGCGCCGGGTCGTTCAACGTTTCACTAAGGTATTTTTTTGGAATCCAATGTCGGTTTGCGATAATTTTGAAATAAAAAATATCCGGCCCAGAGCGTGTCGGACACGTCCAGCGTATTGATCCTGGACGTGTCCGACACTTGTTTTTCCTTCCATTGGGAAGCAAAAAACAATAATATTTTTCTAAGGATTTCGTAGTGTGTACGGAATCTTCCAAATTTAGGTATATTTTATAACTTAGGCTGCTATTTACTCAAACTACTAATAATTCTCAAGCAATCTTCACCTCTAAATTTACCTTGTAAATTTGATATTTTTACTGCGACGCTCGATTTTAAAGAAAGTTGCACTTTAAAGTTGAATATTTTGCAAACAGATCACTGAATAGAAAAATCGCCTTAGCAGAAATAATGGGTTTAAAAGACCTAGCCAACCTTACCCCACCCACACTATCGAGAAAAAAAAATCACCCCCCTTTACGTCTATGGGAGGTACCTACCATAAAAAAAATATTTTACGACTTGGTCGGCGTGACTGATATTGTATATTCATGTCAAATTACAGCTTTCTAGTACTAATTCTCTGAGCTTAGAAGCGGACAGACAGACAGCCAGATGGACAGACAGACAGACAGACATGGCGAAACTTTAAGGGTTCCTAGTTGACTATGGAACACTAAAAAGCGTTAAGTGACTTTAAAATATTGCCAGATAACATAATACGAGCATGACTTGAGAGATTTAGGTATACTTACCATCAATAGTTCTGTCGTGCGATCGAAGTAAGCCTGGTTTTTATTATTGGCAAAATCTGACTAAAGGATATCAGCAGTAAATAATAAATCAATCTATGTATGTATATCACGGCAGAGTTAAGTCACAAACTTTTATTTGGGCTCTAAGTAAATAAAAGTTGTCTTACTCTAAACGGAATTAGAAATAAACTTTCGTAATTTGTTTTTTGACTTGTACACAATTTTGTAATGATTATCCTGCAAAAGCCTTGTAAACTCCGATGTACCTAACTAGGTACAGTCGAGTTCATAAACTTGTGAGCAAAAATTTGATCAAAAATATCTGAACACGACTCTATTGTTAACGGCGTAGAAACACACACAAGAATATGGACGGGTTGAGCCACAATTAAATGGCGGAAAATTCACTTGCCGATGAGCAGGAAATAAGATCCGCGTATCAGGTTCGCGCTAGTGGATCATTAATGGTTATTGCTGTAATTTCCCTTCCATTTATAAAAGCTTTTGCAAATAAATAAAGCTGCCGGCAACGGGATTATACGAGTAATAAATAAAATTTAAAATGAATAAGCATTTATCTTCCGTTTTAAGGATTTTTGGATTTCACGTTCATTGAATTCAGGATTGACTTTACGCAGCTAATATGATTTCTGTTCGGAAGGTAAAATAAAGTCGTGGTTATAATATAAATGAGATTGCCCAGTGCGTCGCAAGTTGCAATTTGCACCGTGCTTTTCTTATTTCCGTTAACTTCGGCAGACGTTCATTGTTAGAAAGTCTCTGGAAAGTAGGTTTTTGGACAAAATACTTAGGTAAACTAGACGTAGTAGGTATATATATATATATATATATATATATACAAGTTCACATTCAATTATGCATTAGATGTTTTATGGGATTTTCGGCGGAATAGATTCTATCTCTACGCTGACAAAGTGGCGGGAAAAAGTTCGTTTATATATAGGCATAGGTACAGTTTCTATATTTGAAGACTTAGTGGTACTTAGGGTCGCTAAGAATCCGTGTTGGATTGCGATGATAATGCTTTAGATATTGCACCAACCCTATGGTCAAGGGGAGATTGAGAAGGCCATATTTTGTTATATATTAGTTGTTGCCCGCGACTCCATCTGCGTAGAATTAATTTATCGCTGTCCCGCTGGAACTATGCAATTCTCCAGGATAGAAACTATCATATTTCCTTCCCAGGGACTCCATCTGTCTGTATACCTAATTTCATCGGAATCGATTCAGCAGTTTAGACGTGAAAAGGTACAAAACTTCGCATATTTATAATAATGTTAGTGGGATATATAGAAAAAAAAACAACTTTTTTTTTAAATATGTACTTTATCACAATTCACAATAGCTCAATCCCATTTTTCACTAAAATACTCCAAAACTTCAGTTAGACTTATTTAAATTAGTTTAGTAATGTCATTCGCAACTCGAAATAAAAGACCATTTTTCATTTTCTTTCCCATTTGATTCTTCAGGATACGAAGAAAGCGACGTGTCCTATTGCCATGAGTGACATTAACATTCTGGTTGTAATACAAAACAATTTCAACTGAACTCTAATTGCAGTTTCCCACAGCATCCTATTATTTTTTAATTTGCTTCCCACTTTTAAATTAGGTTTATTTCTTTATGATTTGCAGCGGTTCAGTTCTCGACAGGCAGTTAACTACTGGGTGGCCAAGGCCGCTGTAACTCTACTCCGGTGATGGCGTAGTTAGTTATTTCATACCCGGCTAGAGTAATTATACGGGGAGTGATGAAAGTAAAAAAGCTCTATACTTATGTGCTTTACAGTGATAGGCACTCGTTTTTACCAAAACAAAAATTAGCGGACAAGCCCTGAAATGAACAAAGAAGTTACTAGTGGCACTAAGTGTTTCGTAAAAGAGTATCCCAAGTAGGGTAAACCCTCCAGTGAATGAACACATAAGAAACTGTTCTACTTTGAAAAATCACTACTCTGTACTTATTAATAACTGTAATGGTTTTATGTAATTTAATCAATCGTTATTTAATAAACAAGAATTTAATTTCTGCGATTTTTTATTACGTGTAGGTATAGTTTTTGAGTTATGGAAGAATTTAAAAAAAGTACCCAAAAACCTAGTAAATGAACGAAAAAGTTAATGAATGAACAGTGTAAAACCCAGTGAATGAACATTATTTAGATAGTTTTAATCAACATTTAGAAAAGCATTTTTAACATAAAACGAAGTCTTCTTCTTCAGTTATTATTATATAAAATCTTGAGGTAGGTACAGCACCTTCAGTATTCCAATTATGTTTCTGTATTACAAAAATACATATATAATTCTATTAAAGTAGGTACAAATTAAGCACCTTAATATCTTGATTAATTAAGCAAACATTATTAACTTTTTTGTGGTCCAATCACAGCCACATAACGTCACTACTTTTTTAAAAACTCGTAGCTCAAAATAGATAATTTTTCCGAGTGAACTTTATAGACGTTACATCAAGGTTCAATTTTGTTGACATATTGATTTTAGATAAGTACGAGATTTTTTCAGTGACGACAATCCGAGCTTTATAATAAAACTTAATAAATAACAAACATTAAACTCTATTGATACTCGTATTCTAATCAGTCTGTAATCAGTCTCTAATTAGTTAAACGTATCATCATTTGGGACAAAAAATCTTAACAACCCAATTTTTAATTATAGATTGTGGCTTATAACAATAAGCAACTTACTACAAGCAAAATCTACATCATTTTTTAATCATTTTTAATTTATATAAAAATAAAAATCGATCAAAATAAATCAATAAAACAAAAAAATATATAATTATATAGTAATTCATGACAAATAAAAGGTACACATTATCCCCATTTTCTCCTCGACGTGTCTATCCACCCTCGTTGTACCGGCTCGGGTGACTATATGAACGTCTTGGATAAAATGGCTTTTTTTATGCTCTTGTTGTACAATCTAATATTATTAACAAGTCCAATTTAGGAAGTAAAACTATCGTGCATTTCGATCACGTCCATCGTACCTAAGTTGTTCATACATAGGGTTAGTAGGTATCTAGTAAATGAATAAAGCCAAATTTCTATAGTCCATTTACTAGATTTTTCATTCCTATGAATGAACACTAGTGTCCCAATACTAGTTCAAAGAAACAGAATCGTTTTCTATGCAGAATCTGAAAACACAACCTTAATACGATTACGTTAACATTTAATTTTAGGAAAAAAACTATATTGAGCCGACACCAGTAAATGAACAGACTGTTCATTTACTGCTTTTAGAACATTTGATAAGCCAGTAATGGAACACCTAAAAATATCAACTTAACCGCAAAATAAGCCACTAAAGAGTACAATTATAGAAGATTTAACTCTTAATCTAACCAATAGCGAAACTTCTAAGTGGTATACATGAAATAAGCAGTTCAAATGTTACTCCAAACATGCACTGTTCTTACCTGGGATCTAATTTTTCCATACAAAACTTCAAAAGCAGAAATACGTGAACTTCAAACGCCTGCCATGTTGAAATTGGTCGAAAATAAATTTACCGATTGAAGCCATTGCATAGGAAATCGAGTTGCCGGTAAGAAAAAAAAAATACGACAGTTGGTGGAAATGGCTATATTGCTTATTTTCGGCAAAAAACGTGATTTTGTTCATTCACTGGGGGGGTTCATTCACTGGAGGGCTTACCCTACAAGTCGTATTAGTATTCGTCAAATTTACAAATGTCTAACTCAAAATCAATCTAATCACTTTTACGATACTTAAGTTGAAATGAAATGAAATAGTTTATTTTGCTTTAGACATGGTAAAATGGTCTTATAAAATAGTGCTAACGTGCTATGACATGTCTAGCCAGATACATTGGCATGCAAACATTGTCTTATTCTAAAAAGCATTTATTAAGCTGAAACGAATTAAATATTTACATTGTTTATGTTGAAACCTAGATTAAATACAGTTTGTTTAAAAATTTAATTACATTTTAGTGTCAATTTGACAGTGGAATACTTTTGTTTGTATTTTTTTTTATTGTTATAGTTTAAAGAGCTTTACAATTTTCCGATCGTGTTTCGGCTGGATTATTATTGGTCACGGTAGAGAAGCTACCCGGTTTTACTTTCCTCTTTCTTAGCCTTGCGTCGCGTCCGCAATAAATTAATGTCTAAGCAAATCCATTCCTTATGTTGAAATTTAAGTGTGACCATAATATTTTAGACACCAACGTAACGCGCAGTTTTACTTTCATTATTATTATTATATTCATTACACAACTCACCCAGGTGGCAATTTGTGGGTGCCATATTTATATAAGTGTTCTTACTTGGCGGAGCCAATTTTCTGTAAACTTCAAGCGCGATGGGAAAAAGATCGAAGTAGTTCGCATACGGTCTAAGTCTCGTCCACCGCAAACCACGCGGCTCCTACTCGTAGAGTTCGGCATTCAGCAGCCGCGGCGCTGGCTCGCAATCCTCGCAGCTCCGCTTTGCTTTATTTTTTTAACAATGTATTTTTTCGTTCAGAATTAAAAGTTCTATCTTTTCAAAGAATGATGTACAGTCACCAGCACCAATATCTGACACAGCAAAGCGTGCATAAATATCTGATCCGACTCTCTTTCTAGAGCCGGTGGTATATATAGGCATGTCAAATATTTTAGTTATATTTTGGCAGATGGGCCAATCAACTTTTTTACCGACACTAATCTGTCCGCGACATTTTTCAAATAATTGCAGATTTTTGTAAGTGAACATGTTTTTCTGTAATTTAATAGATGGTGTACATGAATACATGCCATCCTACGCAAGTCCAACTTATGAAACCGTGAAATATCTTGTTGGAAGTACGATTTTTTGGTAACACAGGAGACAATTTTGGTAACGCAGGAGACGCCCAATGTGTCGGTAAAATAGTTGATTGACCCAGATATTAATGCTGGTGACTAAACTAGACCAAAATAATTATTGGTCTTGTAAAAACTTACGATGCGTTACAAGGGCGGGAGGGGGGTTTCAAACTACGCGTTACGTCATAGTTTTTTTGTAACAAGTACATACTATAATGACCTCAAAAGTGGGAAATTCGCATCATCAGAATAGAATAGAATAGGAAACTGCTAAAGAAAAGCTAAAAAATGGTAATTTGGGTGTTACGTAACTTTTAGGAAGGGGGAGGGGGGGGGTAAAGTAAAATGTTACGGCGCGTTACATGGGGGGGGGGGTCAAAAATCTCCAAAAATTGCGTTACGTATATTACGTGAACGCCCCCTAAGCAGTCCAAATCGTAGGTGCAACAAAATTGAAATTTAGACGCTTCGCGTCTTGGCGCAACTCTAACCTAAGTAGGTAACTCATCAATTCGAACCACAGATTCCAACGCAAAACGCACTAGTCGCTAATATTTGGTATAATCATTTTATAATTGTATACTTTCTTTTCTGATGCGTACCTACTTACTTTGCTTTCTTTGTGTTTTTTTAATGTGATTTATTTATTTATTTATTTTCAGGTTCGATGTGTACTGGGATAACCGCGACGCCGAAAACGGGGAACTAACCCAGTACAAAATGATGTATTTCCTTCAAGACGATACGATTGCTATTAAGGTAAATTGCCTCTTTGGGTCGAGTAGCTACAATTTATACCGACCCAATTACATCGAAATATCAAATTCTGAGAAAGTACATCTCTAGATGCGGCGCCTCGGAGCTCGACCAGTAAAAGTCCTTCTTCGTCGTAGTGCCACTTGAGTGTAACTTTGCTTTCAGTTATGTAATTCCAGTTACAAGGGCGACGTTGTGCCTACCTACCCATGTTATTATGTTGGATGATTATTTTTTCGCTTTCCGCCCGGCAACAATAATTTTCTTGCCACTTTAATAGAGCAATACCACAGGTAATACCTAGTCAAACTTAGGTACCCACAGGTATGAAAAAAAAACGATCGAGTACTAGTCGGACTCGTACATGAAGGTAAACAGTTCAGTAAAAGTTTTTCTTAAAATTCTTCTAATATAAGTCTTTTTGCTGACTGTACTTTATGCCCCTGGTTACCAAAGTACTCGTCAATACGAATCAAACGAGTGCCAACTCGATGCGGTCGTGTCGTTTATTACAGAGTTCCTATGGTCACCCCCTAGCTTTATCATCAGATCAACTCCATGTCATAATAATATTGCATTGTAATCGGATTTATACATGCGTGTAAAATTTCAGCTCAATCGGTTGAAGATATGCACTCCAAATTTGAGGTGAAAGATTCCACCCGAGCAAACATAATTAGTTACTATTACATTGCAAGTAAATATAATGCTTGTAATAGGTTTTTGTTAAAAATTCATGTTTAATATAAGCTTTTTTCGCTGACTGTACTATTCCTTGACTTGTTTTGTCATTCGTAACAAATTTAAAGTCGGTACTTAACTATTGAGGAGTTCCCTCGTGCAGAGACGATCTTCGTAGGACCACCAAGATGTCACTACCAGATTATTGTACTGTCACGAAATTTACATAAGTATGCCAAATTTCCAGTCGATCGAACCACTGGAAATGGGTCAAATTTAGCTTCCAAGTTTTGACCCAAACAAACAAATAAATAAATAAACAAACAGGGCAAGCTAAAGAAAAGCTTGTAAAAATATCACCGAAAATAAGTAAGCACTTGTGTTGCACTTTACTTTTTTATGTAACCTTTTTGTTTATCCCTTTTGTACAATATAGAGTATAAACAAACAAACAAACAAACTTGTGAAAATATTTTGAATAAAAAACATTTTTGTTTTCTCATCCCCTTTGGTTTTGGCTGATTGCGTCTGTAACATTAACATTGCCTGGCACGCGCCGCGCAGCTCAAAAAAAATGGCTGTCAGTGCGGTTTATTCGCGGGAAATTCGGCGGACTTAGTATGTTGTGTAGCGCGGCCCACAACCCCGACCTAACGAATAACTAATGTTTCCATTATAACACAACCTTTACGGGCTGTTTCACCATCCATTGATTAGTGTTAACTGGCGGTTAGGTGTGATGCCGTCTCTATTTGTTTTGTTCGGATAGACGGAGACGGCATCACATTTAACTGTCGCTTAACGCTAATCAATGGATGGTGAAACAGCCCCTTAACCATATAAGTATATTGTTCTTTCCATAATCTAAATTCGGTGCCTGCATGACATGACCCCATAAAACAGCGCGTAAAAATGTGATACGTCGTCATTTAAAATGCCTAAAAGAATATAAAAGAGCGTCAGTTTGGCGATTGTAAAATTTTGTTTCATATTTACATGTCCCTGCTATACAGCTATGAGCTGCTGACATTTTCAATAATAACGTTATGTGAAAAATAGCCTGAAAGTCTTCGAGAAAAGTAGGGTACGGCTATGCCATGGTTTTTTTTTTGCTCGACTTTGCGACTTTTGAGATTTTTACGCTCCAATAGTCTTAGGAAAAATAAATTAAATCGGCTCATAAAGGATCTTGCAGGCTAAGCTAACAAGAGTGCCCCCGCAAGGGATTTGGTTATAATTTTTTTCATGATTTTTCAAAATGTTACGTAGTTGACAATGGCGGCTTAAGTAATTTTTTTGATGGTTGTGTCTCCGCGAGAAGTGGCAAAAAAATGAAGCAAAAAAAACTATTTTTTTTTCATCCAAGTTCAAGGACATTTTATGCTTCTTAATTAATTAAAAATTACCTTGACTTTTTGACATTTTCGTGAATAAGTCTGAAACAAAAAAAGATCGAAGGCTGATATTACGCATACAGTGTTCTTAGGTCCTGCCACTACTGCACCTCAAATTACAACCAAATCCCTTGCGGGGGCCACTCTTGTTAGCTTAGCCTGCTAGACCCTTTATCAATCAAAACGTGGTTTGCTGCATAAATTATGGTTTAAATTTAGTGAGTACCTATACCTACCTTACTTGCTTCCTTATATTGTCATGCTCAGATGATGTTTACTAAATTAAAAAAATGAATCGTTAAAGAATGTAATCTGCGAATTATAGGAGCTTCACGACGGACGGGGCGGAAAGGATCCTTTTCCATTGTTACTGAAAAAAACAAAGCTGCCTAAGATGTGGAAAGAAAAACCTGGTGAGTTTTTGCTGATTTAAGCACAACTTGATATATAGGTACAGCAAACGTGATTTTGTTGCCATTTTTGCTCGATATTCATAACGGCAACAGGTAAGTTGCTTGAAATATTCACAGAATATTTATTTTCATATTCATTCACTTTAAAAATAAATAATTAAATTAAAATAAAATAAATAATTAAGGGAACCACATACAGCGCACGTGTTTTTTGCCGTTTTTTACTAATGTCTAATGTTGTATATGTATGGAACCTTTCGTGCGGGAGTCCAACTCGCACTTGGTCGTTTTTTTTATTTTGCCCGTGCGAAGCCGGGGCGGGTCCCTAGTATATTATAAATATACGTAATCAAATCCGTAATGACACGAAAGTGAAGTAAATTACAGCTTTCAAATTGTCATTAGGGATCAGGGCTATCAGGAGGTTTGCCCAAAACACACCAGTGGCAATAATAAATGATAAGGAAATGATGTGCCTTCAAGTTGGGGTAAACACCGATAACATTACTTTAATAGCTCAATCAGAATAAAAATCGTTTACGACATGGGTGTTAAAACGATTTGAGTTAGTAATTGAAAATCAAGCCAAACTTTAGTATACAAGTTAATATGAAAAGGGTTCATTGAAAATTTACAAAATTCGACAGTAGATAAACAGGGCGCAGGGTGGAAAAGTAAAGCATGGCACTTAGCAAAGTCTTCAGACGCAAAGTCGACCTTGCGCTTCTTTTAAAAAGCTTAATCTCAGTAAGTAGGTGAGAAACTTTCAACAACTCGACAACTAGAAGTTTCATATCTTTCTTGACTCTCGTTAAGAATGAATAGGCCCTTTCTAAGTTATGAAAGACGGCGCAGTAGTTCACATCTCTACAGCATGTCAATCGCGATGCCTGCAGTAAATGATTCTATTGAAAACTGATCTACAACAAAGGTTTATATTTATTTATTTGTAATAACTCTGATTACAGTATCATTTCCGTCCGTCGTATTGGAGACGAGCGAAGACGAGGTGACCGAATACTACTCTCCGAAAGATCTCATTGTTGGCACAACAGTATTCGTGCTCAGTCGTCGCTTTCTCATCGTTGACTGCGACAAATTTACGAGAAAATACTACCAGTACGATTTTCTTCATTTTAAATGACTTTGAGCATTATGACGAGAAGAAACATAAAATCTATCCTTACCGTGCAAACATTAACCCTTTGAACGCCAGAGTCAACCAGTCGTGACAGCCAATAAAATGCCTGACACGCCAGAGTCATCTATAGATGACCAACATTCAACTCGAAAAAAATCTTCCATTAATATTTAATTCGATTCGTCATCGTTAGGAATATTTTCTTCCCTATTTTATAAAGATTTATAGGTACCACTCAGTATATTTGCGATGCTAAATTATTAAAATATACAATCGTGCAAATGCGTTATAAATTTCATAGCCCTGCACGCCAGTGTTATGACAGAATGACCTCTATGATTGGCTTTTTGGAGTCTTTTTGTATTTTTTATTTCAACTCCAAATTTGTTACTTTTACGGGTATCCCGTGAAACTGGATTGGACCAGCACTGGTGTAGGTGTTATAGCACGCAGCACGGATTGCTAAGGACCTGGGTTCGATTCCAAGTGCTGGTCTCTTTTTCTGGTTTTTCCGTGCATGTCTCAGTTTGTATTTTCGATAAAATGACCTCTATTGATGTGATTGCTAGAGTTCAATGTTAGCCTGAATGGACCATAGATATATTATACCTACCAATCTACATTACTCTGAGAAAAAGGTAGGTAGTTCCCAGCTGATTTCCCCAGTATTACTTACATCAAATTATTTTTATTCAGGTAGACCATAGTTCCATAGTTTTATCATAGTTTTTTAAAATGAAATACTTCACAAATCACAGAACACGTTTCACAATGTTTTACAGCTTTACTTAGGGCCCGTAATTAAAGTCATAAAATTAATCAAAACAAATTAAGGACTAGCAATCAGGTCACACACATGTTCAATTGATGTAACGCCCATCTCTAATTTTCTTTGAAAATAATACTGCCATGTACGCCATAGTCACGGTATTAGGACAACGTTTGACGTTACGTAAGCGTGCTTGCTTTGATGAATGTGTTGTATTGATGATGTTTCGAAAAAAAATAATCCTTATCGAGTCTAACGTACTTACTTATTGTCAATTAGCAATGGCTTCGACGATTATTATTGTGTTGCGTCGTTGAGGGACAATCAAAGGAAAATGGAAAGGTCAATCGAAAACATTACTCTTATTATAAACATTTTTAGACATATTACTTTGTCGTTATCGATAACTTTGAAATTAACTCTTGCAATCCCTATTTATCTACTAGACAGTTTGTTCCGTGGCGTACAGAGCACAGGAACTTGAAAGTGACGTGGCGTTCAATAGGTTAACGAGTTTAGTTTGAACGAACTTTTACGTGCGTACGAAAGTAGGTACGTTTATTGTCAGCATCTAATGAGGGCTATCGCGAATGAATTCGCCACTAGAGGCGCTAGTGTAGCGTGAGGTCTCTGAAATGTCAAATCTCATAGTTTTTGGGTGAGCTACGCGGGTTTATTTATGATTAGAATAAATTTGTGAATAATTTGCAATATCTGAAATTAATAATAGCAAATATGTGTTCTGGGGCAATGAATGTCTGTATTTTGAGACAGTTTTGTCTTTCGGAAACCTTTGTCCTCCCTTTTTTCCGAACAAAACGGGGACTATGCAACACTGTGGCATGCTCGATATTTTTATGGCACGGCTTTAAGGTGTATTAAATATGATTTTAATCTAAACTTTGTTTTCACGCCCGTAATAACAGACTTTGAAAGCCATACTTAAAAACCTCACGCTACAGTGCGCCATATAGTGAGACAAAAAACGATAGCCCTCATTGCAGCAGGGCTACCTACTACGAAACTTGAAACTCGAAGTTCGTGTCGTGCGTTCCCACTGACACTTATACTGTTTAATACAAGAGCGAGAGGGACCGCACGACTCTAACTTCGAGTTTCGAGTTTCGTAGTAGCCCTGCTGGTATAAAAGTATGAAACCCAATTTCGACGGATCTTTTTTACCTTAATTTTTTACTCAACACCTTGTCAGTACATTTCGTAATTATTTGGCATCCTTTTTATCCCTTTTAAATGTATGTACCTAGGTAGTCGATTGATACAGGGACAAAGAACCTACTCCGAGGGAAAGTTAGGATAAATCCTCCGAACAATTAATAAAACTGACCTTTGTTCTGCCATTTCTTTAAGTTAAAAGTGCAATGTTAATTTGATTATATCAAACGAAGTGTTCGAACAGTCAAAGGGATCTCTTCCAGCCAACGATTTCTGTTATTCTATATATGTATTTACGAAATCCATTATAAACAATGCGTAGGTAGCTACATGTTACCTATGAATAAATAGATGATAAGTTAGGAAGTGTAACTTAGAACAAATTCCACACAAAGGCGATGATGATGATGGAACGTATGTACAGTCATCTAATACGACTCTATTTCGAGGGCCGGAAGGACATGTCAGATATTAATGCTGGTGACTGTACACTGATGGTGATGGTACAGTCACCAGCATTAATATCTGCCACAGCGGAGCTTGCAAAAATATCTGATACGTCCTTCCGGCCCTAGAAATAGAGTCGTATCAGATATTTATACACGCTTATTGTGTCTGGTCACTGTACGTATACGTATGCCTGCTAAAACCCCTTAAGCTCATGTCCAACCTAAGTGAAGTTAACGTTAGTTAGCACTTTGCTTGTTGGTGAGCTCAACAAGCAAATAAACATCTGAATAGAAAGATAATCTAATGTGACCAATTAACGATCGTAGGCACGAGAGCGGGACCACAATGGGTATCTCGTCGTCAAGCCAAGGTCAGGCGCAGTAAGCTCATTTGCGTTAATGCCATAATATTTGAGTCCATTCATTTTATCTTTTATACTCTTTTAGTATTTTTGTTCGCTACGACACTGACGTATCTCCGCGATCACTCTTCACTTGTGCAGCGCAATTTTTATAAGAACGTATTTTCTAGATTACAGCTTCCTTTTTTTTGGAAAAGTAATGATTTCTTTCTTAGTTCATTCCAATTTTTTTTCATTTTTTTTACGGTTCGTAATTTTGGGAAATTTTGACTTTTGTGGCATTTGGTCCGACGAGTGGTTAAATGGTGAAAAAAATTGTTTTGTACATATTAGAAATAGGAGAGGGAAAAAAATAGTGCTCGATTTTCTATTCGTAACATAATCCCGAGCGATCACTGCCAATTTGTGGTAAATAGGTGAATTTTCTCCAGTTTCCCTTAGTTCTTTGAACTCAAAAATGTATCCTTTTAAGGGTTAAATAAAAAAAACGAATCGTATAGTGCGTGATACGTCGAATGACAGAGCTTCGAATGCGAATATTAAAAATATTAATTTATAGCCTTACAAAAGCTCCTAAAGCCTTGAAAATACAGAAACTACCAATAGATTACAGGAAAACCTATATATGTACATATATAATAAACTAGCTGTTGCCAGCGATTTCGCTACCATTCATGACTTTTTTTTTTTGATAGCACAAACCTTGTTCTGACAATAATGAACACAACAAAAAAAAACAATTCCGAGCTGTCGTTCGGAAGTTATGCGCGTACATACATTTCGGCAATTCATTTTATGCATATTATACAATTCAATAACTGAAAACCTCAAACACCCCTAAAATGTTTTTACATTTTAAGTTTGTTGATGATTATTTAAAAACATATTCGTGTGTCTAAGTCGGTATTTCTACTTCATTTCTAACTCTACACTCATAATATGTATTTGTCAGTTGCGGTTTGACGTTTTTAGAACAGAATCACACATTGACAGCAAAACGGCCATATTTAATTATGGAAATAGTATCCAACCTTTAATTGGTGCCTATTGCAGTCGTAACTTTTAGACCGGGCACAACAAAAAAGGGATTGAAAAACACAAATACAACCTTATTTAAAACATAGTGTAATCGAATCTACTCTCGATTCTGAGCAAACTACTTTCTGGTTTTCAGTTATTTAATTAAAACCTTGTAATATTTTTTAGTACGAAACCCGCTCCACTTGAATTGATCCACACTTTTCTGTCTTCTTATAACTAATTATTTTTTTAATCTACCTAATTCTCTAACCATTTTCCCTGGATTTATTGCATTTTCGACTATCGTTACGTTCGGTAGTCTGTTTATAACACGACTTTAAAAAAGGATTATCTTTCCTTGGGTGTTTCAAGAATCTACTTTTAACTACCTGCTGACAATTATCCCATACTCACGACTGGTTCCCACCGTTGACGTGAGAACTTACACTGATTGTGTTGCTAAAATATACGCTTGTCATTTAGTTACTTCGCTGATATTGATTTGAATTATCCCTTAATAAGGCCCCATTCATTGACTACCGCAGAATCAAAAGCAGCTATCGAATACATACCTGACAAAGAATATTTTTAAAGATAGTCGTATTTTCAATCATTACAATGGAAATTGTGACGTATTCTGAAATTAATAAGGTTCAGTTTCCAACTCGACGCAAGTGATCGCTAAATCGCCACTACGTTATTAAGGGTTATGGTGTCTGATGTCTTTCTATCAATCGATCGTTACAGTTTTGCTAAAATAAGACTATAAATGTTGTGGTCCTTGGCCGTGCATGCACGTGTCTCATTAATAGGTAAATCAGTCGTGTATTGCCACGTTCAAGGCAAGGATGAAAACTACTTTGAATGATATTACTTTGTCATGTAGGCTAAAAGTTCAGGCCAGTTATACACTCGTATAAAATGAGTATGGGGACTGGAAATATGTGGGCAGTATTCAAGATGCTGAAGTTTTTTGCTGCAGTATACCTTATTAATCCAAAGTATAGTACCTACAGATTTGTGTATAAATATGTCCTTCTGCAACGTAAATGTACATATTTCTTTATAAACATCAATCTTTATAAGCAATCTCCAATTCGGCTGCCAGATGTAGTTCACGCTAGGGAAGCTGCGGGTAAAGGCTATGTATTACATACATTGTCAAGGCTCTTTACGAGGTGGATTGCACAAGGTTACCTATAGTCTAGTAGTTAGTTAGATTGGCTAATTAAAAGGGTTTTAATAAACTATAATTGGCTCGTATGTCTATTATTAGGTCGATGCTGAACATAGAGCAGCCGCCGCGCATCGAGATCAAGCAGAAGACAATGAAAGAGTTTCCTAAGGTAACCGCACGCGTTGACCGTCTTGCCGAGATAACATTTGAGTTCGCTTAAAACAATATATAATAAATTATAAATAAGCTTGCCGTAAGTCTTAACAGTATTACATTTTATTTGTTCCTGTAACGTTAAAGAGGCCGCCGTGATAGAGCTTTTAATGAGTTGAATAAACATGTTTAATGCTAAAACGTGGTTTAGACGTACCCGCCGCACACTGGGATCGGAACACCGGAGGACTCCCTGCAGTCGTGCTTCGGCCTGCTGCCAAAGCCACCGCACAAAGACGTCATCAAATATAACCTCAACGCTAACAAGGTAATTAAAAACCGCACATAGAGACGTGAATTGGAATTGAAGCGCGTATTAACAACGATTTCTCTCACAGTGGGTGTGAGTGTATTTTTGAATCCAGTAAAGTTGATTAAGGACCTACGCGCTCGGCGTATTTTCTAGTTTCAGATTCGGTCACTTTTGTACACGTACTGGTTTTAAGAGAATCTTCAGCGCGTATAAAAATACGCTGGGTGCCCGTGCCCTAAGGTCTTTGGGTGCTATCTAGAAGACAATTAGCAAGAGGGACACGGACGATGCAATTATCGTAGCCCAACACAGAGTGAACTTCTAAGTGTTAGAACATAATTTAGTTGTAGCTTTTAAGAGAAAAATACGCTTATTACACAAAAGGACTAATTTCAAACTTTTAATTCGATACTAAACACTTTCAACAGCCTCTATATTGTACTAGACGCGCGTACTCAACTCAAAGTAGTTTTATACCCTCATAAATTCATTACGCGATACACTGTATATTTGTAGTATTTTCAAACAATTTACACAGTAAGTACTTATGGACTAAGATACAACCAGACTTTTGTTATAGTTTAAAGGCTGAAAGTTTTTGATATGTAGTTCTAATGCAGGTAAAAACGATCCCAAACTTTGAAATTTGGTAAAAAAATCGCGTCTTTATCAAATGTCATAAAATTTCACCTCAGTTTCGTCATAATGTAAAAGTTTTAATATTTTTTTATTTATTTTATTTTATTTATTTGGGGCATCAACAGCAATACAGCTTTTATATATTTTGTTCGGAATGATATTAGAAATCGCATTCTTATTTGCCAGACACTTGCAAAGGGTGCAACAAAACAACTTTAAATAATTATGTTTAAATAGTAGACGCCTTTCAGCCTTTTTACACTTTAACGAAGGACTTGCTGCCGCGCGCTCTGGCTCTATTAAGCAAAATCTCGTGACTTCTTCGTCTTGACGTTGCCAAGAAGTCTTGACTTTGTATAACTATTTACTCGCGAAACACCCCACGACCCAAGAGTGCGACTCCAGTTTAACAAGTTTCGTTACTTTAACAAACAATAATTAGATATGTATTAATTTAATATGTTTGTTTTAAATAATTTATTGAATCAGGCGTTACTTTGCAGAGGTCCATATCATAGAACTAAAATAATTCTTACACGCATATCTTAAATTGCATAGCTATCATAATAAGGTCGCGGGTGAGCAAAGAAATTCTTTTAGTTCATCTTTGTTTTACTCTACTGCGGCGAAATCCAAAAGTTGCGCATGTGTTTTACCTATATGTACAAAAAAGTATGTCCGCTCATAATTAACTACTCAACGGCTTCACCGATTTTGATATTAAATACCTACGTCATTACCATTAGATAAGCTTGATGACGCGAGTGTCAGGTTTATAACTAGATACGTATTGTAAAAAAAAACCTGTAGTAAAAAAATATAGTAAATACTCATTAGATTACGTTTTATTTGACCAAACTTCGTACAGAATCATCATTCATCATCATTACAGCCTATATACGTCCCACTGCTGGGCACAGGCCTCCTCTCAGAACAAGAGGACAGAATAAATATCGTTAAATAATTTCAAACTTCCAATAAAGGGGATACCCGAGGTTTTCATCGATTTTTGACAAGTTTTGAATCGTATCTCCTACTTTTGCACTACAGTTAGAGTTATAAGTCAAACGGCTATTGGTTTTCCAGTCTTTTATCTCCATTTTTGTCTACTGGATTTTGAAAAAAAAAGATTACTTCATTTTGTATGATTTTTTTAATCATTGTTTGAAAAAACACTTAGTTCGTATCTCTATTGACGTGAAAGATCTAACATATACGAAATCTATATCAGGGTTTTCATTTGAAACCAATTAACACAAAACTTATGACCAGAAAACCAGTTTTTTGGCCTAAAATTGTTCAACTTTGATGCCAAATATCTCGAAGACAATGAACTTTGAAGTAGGTAAATATGGGATACTATATTGCTAAAGCCGTTGTTGTTAATATAATGAGCTACAAAAACATTAGAATACTAAGGAATTCAGATCGAAGGTCATTGGGGCATGGGATCCCCTTAAGTAGTTAACTTTAACTTAATTTTAATCGCGTGAGTGAGCAACTGTCCGAGCCACGGCGCGCGGCAGTCCTGTGAAATTAGTCCTTCCAGACGACGCCGCCTTTGTAGCTTCATACCTACCTAAAATGTGGAGTGTGCCATGCCTTTTACAATTTATAATAATATGATTTTATTTATATCCCATACTGTAACGCAAACTAAAAAAAAAACTATAACCATAAACTCGTCTGCGTTCCGATATAGCGACTTCAACAGTTGAGACTCGCGGGACCCAATAAAAATCGTGACCAGCTTGAACAGTTTTAAAATCATTTTTAAAACAAGCTTTTATGTTGACTGTACTTTTTGTTGACTGTACTTGCGTTGTCATCCGAACTACATTTCCGTACCAAATTTTAAGTCGATGCCATTAACCGTTGAGGAGTTCCATCCTGCAGAGACGATCTGGTTAGACCACCAGAATGTCTTTACCAGATTACTTTAACTGTCACCAAATTTACAGAAGTAGCCAAATTTCAAGCCAGTCCGACTACTGGAAGTAGGTCAAATTTAACTTACAAGATTTGACCGGCACATCATGTACAGTCAAGGGCAAAGATATCACGGCCAAAGTAACAAAAATATGTGTACACGACTTTATGCACTTATCATTAAGGTCGTGTATACATATTTTTGCAACTTTGGCCGTGTACATCATACTTCGTATACTCAGCGGCACAAAATTTGGCCCACTACATACAAAATTACCTATTGCTGCATACATTTGAGGGACAGATTTTTTGACGCCCAGTATATAGGTATTATTCTTTCATTGCAAGTTAAATAAAAGCTTTTAAAATTCCAAGTACTTAATGGGTTTACATTCCGCATAGGATCTCAGTTGGGTGTGTTAATTATTATTCTTTTTTGCATCATTTATAAAGAAACCCACATTTTAACTCTAAGATGTACACGGAAACACTCTGTGACAGCCATAAGCAGCTGGCCGTAAGGATTCCCTTTCACACGTCTATCATGGAACATCCTCGAAAATCCCAATGAAATTCCGTGCTCACTGCAAAAGCTTTCCTCCCGTTTTCCTGACCTTTGATGCTTCCTGCTGGCCTTGAGCCGCTGGAAACATTATCGTGCTGCCTCCGCAATCGATATTTTCCAATTTACTTGTGCCATTGAAAGTAGTCTGAAGTAAATCTCAGTCTTCCTTTACAGTTATTTTAAGTACTTAAAGTTAATAGAGAATGGAAAAGCATTTTATCTATCCCTATAGGGGAAAACAATTTAAACAATAGGTATTTTTTAAGATTCCATGACCAGGGACCAATTTCGCCGTATCCGTTCGTCTGTCCGTCCGCGGTGCTAAACATTTGTTAGTTCTTTACCTAAAAACCATAAATTCCTTATAGCGATTCACCGAATCGCATTTCACCTCGATCGTATAGGTATTTAATTATAGCGTTGTGTCACAATCGTTTATTTTTTAGTCGCATTTCACCTCGATCGTGCATTCAAGTATCTCGTTGTGCCTCAATTGTGTTTTTTTAGTCGCTATTAGTATTAGTCGCATTTCATTTCGATCGTGTATTTTAGTGCAAAAATCAAATTAACTCGTCAAATTTTAGAGTCCCATAAGCCAACATCGATCGCGGCGAAATGCGTCAAGGGTAAAATACTACACGAAAAATGAGATGCTACAAATTAATTATACTAGTGTAAAAAGCTACGCGAAAAATTGCGTCAAGTACAAGATTCTATTAAAATTTTGTTAGTTCGAGGCGAAATGCTATTCGGTGAATCGCTCGCTACCTACAAGGAATTTATGCTTTTGTGGCTTGTAAAAGACGAACAAATGGGTTTAGCTTAGAGATTACTAGAGCTTGAAACACAAACATTATCGACCGAGGGTTGCCCCATTACTGGGATACAGCGGAAAAAAATACCCTATAAAAATGACGTCATTTTAATATTTTTAATGTCAGCCGCATCAAAAGCCACTAACATTTCTATTCTTCTCATTATCAATTTTTTGTTATAACTACTGCTACTTCGGTACAATCAAACGTATGTCAAACATAATAAGTACAGTCGAACGATTTGATTCCTGACCCACCGTAGAACGTTCTCACAGTAAGACAACATAAGATTTTCCTTGTCAAGGAATGCGATGTCATTGTGACTTTTTCTACGAAAAAGTTCCACAGTGGGTCACGATTGAGTTGGTTCGATAGTACAGTCGGTGCCCTAACATAAGAATCCACTTTTCTATAGGTACAACTAATATGAAAAAGTGGATACATAAGTTAGGAAACCGACCGTAGGTACATAGGTAGGTACTTACAATAAATCGGCAAAAAATGCTTATGTGCTACGGCCATCTAATTGTGACCATTTAGAACCTGCGGTACCTATGCGAGTTGGACTGGATACACCCTGAGGACGAGGGTCGCAAGTTCGTGCTGTCCTACAGCTTGGCCGACGGCAAAATCAAGATAGGCGGGATCCCGCGTCGCAACTCTGGCATCAACGAGGGCAAATTCCTGAAGGCGATGCTCTTGGAGACGCCAGAATCGGACCCTAGCTTCCCCACCTACTATACTCCTGACAGGTTTTATATTGGTAAGTTTGTTTTTTATTCCACTTAATACATTGTAGGAATAAAGGAGGATTGCAAATAGACGTTTCCGTATTGGAAACAAGTCTTACAAGAAAGCCCATTTTTGAATGGAAAGCTGAAAAAGTAAAATTGACCTATTTCTAACGAAGATAGTCTATAGTATAATCACATCGGTATGAATCTGGCAAACTACTGACACCACGAATCACATTTTGTGTGCCCTAAACGAGATAATCAATACAAACTTCCGTATTGTTACAATACAATCAACTTGTTCATATACCAGGTTCGTATTCCCGTATTCCTCTATCTATGATGATGATGATGAAGTAGGTACTTTGACTCACTTTACCTGAATATTTATTTCCGGTGGGCATTTCCCGTTTATTGTTATGCCCTGAACTTTAGCACTCTTAATAATAAGCATTTTCCTTAAGACCAAGCTAGATCGCTTTTTCATCCCCGAGAACCCCTACCTATACATATAAGTACATACCAAATTTCATCAAAATCGTTGGAGCCACTTCCAAGATTATGATAAAATAACTTTGGTAAAACCGATTTTATCCTAGTAGGCCTAACATTCACTAGTTAATAATTATAACAGCAAAGTACTTGTACATTATAATAAAGCTGAAGAGGTTCGAAAGTCTGCACATGGAGATATCCGAAAAAAAAGTTAGCTGGGGATACTTAGAATCGATAGCAGAACACGCTCCAACAGTTTTTCGAATTTTTGTATACCTATTTATCTGTTTGTCGTTTTTTTGACCGCGCATCACGTGAGTATGGCTGAACGGATTTTGATGCAAACTTTACTAATCTGTCGAGAAAATTCCGGGCCAGGTTATAGGCTACAAAAATTCAACCCTCAAAAGCGGGGTAGCCACTACACTCGATTGAGTTTAGTTTGCACCTGACTGAATCTTCATCCATATGAATCCAATTAATTTAAACACTCGAGTTACCTATTTTAAAACATTGACCTACTCGGTGCTACTCACCAATATCTTCTTCTTTCTCTCTCTCTCTCGTCTGTATCTGTGTGTGTCGCAGTGTGAGCCCGACTAGCAGCCCTCCATGACGGCAATAAGTCCTAATAATAGGTACCTATTCAACGCAGATAGTGGCCATTCTGTTCTCTGTCTGAAGTTACTACATTATAAGTACTGCTAAATATTCTATGGCAGGTGCTATCGTTCCCGTGTTCAAGCACCGATTCAGGATCATCGGTTGCGACCTGTTCGTTTACCGGTACATGAGCGCCAACCCTGACAAGTTCCCGCGGGAAGTGATCGACAACGTGCGAAATTATCACATGGCCCAGGGAAATTTGAAGGACGAACTAGAGGTAACTTAACCGGTAGCGATACTAGCGATGTAGGTATTAAGACTGCTACTTTGTTAATTTTCACTTATATTCCATCGTTCTATAACTGGCCATTTTACACTAAAAATGAATTCTAGTCGTCTTTAAACAGAGTACATTTTTAGTATAAGGTGTCAATTATTGGCCACACTTCGATAAACCTAAATGAATTCTGGTCTCCTACACATAAAATTAATGGTTAGTAGATATAAGGTGGCCAGTAATTGACGATTTACCCTACCTAGGAGATTAAAACAAGAAAACACACGTTTTCCTTGAAGTTAGTTCTATTGATTATCCCTTGAGATTTAGTTACATGACGAAATGTGATGTGTGTATTTGTGTACTCCAGAACGCAATACGGGAAGAGCAAATGGCAGAGACTCGCGCGCAGCTGGCGAAGATCGGGCAAGCGGCCGTGGCGGAGCCCAACGCCATGGAACGTTGTCTAACTGCCCTCGACGTGAAGGAGGACAGCACCGAGCTGGCGCGCCCGCCCACGCCGCCGCGCACCACCGACCGCATATCGTATGACGACAGCCTTAGGGCTACCAGGTTGAGGTAGGCGATTACACTGCCACTAACGATTTTACACTCAAACCATTTCATTCCTGACCCACCGTACAACGTTCTCACAATAAGTGTCACATTACTCACATTGAATTCCCTTGTCAAGTAATGCGATGTCGCATGTCGCTATGACACATGGACACTTTTGTTTGCACAAAAATTGTGCTTCTTGTCTCTATGCTCCATTACTGCAACAGTCTGACAGTCAAGTGGTAAAAAAATATGAGGACATCAATTTACCTTATTTTACGTTTAACGTCAATTTACGTTCTACCTTTCCTGTCGGTTTGTACCTACTGAAATATTTAAATTAAACGTTCATAATAAAATGACATCAGTCAGAAGTTTCCGTAAATCCTCTATTATTAGGAAGATTTATGTGTATTATGATTTGTGCCCCCATAATCTCCTTCGGAACGTCCTCTGATACCTCGGTCAGTTTTGTCTCGAAACCTGCGCGATCTTACGATTCATCTTGTTTACTTGTCAAAGTTCAAAATTCATCAAAACGCGTTCTGGTGCCGTATTGTCTAACGTGATGACCATCTCTTTCTACCCTCGTCTTATACCGTTTGACAGAAAGAAGTGGTGAAAACGATCGTGATTCCAATCACGTTAGACAATAAAGTCTCTGATGTCCACAGCAAACCAGTATGCGACAACGTAATGCCTCTGAAAGGCATCTTGCGTTCGGGCGCAGCGCGCGACGACCAGCAGAAAGTGGTGTGCTTCAACGGCCCGGCGGGCGACGAGCAACGCTCTGCCCCCCGCCGCGTCACCTACCCCCCTGGTGAACAGCCGCACTTCAACGAGGAGGAAGACTTCTGCGAGAGATACAAGGATCCGGTATGATTAGCTATATTTTCTATTATACCTACCAGACACCAGATACGTTGTTATGACCTTTTTTTGGATGTGGTTTATGTACGCTTGAATTATTATCGTGTCGGATTTACAAAAAAATCAAATTCAAAATTCAAATCATTTATTCAGTAAATAGGCCGCAATGGGCACTTTTTCACGTCATTTTTTAAACTACCAGCGCTTTCGGAAAGACCATCATTGCCAAGAAGAATGCGCCGCATGAAACTTGGTAGAATGTCATTTTTTACAATTGTTCTGGTGTACATTAACCAGAGAACGTGTTGTGTTTTCTTATAGGGGTGCAATGCCTATTGATCGTGCGCTTGTTTATTTTCTTGACAGAAAATAGTAATTTTTAAAACAGGAAATAGCGATTGACCTCACAAAATGTTGCTCGCTGGTTCAGTAATGAAAAGCTTATACCTATTCACTCTGGCTACGAGTAACCTTAAAGCATTTTCTCAAGTTGAAAAATAAATAGCGTTAATATTGGCTGTCAACCATGGTCTGATTGACGTAACCTCTTGCACACTGTTGAAATATCCTGGAACTTTCATTCATTACACAAGTAGGTAAAGTTAATGAATTAAACTCCTTGACGGTACCTAAAAGAACAGAACTGTATTGTTGAATCTGAAACTAAAATACATTAGACAAGAGTTTTTAATCCAAATTCCAGATTTACCTACCAGGAAATATATCGTAGCATCATTACTAGTACAGTCACTTGCATTACCTGATATCTGCCATAGCGGAGCGTGCAAAAATATCTGACACCTCCTACGCCCTAAAAATAGGGTCGTATCAGATATTTATGCAAGCTTGGTTGTGTCAGATATTGCTTGCTGGTGCCTGTACCAGGTAACTTGGGCTATGTACTCGAAAAGACGCTTTTTCCCAGAGATAAAATCAAACTAGATCGATTGTTCAGCCCGTTAGCAGCTGTTCCCGCGACTCCGACGTAAATAAATTGCTCGTTTAAAGGTTGGTATTAGATTACCGATCCCGTCATATATTCTACGTAGAATTTCATATCCCACGTCTAACAAGTGGCGAAAGCCTGTCATTAATAACGCGCTCGTTACAATTTATTAGTAATCGATCCGTCGACACGTTCCCAAAGCTTTGCGAAACTTTTATCAAAGTTGTAAAATTAGCTCCTCATCAGTGTGGAAGTTAGGCCTCTTACGCCGCAGCAGCCGCGAAGCTGCTGCTTTAAAACTTTGCAGTTCAAGAGCGCCGCACTCGCTCTAGAGCACAATTAACAGAAAAAGTACACAATAGGTACTTTAACCGCAGAACGAATAATAAGCGGAGTAGCAATGATATCGTTTGTAATGAACCGATGTCCTGTAGTTTTTCGCCTCATGCTGCTATTGTACAGCGCACGTTCTTTTTGTGCTTTCATAGATTACTCACCAATAAAACGTACCTAATTATTTTCAACGCACAAGTAATAATTTTTGATATACAGCGAAAAATAACCACTTATTGTTTTTCTGCATTACTTCCGGATAGACCACCATATTAACTACTCGCAAAGCTTGCTGACAAACAGTGGCTGATATAGGTACTCGCATCGACCTCTATTCCGGCGTGGAGAGTTAGATCATTTCAATAATCTTCTATCCCCTAGGTCTGTGCCTAGGTGGATGCGCATTTTTTCACATAAATTTTTAAGTCCTATTATCGGAAGTCCGAAAATGTTTTTCATACCATTTTACATCATAAACGATCACTCTTCATATTTTTTAAATACTAACGATCGTTACTCGTTATCATCAGAATTCATAATATCACTAATCATAATCATACACCTTGTTCATACTAATATTGGTTTTCATTATATTTTCTTATACTAACGATCGAAACTCCTAATCATTCTAATTCATAACGCCAATATTCATAATTTTGTTAATACTAATATTTGTTTTCATATATTTCCTAATCATAAGTGTTATTTACCCGCATTATTGACGCGCAGGGACTTAGAAAATTTTCGATTTTGCGAAATAAAGTATTTAACCCTTTATAAGGCCCCAACCATAATATACTACCACAGAATCAAAAGCAGCTATCGAATACATACCTGACAACAAATATTTTTAAAGCTAGTCGTATTTTGAATAATTACAACGGAAATTGTGGCGTATTATGAAAGCAATAAGGTTCAGTTTCCAACTCAATGCTAGTGGTCGTTTAATCGCCACTGCCTTATTAAGGGTTAAGGAGGACTCCATTAGGTACGACGACGAGCGAAGCGAGGAAGAGGTTAGGTAGAACTGTGTCCCTACAGGACCGAACATATTTTTCAACTAATACTAATATAATATGAATAATTAACGACATAAGTTAAATCTTGTTTTGAATTGGTCATTGCCATTATGAAAAACAATATTATGAGTTCAAATGATTTCTTATTAATGCCATTACGAGTATTAATAAGAAAATTTTGATATTCGTCTGTTATGAAGGTTTTTTTTCTGAAAAATAACATTATGAGTTGAGATGTGTTCTTAGTAGTTAAATAACATTATGAGTAAAAAAAATATGAACACTGTCTGTTATGAGTTCCGATGTTAGTAGGTAAGTAATAAAAAATTATGAACAAAAAAAGTATGAGGAAAAAAATTATGAAGCGTGATTATTATGAACAAAAATCGGTAGTACCTAAAATAAAAAAAAATAGGAATAAATATTTAATGACAGTCAATATCTATCGGCGGCGGCTAGGTATCTATCGGCGGATGTGCTTACTTAGCATTAGGTTACCCATTGGTTATTTGGGAGAGTCTGAAGCGTTTCAACCGCTGATTCGCGGTGCGTTACCAAAATCGACTATTAATTATGTCCGTTAACAAAAACTCACATCGCCATCTCCACATGTGGTGTGGCGTGTGCTCACAATTGCAATTGGTTTTCGATCATGCACATATTCTTAAATTATCGTAACTCACGAGGTACGGTGGTTGAAACGGTTCAGAGCCTCCTATACTTATAAGTTGTTTATTTTAGGGAGCAAAGGAGCGCGCAGAACGGCGCGCTGCAAGCATATGCCCGTATGAGATCATTCCGAGCTCGGCGCAAGTGGGCGCGATGGGAGAAGAGGCCCAGGAGAAGACCCAGCTGCCAGGATACCTCGGTACTTACGGTGTCGATTGTAAAGAGGTAAGGCTAACATCTAACGTTCGCTATATTTTCCATAGAGCTCGCACCCCTTCCACAGTTTCATGGCAATTGCGAAGTATCAATTCTAAAAGTTACAGCAATGCCAGATTTGAGTAGGTTATTTATTTGTGAACGAAACAACACATAAAATTGCACATAAAAACTTAAAAATACCAGTACACAGCACACATACCGGTACAGAGCACGAAATACAAAAGAAAACTTATTTCTACCAAGGGATCTTTTGAGGGAAATAACCAAAGATAAAGATCGTTTGCGCGTGATGTGGTAGCATAATAAAATTAATCAATAGGACATAATATAATATTAAATTAATAAATGTTGTCAATAAATGTTGCCTATAGCATTTATCATATACGGAGGAATATTGGTCTATTCGCGTCAAATTCTTAGTGTTATCTTATCTAACACTGCGCTTCGCTGCATTCAATTCGTCCTTTTTAGAGTTCCGTACCCGAAGTATGACAAATGGAACTCTATTAATATCGCTAAATTGTCCGTCCGTCATGTATGTCACAGGGCTTTATCTCAAAAACTGTAATAGATCATAGATGGGCTGCTGAAATTTATTTATAGGTAATGCGAGTTAATGTGAACCTATTTCTATCGCCGCTGCAAGAATGACTACTTACCTATTAAAATATAATCAAATTGTAAAATTAGGGATTCCAGCCAACCAATATAAAATTACCCCACACTGCGTGCAAGAAGCAGGGCTTTTAACAATGGTTTTTATAGATACAACCGCTGACCGTTTATTGCCCATATTTTGACACACCTACAATTTTATACGAAACGCTTGGTAAACGAATCCAGCTCGCACTTGGCCGGTTTTTTAATGATCCTTCACTGCAGGTTCCAGAATACATGAAACTAGCACCGGATGCCTATGAAAAAGTGAAGAAACTCCGTCGGGAGGTCCCGGAAATATCCCCGGCGGCGGTCCGCGTGGCGGAGCACCCGCGCACGGAGCCCCCGCCCGTGGATGCCTGCGTGAACCCGCCGCCCGAGGCCTCCGGGCCCTGCGCCCCGCAAAAAGTCGAGGACGTGGCCTTCGCCTGCCCGCACGTCGAGCCACGCATACCTTGCTGCGACCCCGACAAGAGAGACAAATGATACTTACTAGATTAATGCGATGCGACACAGTTCGATGATCTAGTAAAATGGCACTGAAATTTCGAAACTTGTTTTTTTAATCGACTTCAAAAATGGAGGAGGTTCTTAATTCGACCGTGTTGTTTTTTTACTTTATGGGCATTTTCGCAGACAAGGGCATAAATACGTGTACGTTAGTTACCAAAGCGTCAAAAAACACTAATTATACCTAAGATCAATGTACACCTACCTAAATATATTTGAAGATATGGCTGTATATATATTTATGCCCACGACGACTAATACACACATGCATAGGTACTTAGAGTGACATAAAAACATACATTTCTGTATTGTAGCCTTATATGTAGTAGGTATGTGTCGGCTAGCAGTGCAGTGCAAATAGGTAACTTCTATCTAGGTAGGTAGACTTGCTCCAAATGGTCCGTCTGCTTCCCTCATTCATAAGTTTTGTATGTTGTATTGATGTTATTCCTCGTGATATTATTCGCCTTATTGATATTAATTTCCTACTTAGTATTTTTTCCATCTTCTGAATTATTAGTAAATACTTACCACAGAGTATACTTACCAATATTTTATAACAAAACCGGCCAAGAGCGTGTCGGACACGCCCGAAATAGGGTTCCGTGGCCATAACGAAAAAGTTTAGTAATATTTTTCTAAGGATTTCGTATTTTGTACGGAATATTCCAAGTTTAGGTATATTTTATATACTTTAATTCTGAAGAAAACTTAACCGTTATAAAGTTATCCTTGAAAGTTTGATATACTTACTACCATCCTGAATTTTTTCAAATTTTTCCACACACTAGTTTAGAGTTTAGAGGTGGGGGGGACGCTCGATTTTAATGAATATTTGCACTTTAAGGAATAGACGAGCGAGCATTTAGCTTTGACGAGTTCCATCTGAGTGTGTATCAAGTGTGAGTTCTCCTCGCTAAAGCAGAATCAGAAGTTTACGAACTCGACTGTAGTTCAATTTTCTTCATTTTCCGCCCATTGTACAGTCACCAGCACCAATATCTGACACAACAAGAAACTGAGTGTGTATGCAAGTGTGAGTTGTCCACGCTAACGCAGCTGAATGAATTTGGATGAAATGTTGTATGCAGATAACTGGATATCGGGAACAGCACATACTATTTTTGTGGCAAAGTTAAAATGGATTATTGACGTGATGTATGACACCGCTGGAGACAATGATAATTATGGAAACCTGTTTTAGCACAACATATATCTGCGCATGTAAATTGTGTGACGACAATTTACATAGTTAGAAAACTTGAATTGTTTACAAATATGAAGTTGCTTACACGCATGTACAGGTTAAAGTTCAAGCAAAGAAGTAACTTACCTAAACTCGAAATGAATACCTACTATCACTTTAAATTTTATTTATTTATACTGAAATTAAATTGCAATTTCACTATATTTGGCTTTAATATTTACAGTAATAATTTGTGATAACCTACCTATGCCAGTTCGTTTACGTGGAATCAAATCTATCTCAGCATTTTCGTCAGACTTTACGAGTAGGTATGTCTGTCAAAAATAAAAACATCACATCGATCCGTCGCTCCGTTACGGCGTGAAAGACGTCCCACAAACACAAACATACTTTCGCATTTATAATATTAGTATGGATAAGTATGGATTTAGAGAGTTAAGTTGAATGCAGCTTTTTAATTTATTTTTAATCCGTCATGGCTCCACTGGTCATGGCCACCAATCATTTTTCTAATCCTCTTTGGCCTGACTGAAAACCTTACTAGTAGATACAGCTTTTTGGCAGAAGATTAAACAAGCAGTTTATACGGTCGAGTTCATAAACTTGTGAGCAAAAATTTTATCAAAAATATCTGAACATGCTTCTACGTCGTTAACAATAGATCGACTGTACAAACCACGTAGCACGCTCTTCGTCGCTCTTTTCTGAAATTTATAATTAATACCAGGTTCAAAGTTTGATGTACAGTCAAGTTCTTAAACTCCTGAGCAAAAACTTGATCCAAAATATGTGAACACGACTCTGTTAAGTAACGGCGTAGAAGCGTGTTCAGATATTTTTGATCAAATTTTTTCTCAGAAGTTTACGAACTCAACTGTATTTAAATTTTCCTCACTTTCCATCCCGCCTTGTATAGTCACCAGCACCATTATCTGACACAACAAGCGTGCATAAATATCTGAGACGACTCTATTGCTAGGGTGGAAGAACGTGTCAGATATTTTTGCACGCTCCACTGTGGCAGATATTTATGCTGGTGACTGTACATATGTTGTAGCTTATACATTTGAATTATTTAATTTGGGTAGAGTAGAATATCAGATAAGTAATACTACATGTACATAATACGATATTGTTTATTTGTCCTCCACATTTTTTTTTAAGCATGTATATTATGATTATGAAGGTCATATGAGCCCAACCATCATGATTTTTTTTAATTAAATTACAAATTTGTTATTCATAAAAACAAACAACAAAAACTGGTAGAATATTGTTGGGCTAAATGATTACAGGCAAACATTATTGATAGATAATACGAAAAAAAATAAAGTTATTTGCATGAAGGTCTCTTTGAAAACATCACGATTCTACTTAGTAATAAAAACAACAACTCTTACATAAATTATGCTCCTCCCATCCGCTTTAAGGATAAGTGGTAGATAATTTCGCCTTTGTACATATATCTCAAAGTTTGTCAATGAGTTTCACTCTTTATTTTTGTACCATAAAGGGTTTATAAACATACAGGCATTATGTTTAGACGTCTGTTTTATCGTAAAAGGATAAATTGTTGTAAACTATTTGATTAAAAACATGTAACTGTTCTGTCACTAAAACTCAATCTAGTTTAGATGCTTGCCGACAGAAAGTGTATTTTTAATGCGAGTACCTACCCTTGAATTTTTTTCGGAGATTATCACTCCTTTTTAATATGAAAATTCGATGCAGGAAAGTCTGCTATATCTCACACGAGCTATACAAATATGGTCGGATTGACTTGAAATTTGGTATACCTACACACGTAAGGTGGATGACAAATGAAAATACAGTTAGCAAAAAGCACAGTCAGCAAAACAGCTTATATTAAAAAATATTTTTTTAACAGAAACTTATTTATTACTACATGTAATATGTTGCGTTTACAATTTTCCTTGCTATTTACAGAATTCTAGCGGTCTGACTTATGAAGACAGTATTGAATGTTATTAAATACAAACAAGCTTAGCTTGAAAAGAAAAATGATTGCACAACAAGTTGGTAATTAATTAGGTAGGTAAGTGTATACAGTGTGTGGCCCAGAACCGGGGATAATATTAAAAACAGAGGCTCTATAGGTTACCGGTAATTGGATCATCATGGTCCCACTTAATTAAAATCAAAACTTTTTTTTCTGACAAACTTAATCGTAAATTCAATGTACGCCATCCTAGAACCCAACTGACGTCGCCTTGACAGGACAAACATAAACTTTAAAGTGTAATAAAAAAAAAATCCTAATTATTTTTTCACTTCTCATGCTCGTAAAGTTCGTGTTTATGCTGCATCTAGGCGACATAAAACAATCTACAATCTACTATTAAAAGTCGATAAACTAATGTTGTTCAGTTTGACCAGTACGATCTGTTTTATTTATTTGCTCATGTTTTAGGCCACACCCGGTAGAATGGAAATAAATCTAAGAAAAAAAACTTGGAAAATAAATAATATAATTTATATCTATTATATTTACCGTACAGCCTTGGCGTGCCGCTTACGCGAGTCAGTGGCAGTGCCTGCTTATGACCGCACAGGCGAAGGCATAATCAAGCAAGATTAATAAAAACAAAATCGTGCCCTAAAGAAGGTTAAGGCATGTTTGCTGCGAGCCACTCTTAAGAGGAGCAGGGTGAGATTTCATCAATGTAAAAAAATATTATCTTTAATCGCTAGCAATGTTTTGATTGGTTTTTATACATAGTTTACGCTTTATATGCAATTATTTTTTGATTCTGCATCGTCATTGACGGCTCAAGGCTCTTATTCAACATCCTTACATTAAATGGCAGTTCAGTACAGGCGAGATCCTATCGCACTAAAACGCGTCATGTTTATTCCAATAATATCAACTCAGAACACAGAATCTCGCTTTGGGGAACTTGGACATCCACAGTACGGTGTATTGAATGGCGTCAGCGTTTGGTAGGATAATTGTGAAAATGATGCAGTTGGAATGTATGTCAGCTTAGTATTTTAATGCAACAGCGAAATCCATTTTCCTCTTGAACCTAAATTCTTTTATTGCCATTCTAATCGTATTCCACAATTGCACTTTTCGAAGTCAAATAAATAAATGTAATGCGAGTGCAACGATTTCGTTTTGTTTTAATCTGGGCGGCATTGTTATCTTAATTATTATACCATTCACATTTACGCCAAGTAAATAATTACAAGAACAATTACAGCTACAGTAACGAACATTCCCCCAAATAATACGTATTTGTCTTGAGCTACCCGCCTTTCGATAAGAGAAATTGTAGCGTTGGAGAGTCCCAGCGTGTTGGCGAGGTCTATCAGCCTCTTGTGCGCTCCCTTCAGCGTATCCCTGTTGTACCTCAGGGTCTGTAATATATTGGAACCTGAAAACAATAATAATTACTTACACGAATGATAACCATGAAGAAAAATGTCGCGTACCGCCTCAACACAGTTTATCTTCGTCAGAGCTAGGTCACAAAGGCTACGAGGCATTAACATAACAAATTCGTTGATGGGTAGGTACTCATAACTCACATTAAACTCGCTTAGCACCTGAAGGTTCAATATACAAAAGCAACTTTGACAAACAATAATATCGAATAGTATTTTTATAAATGTTATATGGTTAACACGCTCAGCGGCTGGTAGGTAAGAAATATGTAATTATACATGATTCCAACTCGCGTCTCAGCTGCGGTGCAGAGCTGATGTCGTTAATATTTAATAGCGCCGAGTTTACTCAAAGCCTGTTTTTGTGTACTTCGACAAATAAAATATAGCATCATTGGTCGGTACATTGTATTGCAGGTGTGATGTGGTAACGCTAACTAGCCTCGTGAACTGAACATAGGCGCTCAACTGATTACCGGCTTGAAACAAGTGAATAGTGTGCCTTTTACGTACACTCAGAAACTACATGCAGGATGTGGTAAGTTTTACTTGTCATTTTAATGCACCCTATATCAAAAACTTTGCTTGGAATGTGAAAATATTTGTTCGCAGTGAAGTACCTGAATTAATCAGTAATCGCATTGTCTGTCTGTTGCAACGCGTTATTGTTAATAATTACTCGCTAGGTAACTTCCACTCAGTATAAGTACAATAAGAACGTACATATGAATTCGTGTTTGAATATGTCGTGCCCGCAGAGACTAACGTCCTTGTGCCGCGGGGCGCGGCAGCGAGACAGAGGACTGTGCAGTAAGTAAGCACAAGCTTTACTAGCCCGCTGACATTTAAATAGTCACTTACGACGCTATGATTATTCGCTCGCAGTTTAATAATTATGTTCACATCTAGCCGCGTTCTCGGAAAAGTGGCGTCAATTATGCTTGAGCGTAAACAAGATGGCGCCACGACACAGGTGCGGATTAGATTACCAATATTATCACATGATACATGCATAGGTATCACAATCAGTCACAAAATTATAAATAAACATGTATCGCAGTGCCGTAAAATTACTGCAAAGATTCCGGACGTTTTAAAATCCGGGATAATGTTGTTAATAACAATATCACAATAATATTGATAAATACGTAATTTAAGCCACACCATTGGATGTTTCCAGCACTATATGATTTTAGCGCTATATTTTTTACTGATATTTGAATGCATTTAGATTTTTTAGCCTGGAATAATGGCAGGTTTAAACATAAATTAATAAGAATGTTCTTGAGTCAAGAAGTTTTATGTACTTTTAGAATGTCATGAAAAACTTGCTAACTATGATAAAAAAACACCCAAATTGATCTATTGTTGAAAGTTGCAAGAGTTTTTTTACTTATTTTTAATTTATTAGTTTTATTCATTTACCTTTTTTAAATTTACTAGTCTGATTTATAAATTTGCAGTCTTATTTATGTTAAGTACTTATGCTATAGTAGAGGTATTTTTATAAAACAATTATAAAAAGGAAACTTAAATCTAATATTTAAAATGTGAGTTACAACTTTGCCCTCGACTGCACATACCACCAGGTGAGATAGTTGCATATTTAAAATTAAATTTATGAGTACAGCAGCTGCTAACTTGTGTCAGTACAATTGATCAAAGTTGCGCCATTGAAAAGAGACTTCTAAAAGTAATGCTTACCAGTATGGATCATTTCGTCAACATTCCTGTGGGAGTTCTGCAGAGACTGCTGCTCCTGCGCCAAGAAATCAACAGTGACGGTGTGGTCGTGGCCTGGGCCGAAGCGCCGCGACAACAGTTGCTCGCGCTCCGCCAACTCTTGCTCGCGACGCCGCCTTCTGTTCTGAGCGTTGTTCAGGGATGCCTGTAAACAAGATGGTTCAAATATAAGAGAATTTGTTTTACCATTTCAATTTAATGTCATTAATAAATATCATGGGACACTTGACACCAATTGAAATAGTCCAAAGGTACTGGGCAACAGATAAACATACTTAAATAGATAGAAGCATACTTAAATACGTATTAAACAGCCAAAACTTAAGAACAAACATTCATATTTTTGATACAAATATTTGCCTCAACCAGGGATCAAACCCTGGATCTCAAGCTTCATAGTCAGGTTGTTATTAGTCATTTTTTATACATGCCAGTCTTGCTCAAGTTTTTTTTGTATGGGCCACAAATTTGTTTTGACGGGCAACATGGCTTCAGCCTCAGGCCACAGGTTGAATATATTTGCACTAAAGTAAACAGTTTAATAGTTATAATCAGGGTCTGAACCTTGAGTAAAAGTAAAATTTTTAATTTTTACATCAATTTCATGATTCATGATCATGTTCATCTTGCGATGCTATATAAACATTGAACCTTGGTTATAACAAATGACAACCACAACAAAATGAAATAATTCTAAGTGAGTAAAATAATAAATTAGTAAGATAGGTACTATGAAAAAATATTTTTTGTATATTATAAAAATACTAAAGGGGCGATTACACTGAGTTGTTCACCTAATGCGGTCGCCATACTTGTCAAATTACTTAGGTGTCTTATACTACTATTTATGTTCATCAGAATTGCCAGTTTTTCATTGCTAGTCCCGGAATAAAAAGTATCTTAATATTTGTTCTATAAAACTGTCTTGTTTTGTCTATGTGCAGAATTAGCCACTTACATGTGATTGAATAACAAACAAAGAAGCTTACATATTTTGCATCTATAGTATTTGCATCAACTGCTAGGAAGTGGAGGCAACTGCCAATATTAAAACAAATCTGCTGTGCCCATGCAGAGGCAGTGCAAGGTGTGGTGTGGTGTGGGGTTCACAAGGCTTCGCAAAATTTATCTTGCCCATGCCAAATTTAGGTCCTGTGCCGCTACTGTGCCCATGTACCACACAAACAAAAAGAAATAGATAATAATTTTCAAAGGTAGCCCACAGTGGGAGACTGGATTGATACATACTTACTTAGATAGACATAAAAATAAAGAACAAGTTTGTTTTATAAACACATTCTTTACATAGAGAAAGGACAAAGTAAAGTAAAATGTATATACTATTGGCAAACTATTTGAAGATTATTACCTGTATATGTTTATTGTCATACTTCAATTGATCTACCCTCATTTTGGCCATTGGTCTGCTGTTGATGGGAGTTTTGAATACAAATACATCCAACTTCTCACAATGCCTGAAACAGCAGTTAGACAATAACTAATATTACACAAATATAATTAATTCGTCAATTTGGATACAGTTTATTAAACTAAAACAGAGCATATGTGTAAATGGAATAGGTATACTTACGCATTGATTGCATTAATTTTAGTTTGGATTGCGTTTTCAATAGATTCTGAGTTGTTCACATCCTTTTCTAATTGGAGAAACAAGTCCGATGCTTCTTGAATTAACTGAGCAGTTTGATGATATAAAGCGTCCATTCTGATATCCAACAATTTCAAATAACTTTAATTAAATGATAACCTTTATCACGTACTTGTTGATTTTGAAAGCAGGTAAATTGCGGACGATTTAAAAAACAATTTATCAGTTTTCGCTTGTTGATTTCAGACTATAACTTCAAAAAGCAATTTAACACAGGTCGGAGTAGGTATTTGTGGTTTTTTAAGTTTTACAAACAATTCAATTATAAAAATAATTTGCGATAAGTTTTGGAACTGTCATGTCTGTCATTTTGACGTGGACTGTGGACGTTTCTTTTTATTACGCATTGGATGCGAGGTATTTGATCCGCTGACGTGTCGTAAAACATATACATGAGATATATTTTACTGGATACTATAAAAAATCAGCTAAGTGCGTGTCGGAATACACGAAGTCGCGGGTTTCGTACTTAATATACAGTAAATATTCAATATTAAGTATTGGTGTACTAACTTGTTTGTTGTCATTAACTATACAATAAGGCTTGGTACACATTTTCAGATGTCTTTCATCTGAAACTAGGAAAACATCTATTACAAATTAATGGGAAAATTTCAATGCTTTATGCTAGATACCAACCACGTTTTTGTCCGTAAATGTTAAAAAACCAGTTTATTTATAACTTTTCAAATGTATAGAATTTTGCCTTTATCTTACTCGGAACAAATTAAACTAAAAACACAAACATAGACAAACTTTAAAAAAAAATTGTCTTGTCTTATCTGTGGATGGGTTGTGGTTGGTTGATTTTCTTGCTCGATTCAACAAACACTTTCCGTTGTGTTGATGAATCATAGTTTTTTTTCAACGATTGCGAAATTAAAATATAACATTATATTTCATTGAAGTGATAGTGCGCTCATAACAATGGGTGATGCGTGTCAAGCATGTCTGACAAGGGTGCCTCATGCGACCCTGATAGCAACCATTATGTGCTGTTTGGGCGTGGGGGTTTTCTGTGGAACCATGTTCCACGGTTCAGCGCTGTCTATTCGGATGTTTGAAGAAGTGTTTCACTTTCGATTGATATGGATCGAAGCAGTGCGAATGATATTCGTGGTCGGCGGCGCGTGCATGGGGGCGCTGGGGCTTATGCTGCTGTGCCTGGGCTGCCTAACGACGGGCGCGACGCGGCAGAAAGTGTACCGCGCGTGGCGCGCCCGCGTCGGCGGCCGCATCTCTTGCGCCGTCTTCATGATCATTACCTACATACTTACCTTCACGTGGATCATCCTGCTTGGCTTCCTGGTCATCACGACATTCCTGTTTACCATATTTTGGAAGCTGTGCTCCAAGCCAGAGAACGTCAAGCTGAGTACTTGTATTGACTTCACGCAATTCGACTTCATGTTTCCCGCCACTGTCAAACAAGAAGACATGAAGATTTGTGGAGCACTGAAGATGAAACTATTTTGCAAAGACTATGTTGAAAAGGCTGAGTTTATGTTTATTCTAGCTATGGTCTCTTGTATACTTGTAATTCTAAGCTTGGTACATTACTTAATGTGTTTATCTGCAAATTATGCCCACATTAGAGATCATGAGAAATTCCAAGAGTTGCAAGAGCTGCAGTACCTCACCAACCCAGATCTGCATGCCTCTAAAGATCGCTTCTAGTATACAGCCCGTGCGCCACTTTTGCGCTCCCTAGAAGCCAGCACCAAGATGTGACAATAGAAAGAGGCGACTTAAATTTGAACCCACAGTTTTGTGTTCACTGACATATTTATGTAATCAATGAAGACTGATTTTCAGTTAATTAGCACTAATAAAATAATCAAATATCACAAAAAATTGCTTTTGACATGGTTTCTGTTTGTTTTGAATTGTGTACTGATTGTTACTATGGGGCTCAGCTGCAGTTGGCTTTGAAAATCCTGTTCATGTCCTGAAGCTGTAGCGACTATTATTTGGCATTTTATCCCTCATCACAATTAATTTTCCTGCAAAGCCTTAATCAAATTTGACTGAATGACCATTTTGGTTTCTGTCCATTTTCTTACATTCCTCTAGGTATAAGACTAATTTGAAATATATTACTATTACTGCATAAATGTATTAATAATTTTAAGGCACTTAACTGTACTAGGTAGTTTTCTTTGTAGAATAATACTGTATTGAAAAATGCTTATTATATATTTTTTGGCATTTACTTTCCTCTTTGACATTAAGATAAGGTATAGCAGAAACACTTAACCTTGTTTTATAATTGATATAGACCATTAAAAGCAAAGTGGTGTTTAATGAAATAATAATACAGTTCAAATATCAGTAGTGATAATTTTAGTGTAAGTTTTTTTACAATTAATTAATAATTGGCCAAGCATCTACTATTACCTCCAGGTATTGATATCAACATTAAGTCTATAACCCTTTCAAACCCAACCGAGTATGAAAAGAGTTAAGACAATGGACTTTATGTACAATCCATGTCAAGTTCTAAATTCAAATGCAAGAGTTACAACAGTGGACCTTATTGTACAAAACATGTCAAATTCATATTCAAATGTAATAACCCGCACAATTGCAACAGCTGGGTTCAAAAGGGGTATTTAAGCCAGTATCATCATCATCATCATCCCAGCCTATACACGTCCCACTGCTGGGCACAGGCCTCTTCTCGGATTGGGTTGTTATTTAAGCCAGTATAATAATGTAAAATTACCAGAGAGCTCTGGGAAAGTGAGCAGTGCAAAATCCACCATTATATGCGCCATATTGTCTTTTTATCAGTTAAATCACTACTATTTTGTTACTTTGGCTAGTATATGGTTCTTGTACTAAATAACTTGATTGTAGCATACATAGATACAGAAATTATACAATTTATCAATTACAAAAGATACCTTTGCAATGTGTAATGTGCATACTAAAAACTGAACTTCAAAGTTAGAACATAGGTACATGATCTCTATTGAAAGTTGTAATAGGAATTGATTAGATCATAGACTGATTTAAAGCTTGGAAGATTAGTAAAAGAAGACTAATAAGTGGCAAAAAACGAGACTGCAGTATTTTCATATGTTTTAAATTTTAAAAACATTTATCTTTTCGATATAACTTCCTGTAAAGATTGTATACTGTCTGCGGCAGAAATATCTCCATAACTGAAGGTGTTGTAATCATAACTCTTATTATGATTGTGGTTAAAAAACTTGATGCTTGCAGTAGCTTTGTACTGACTGAGTGGTGATTCAGTACACTGTTTTCTTACTGATCTTCTTTACTAATTAACCTAGCTTAGCCAAAGATTGGACAAGAATTAAAGAGAAGGTAGATAGATATCATTATTTAGAGTAAACATGCACCAATAAAAATTCTAATAATGAAGCATACAGTACCATGGATTTTTTTGTGTTTAAATGTAATGTTTAACAAAGCAATTATCTATATGCAGTTTGGTGAATAAATATCACAAAATAAATTCCCACCTAATGTGGCATTTGATGACCAACAAAAGAGGGTTTTTCTACAGGCAAAATATCGCCAGATGGCGTTGGTATCGTGAGGTCCGTTTGACATTTGGCACGCTTGTGATTCTTCTTCTCTTTTAAAATATGGCTTTTCTGTCCTAATTAATAGGACAATTTCGCAAGTCTCAAAGTACTCTCTTCGACAGGGACGTTGTACGGTGATTGTAGTTTTTGCAACTTGATAGTAAAATTCCAAAAACCACGTGGAGGCAACTTGCGCAATTGTGCATTAAATAATGTCAGTCAGTCAGTGTGTTGTGTAATCGCCGCATAAAACACACAGAAATAGCAGAATAAGATAATGTCTACATCCGCCAAGTTCGAATGCTACAAATCGAATCACACACACTTGTGATTGGATAAATATCTAAATGAGCCAATCGCAACGGACCTCACGATCCTAACGCCATGTAGCGATAATTCGCCTGTCGAAAAACCCTCAGTGAATAAACAATGGATGTAGTATTTTTTGTATTTTAAGATTTATAAACTTAAATGAGTTAGTTAGTGGACAGAATCAAAGTATTTTTTCTGGCTAATTCTCATTTATTACATCGAAATGTGGAGGTGCAAAGTAATATTACAAAGTCGTGTGAAATGACTGATGAACCTGTTATTGATAAAAAAAAGTAGAAATAAACCAGTGTATGACCTATAAATTTGATTTTAGATCAATCACAAAATCGTCGGTTATCCACCAAGGCCTTATTATAACTGATACCCTGCATCTGTTAACAAAAAAATACGAAAAAAAAGTTATTAGACCAAAAATTAAAGTTTGAGGTCTGGTGGTTAACCATCGAAATGCTTGTTTATTTAGTTTAAATAGTTGTTGTTATAGCAGTATTTAAATGCGATTTTTATATTAATAAATGTTAGTTTTAAGTAAATGTGGTTAATTTTATTGTTTGTCACAATTATTCTTCTAAATGCGATTTTTATGCATAGCTAGTTTTAATAATAGTTGGCGTTGTCCTATTAAGGAACAAATGGATATATTAACCTTTTCCACGCCAACGACATATATACGCACATACACGTCACATATACGACATATATAAGGTTCAATATGCGTATGAGTGATGTCTTTTGTATTTGACGTGGCGGCGAAAAGGTTAAAAACAATCAAATTTATTATTACTTTACCCAGTTGTTTTCACGCTAGGACACAATTATCCTACTAATATTATAAATGCGAAAGTTTGTAAGTTCTGTTTGTTACTTCATCACGTTTAAACCACTTTTTTTCGTTAATTTTATTTTTCCCTATTTACGCGAACGAAGTTGCGTTCAAAAACTAGTCACAAAGTACCTATGGGCGGGCGGCAACTACAGATGTGCAACTTGCAGAAAAATTCCAAAAATTTGGAAAAGTTCCCTTAATTTTCTGGAAATTTTCACAAGAAAAACCCCCGACTTTGTCATTTCATAGTTCAATATCTCAAATACGGTTGAACCGATTTCGATACAACGTATGTTGCATCGAAATCGTTTTTTTTTTAATTTGAAATCAGGATTTGTAGCGATGTGTAGACATATGTCTAAGAACCATTTAAGTTGCTAGAAATCCTGATTTCAAATAAAAAAACCGCATTCAAATCGGTCCACCCGCTTAATAGCGGTCAAACTTATAACACCCCTCTTTTTGCGTCGGGGGCTAAAAATATAGGAAATTAAATTTAAGAAACGGAAAGTGAAACGGAAATTGTGAGAACATTCCGAAATTTTCCTTTATGATGAAGTCCGCGATTTTGGAAAGTTTCCTTTGGCACATCAGTCGCGGCAACAAACGGACTAGGTACATTCTAACCACAACTGCCCTTCGCCCGTAAGTATACCTACCTTTTATTAAGTACATCAGCATTCGGCAGTGCTAACTAACCGTTACGCTAACTGCGATTGAAATGTATGAGTGGCCGGCAGTTTCGGTTGGAATAAGTCTGGCCCTAAGGCCGGTTACACACGGCGATTTTTATCAGCGAATGGTAGATTCCTGGAAGAAAAAACCTAAACCTTGACAAGATCATATGTGACACTAGGCAAAACCTTGTTGCAGTAAGCATTTGCTGCACTTATCAAAAAAATCTTAATAAAGGCAGCAGAGGCTCCCTGCGACAGGGCTCTACCGAGTTGTATGTATAAACTGGTTAAGGTACCTACTTATAGTCCGTCAGTAAGGTTATCGCTTCAGATAATATTGGACACTGGCTAAAAAGTGTAGCACGGTGTGACGTCACGCAGAACTTCTAGATTTTAGTTTCAAATTCAAATATTTATTTGTCCAACATATTAAGGTAAATTACAGGCAGTTACTTACATTATTATTGTATTGTTGTGTTGTTACGTGCACTGTTGTTGCATTAGCGCCTTGTGACGCATACAATCGGATGCTTTCATGCAGCATGCCTGACATATATAAATAATGTTAAAATTCACTTAAGAGAGAGAGAGAGAGAGATTTACTTACTACTTGGCTGTGCTTTTAATTTATTTTGAAGGCGTGCACTTCTAAATTCATGAAACAGATCTCTGTTTGCATTTACAAAATTGGCTATTTCTAACATATGTTGTAAACCAAGTGATAAATCGGCATTATGAAATCCGGCCAAGTGCCAGTCGGACTCAAGCACGAAGGGTTCCGTACCATTATCTATACAATATTAGCAAAAAACACGTTTGTTGTATGGGTGCCCCTTAATATATAATCAATTTAATTATTTCTTTTTAAAGTGAATATATACTATACGACTAAATATTCTATGAATACCTATTTCAAGCGTCTACCTGTTGCTGTTGCCGTTATTAATATCGAGCAAAAAAAATCAAAAAATCACGTTTGTTGTATGGAAGCCCCCTTAAATATTTATTTAATTCTGTTTTTAGTATTTATTTGTTATAGCGGCAACAGAAATACATAAAATAATCTGTGAAAATTTCAACTGTCTAGCTATCACGGTTCATGAGATACAGCCTGGTGACAACGGACGGACGGACAGCGGAGTCTTAGTAATAGGGTCCCGTTTTCACCCTTTGGGTACGGAACCCTAAAAATGACCAATATTAGATGACATTTTGATAATAACCTTTCAAATATTTTAATTTCCCGGGCATTATACATAATGTCTGCAGAGCAATAAATGTATTATGCTTCATTAATTAATATTGTTTATATTTTTGACATGAAATTCCTTCGTTTTATAGATGCATTTACCTGTATAATTATTAGATAAATATCTATCAAAATCTGTAAAGAAAATTATCTACAATGGTTGAATTGAATTCTTGTTTTGGTCGCAGTTCAGCCTACGAGTAACACGCTCCTCGCTGCGCTCGTCGTCGCACCTAACTTTCCGATTGATTAAATCAGACTTCAGTTGGCCAAAAATCAGTTGTAATCAAATTGCCCAACGATCATGTAGCAATATTTATAATGACCGGACAATGTGATAAATAATGAAGTTAAGATAGTAATTATCTCTTTGCCCTGCAATAAGTTTGATAATAATGCCCTTATAAATCACTTGGTCCATAACATTTAAATTTAATAAGTTCCTTAGCAAGCATTGCCAATTCATTGGCGCAGTTATGTTGTAAGCGTTTTGCCATGGCTACGTTACGGTTCACGTACCGACAACTGAACGAGCAGTACCACTACCATGAGTTTACAGTGACCGTACCTACTCGATAGCGACGGCGTAAATTATTTGTAGAGGCGCTGTACAATTCTCCATACAAATAAGTTACGCCGTCGCTTTCGAGTACGGTCACTGTAAACTCATGGTAGTGGTAGTTACTGCTATATTCGGGGCCATTTCCGTTTATTGTTCGTCTAAGTTGAAAACTTGAGATTACGGAATGAAAGAAAAGAGAACGGCTGACGTTCATAGATATCGGGGTTCAAGGCACAACGTAATGTAAACTAGCTGTTCCCGCGACTCCGTCCGCGTAGTATTCGTTTATCTATATCCCGCCGGAACATTTTTTCGGGATAAAAACTATCCTGTCTTTCCCCGGGACTCAAAACTATCTGTATGCTGAATTTCGTCTAAATCGGTTCAGTGGTTTACACATGAAGGGGTGCCAAACAAAGAGACTTACGAACTTTCGCTCGCATTTATAATAATTATACCTAATATTAGTGAGATAGTGGGCGGACTCCTTTTCATTGTCCCGGCGCGCGTGCCTAAAGCCTGCCTACAATCGGCAGAGCATGGCACATAGCAAAGGTGGACGAACGGGCCGTGGGGCCTGCGAATTAAGACTGCCTAATTTCCTTACTGATTGTCATTTAGTACGCAGGCATTCACACTTATTCCTACTTATTAAGCCGGCCCTATACTACGAAGTGCAAAATTCGAACTTTTGATCTTGCCGTCCCGCTGACGCTAATATTATTTTCACTTCTCATGCTCTTAAACTGTTACTTTAGTCTGCATATCGGAATTAAAGCTCCTTTTTATTCTCTAGGGATTAAAGTATTTTTTAATTTACGTTGGAAACCCCTAAACAGTCAATACGGTGTTTGTGAATGGAGGATTTTTAGGCATGGAAATAACCCCAAAATGACAACTGTGCAAAAATATAAAAAAAAAAGATTTAATTTCGTGTAACACAATTAATGATTACGAATATGAATGAATTCAATTATATTGAGGATTAATTAATTTTATTATGCATAGTCCAATTAGTTTTAAAATAGTTTTCATCAAAGCTCTGGAATGAACTTTCGCCTGCGGTATTCCCGGACCGATATAACCTTCAAGCTTTCAAAAAAGAGCTTACTCCTACCTAAAAGGCCGGCAACGCACTTGTGACTCTTCTGGTGTTGCACGTGTCCATGGGCGACGGTAATCGTTTACCATCAGGCGATCCGTTTGCTCGTTTGCCCCCTATACCATAAAAATAAAAAAATAAAAATTTTGGAACTGTTGGCTAAATAATAAAAGAAAAGAAAAAACCGCGGAACAATTTGTTTTGCTATTTGAATTTTGAACAGATGGTCGAGCGTACGTTTTTAAAAAGTAATATTGTAATTTTGAACAAAACATTGTTTTTTTCCTCGCATTCAAAGTGAAAAGTAGAGTGTTTAACGCGAGACTAAACAACCATAATGCCACTCGAACTATAGCCACCCTCGCTCTGCTCGGATGGCTAAACATCCCGTGTCAATTTTTAGGTAATTTTATCGATCTACTAGCTTTTGCCCGCGACTTCGTCCGCGTGGAAACGTAATTTCGGGAAGTAATTTATTTAGGATACCTATTCTGCCTACCTATTCTTTAGGATACCTATTTTAATACATTGTTCTTCTAAACTAATTTTTTTTGCTCTTCCATTCTTTGGTAAAACAAATATTTTGCGACTACCTACACACACTTTAGCGATACGACGTATATTCTACCCTGCCAACACAAAAGGACTAATCTTCATAGTGAGCTCTTGACACCTTAAGTCCTTTATTGTAAGATTGGCAGGTGGTACTGTAGTGAACAGTCGGTCCACTAGCCTAATAAATAATGCCCTATTTAAATTAAAATCACTTCTTTAGGATATTTTCGTATGTATTTCAAATCAACTTCCTACGTTGGCAGCTCGGATACTAGTCTTCTGTTTAACACCCTTGCGTCCGTTCCATATTATTATTCAAAAATGGAACTATGCTGCCAGCAGCGAATCAACGGACACAAGAGGTTAGTACAGTACCTTGTGCAAGGTCCGCTCGGATTGCTACCACCATCTTGCTCGCTAATCCTGCCGTCAAGCAGCAGTGCTTGCACTGTTGTGTTTCGGCGTGGAGAGTAAGACAGCCGGTGAAATGACTGGCACTTGAGGTATATATCTTAGGCCTCTAGGTTGGCAACGCATCTGCAATACCCGTGGTGTTGCAGATGTTTATGGGCGGTGGTGATCTCTTACCATCAGAAGACCCACTTGCTCGTTTGCCATGCAGTCGAATAAAAAAAAAGATTTGTAAGTTAGGATTATTAGTAAAAATTAGCCGTCTTAATTATACTACCCATTACAATTAAGACGGCATTTTTACTAATCATATCTGTATACCGAATTTCACCTAAATTTGGTTCAGCGGTTTAGACGTGATTGAGTAACAAACACCCAAACATCTTCACAAACTTTCACATTTATAATATTAGTAGAATAGTTACGATAAATAAAATGACACACACACACGCACGCACTAAACAGGCATTAAACACCATAATAAAATGTCAGTCACACGCACGCACACACTAAACAGTCATTCAAATACTATAAAATAAAATATAATATGTTGTATATAAGGAAAAGTACGTTAAAAAAAAACCCGCCTAAGTGCGTGTCGGACACGCCCAAAATAGAGTTCCGTAGCCGTTACGAAAAAATTATAATGTTTTTCTAAGGATTTTATACGGAATCTTCCAAGTTTAGCTATATTTTATACCTTAGGCTGCTATTTTTACTCAAACTACTAAATTCTCAAGCAAACTTAGACGTTATAGTTTTCCTTGCAAGTTTGATATACTTACTACATTCATGAATGATGCTGGCTCGTGCTGAGGCACCGACTTCGAGCTAGTACGTTACGTACCTAGAAAAAGATTTTCAAGGGTTTTGTAGTCGGTTCAATTTTGTGTTTTTTTTTTTTTGAGTCGGTTTAACTTTTTCGTTAAAAAAATTATTTATTATTTTTTAAGTTGATATCTGCTACTGTACGCTAATTATTTTTTATAAATGTAGTGCTTCTCATGTAAGTGAATTGTTATAATTCTTTATGAGAATAAAGTTCTTAAACCAGATAGCTACACATATATGTTTCCGATAAATATACTTATAGTAAATTCGTTCGGAATTCCTTACGAACTTTCATCCCCATATTCTCAAGTAAATAGGTCAAAATTTCAAAAGCGCCGAAACAAATGTTTTTTAGGGTTCCGTACTAAAAATTTAACCCTTGTAGGATCACTTTGCTGTCCGTCTGTCTGTCAAGACCCTTTATGAAATTAAAACCCTAACTAAACTCAGGTCTCGGAAGCTGTGAATAAATCAAACTTCTAAGTAAAGGCAATCAAAAGCTATTGTCATTAAAAAGGTGTTTCCATGCAAATCGCCTTAGCAGAAAAAGTACTTCTGGCTGTCCTGAAAACCTTTTGCATAAAGGTAGCTCTCATAGCACGATCAATACAAAAACATCTGAAAATCTCAATTTTACATGTCTGTGCCTATGTTAATAAGCCATGCCATCTAAAATGACCCCACATTGCGTACATTTTGCTTATGAGAAGCGTTCTGCTAACACTGGATATTCATAAATACCTACAAATTTGTAAGGAACCCTCGGTGCGCGAGGCTCACTCGAATGTCGTTTTTTTTTTAGTTCTATCGAATACCTGAACACAAAGATTCACGGGTTTATCTTTGATAATGACGACCTTCTATAGTTTCTTCCCTATTTCATAAAAGTAGAATAATAAACGCTCAAACCAATATATTTTTATTTCTAATTAGGTAAGTGCCTAAATGCCGAGTTTCATAGGATTCACCGATTTATCATTAATAATGATTACGCTCCATATAAACTTTCATGCCCTATTTCATCCCCTCCCAGGTAAAATTTTTAAAAACGCTTGAACAAATATCTAATTATTTCTTATTACGTGCCCAAATGGCAAGTTTAATAAAGATTCATTGATTTATCTTCGATAATGATGACCTTCCATATATAAACTTTGATCACCTATTTCATCCCCTCACAAGTCGAATTTTCAAAAAAGCTCAAACAAATATTATAATAAGTATTTCTTATTACGGGCCTAAATGCCAATTTTCATAGTTTTATCTTCGACAACGACGAACTTCCACCAATAAACATTGATCCCCTATTTCAAATTTCAACCCCTTCTTGCCTTTTTTTCGCGATAAAAGATAGCCTATATTATGTTCTTTCCCAAGGTCTAATTCTATATCTGTACTGTTCAGCGGTTTAGGCCTGAAAGCGTAACAGAGTTACTTTCGCATTTATAATATTTAGTATGGAAGTATGGATTATAAGTATGGATATAAAATACTTCCATTATAAAAATAATTCCCTGACTAACCACTAACCAAACACATAACCAGGGGTCGGACAAAAAGTGCGGATGACGTAAAAATTACGTAATCTTGCACACAAGATGATGTTTTTATATAAACTTTCGTGTGACATGTAGTAACAAAGTAGCATTAATGAAGTAACAAAATAATCGTAAATAAATCAATGGAATTCAGTGAATAATAGTTATTTGTGCAACAAGAGAGCAAAGTTGTTTTTTGTTGCGAGTGTTGATTTTGAATCCCGAGTAAGCGAAGGATTCTATAATTGAATCACGAGCGTCAGCGAGTGATTCTAGGTTAGAATCCTGAGAGCAGCAAGGGATTCAAATAGGTACACGAGATGCAAAAAAACTTTGGTCTCGTGTGACACATACAATTATTTTTCACCTCAGCAGCGAGAACATAATTTAAATGTAACATAAGAATAAAACCACATATACTTACCTACCTGTTTACAAAACAACCACATTTTTTAAAAAATAGAATCCGATTATTAAGAAACAAATATAATAATAAGATTTAAAACCATAAAATAGTGTCCAGTAGATACAATACAAATTCTCATACTCATAACATGCATTGTAAAAACTTCTTGTACTAATGTCACACTTATTTTTTAATACTGCAAAAAGCCTCATCTTGGGGTCATTAAAAAGGTTGAACAATAAACGTATAATTTATTATAAATGTTACTAAACCTTTAAATATGAATTTTATTAAGATTTACAAATTAAATTATATATATATTACATAAACATAAATAGATTTGTTAAAAATTCATTCAATTGTCAAATATGTATTCCAACTGTAGAGGCAGTATACGGAATTCTTTCATAAAAAAAAAACAAGAGAAGCGGCTTTCGTGCAACGAGATTGCATACTTTATTAAAAGATCGGGAAAATTTACATTTTGGAAATAATTCGTTGTCATGTAATTTATTAGGTATCTATATATTTTTAATACCAAAAATTTAATTTAAGATTTTAATCAACACATTTGATCTTATCTCTCGCTTTTTTCGTGTTGAAGTGAAATGACAGATCAAAGTAAAGTTCAAATCGTCTTTGGTTCAAATATTTGGAATTCAGCGAGTAGACCCAACACTGTACCTACTCAGCATTTAAAAATAATAATCAAAAAGTTACTTTGTCTCACGGAGTGAGCAAAATGCGATTTTGCTCACTGATTTCTCATAGCAAAACCTGCCTGTTTGAGGTGCTGAGGTGAAATAGTTATTTGTGTCACAAAGGAGCAAAATAGTGTATTTACGGCGAGGGCGTACATTGAATCCAGAATGTAGCAAAGGATTCTACAATAGAATCCTGAGCGTAGCGAGGGATTCTAAAGTAGAACCCTGAGCGTAATGAGGGATTCAAGTGTTAACGCCCAAGATGAAAATGATTTTGCTCCCGAGTGGCTCATACAACTTTTTACACCGAGCATTAAGAAACTTGAAAAAAAAAACTAAATCTAAATATTATTAAAGAACAACCAGCATAGAAAATGGCGTGGCTTTACAATTAGTAACTTCAAAAAACGCCATTTGCAATAAAATACTTAGAAAGGCCTTGAACAGAAAAGTTGCACTTTGCTCCCTCTCGTCAGGGAGGAAAAGTTACTTTTTTTAAGAAGAGGTGTGAAAAATAAATATCATATTGTTTAATAAAAAGGTTGATAAATGATAAGTGATAATTGTTTATGAAAATCAAAAATACGGTTTGAAATCATCATATAAGTGGTTTGACGTCATCGGCACTTTTTGTCCGACCCCTGCACATAACCGGCTCCATTTACTTATACGGGTATTGAAGGTTTCGGTCAACAAGGAAAACGTGTATAATCCCTTGTGCCTTTTCTGAGAAAACCATAGCACTCTGTAGTAAGAATTTAAGATTTAAATATTCAGGGATTTACAATTACGTAGGTAATAGGTGCTAAAAGTTTTAAGGAATTGTGCAACCAAGGACTGATTTATGTTTTTGAACTGTTGTTAATTTGTTATTATAAATACTTAGATTGTACAAAAACAAGTTGCATATAATTTTTAGATTGTTTGCAGAACAAGAGCTGCAGCCTGAGCTTCGTTCAAACTGTTATTTTGAAACTTTGTGCTGGGAAAAATAAATAAAACTCATTATTATTACAAGATATTGATAATAATATATGCTGTCCAAACGATTTCATTTTGTTTCTAGTTAGAAAACTACTATTTAATTGCCTACGTACTTAGAGTTATCTGGTGAAGTTATGCGGCAACGCTCACGGCTGCGAACGGCAAATTAACGTACAGGCGCTACGCCGCGTTAATAGAATAGAGTAGGTACTGCCACGTAGACATTTACACAGAGTAAATTAAGAATAATTTTGACATGAATTTATTCCTCTCCTTTACCCACAGCTTAGCTTGTGTGAACCATAAGGTTGGGCAGTTGATATGAGTATCTGGGATGATACTAGATTCCCATGGAAGTCTCAAAATTAACGCCTTGGACATTATTACGTTGTACCTACGAAGAACATCTGTTCAAGATTTGATGTCTCTGGACTTAGCATTAGCAGTCGAGACTATGAGATTTTACGTTCGTTGTTACATCTATTAATCCCACGGGAATATGCATCCAGTCGTTTTACCGTGAAAGAGTAACAACTACACAAATAGTACGTGTGCACACGTACATTCACAGAAGTTCGCATTTACCTACCTACTACTAACTAGCTTTTTCCCGCGAGTCCGTCTGTCAAGAATTCGTTTATCGTTATCCCGCGGGTTAAAACCCTACCCTTCCAAGAGTCACAAACTATCTCGATACCAAATTTCATATTAATAGATTCGTCGGTTTAAACGTAAAGAGGTAACAAATAGACAAACAGAAAGTTAGTTTATAATTAATTAGTAAGGATTGGTTCGTCGGGCATCGAACATCATCTACCGTAATACGCATAATTTATAGGGATCCTGCAAAATTAGAACAACCATCAGTCAGAGGCCTTGGAGTGTAGGTAGGTACTAGGTACGCATGTTTAAGTTAAGCGAGTAATTTGGGCCCTAATAAAGTTACCTACTTTCATAATAATAATAATAGGTAAGTATGTTTAATTTAAAAATAACGATAGTTTTTCTTACACGATAAATTAGTACGCACTGTACTCTCTCTTCTCTTTTAAAATATGGCTTTTCTGTCCTAATTAATAGGACAATTTCGCCAGTGTCAAACTAAACTCTCTTTGAAAGGGACGTTGTACGGTGGTTGTAGTTTTTGCAACTTGATTGTAAAATTCCAGAAACCACGTGGACACAACTTGCGCGTACGCACTTTTTGTTTTTTGTTTCAATTCAAAACGTCTTACTTGCTGACGTGACAAATGTCACAGATCGGCTTCTCTCTCGTGCCTAATTAGTTATTATATTACGCAGTTTGCTGTACGAAAGGAAATGGAAAATTAATTACCATCTGATAGTTGCTAAAGCTATACTTAACAGTACATTGTGTCTTAAGAGCGGTGAGCAATTACGAACGAAAGTCTGTGAGAAGCCCGAAATCGAAGACTGAGGGCGTTAATGAATTAATCTTCATAAGTAATTCCAGTACTGCCCATGCTACATAAATAGGTACAATGTTTTTCATAAAATTTGTGAGTAAAATTGTATATTATTAGTAAAAATAATATTATTTTTACAAAAATTGCCCATACCGCTGGCGCAGTTCGGGGGCATGCAGTGCCACAAGCAGCCAGGTGCCTGATATATCTACGCCTGAAGAGCGCGCGCGGCAGGCTGGCGTTCAGCTCAGCAGTTGCGCTCTCAGTAGTAAATACTACCTACATATATCAAACTCATTACCTAATACGTCCTTAGGCGATATACAATACAATACCTCTTTATTGCACACCAACACATAGCAAGCAGTACATAAAACAGGTATATACACACACAGAGACTTTCTGAGGTAAGCAAAGGCGGTCTTATTGCTTCATAGCGATCTGTTCCAGGCAACCTACCGATACCTATACGCAGGCCCTTGGGTTTTATTCAGGGGGTTGCAACCAAGTTAGCCTACTTACATGTAACGACACTGCCTACGAGCAAGTGTGATGTAAAATTTATTACTTACAATGTCGCTTCATAGCATTAAAACCATTTCTGAATATTATTATTGTTTCTTGACAGTTCATAAAAAGCTAGTAGGTACAACAGGGACTAAATATCGTTTGAGGCTCGTTAACCGCGCTTCGTCTGCGCCTAAAAATACAACTTGTCCATAGGCCCTTTAGGTGATGGGGTGGAAGGAATTCAGTACTAGTTTCCAAAAAGGACTAGGGGCTCGCAAAGCCCTATAAGCTATCTCCTAAAGCATCGCAATGGCTACTAACGCCTATCAACTCGTTACATTATATACCTAAAAAACTCGATACGTTTAGCAAAACCCGTGCGCGACAGGGGATATTAAAAATTATTCCATTATTGACAGCAAGTATACAGGGTACCCAAGCCAAACGACTTCATTATAAATTCTAGTCAACCCAGGAAGTAATTATAATAATTGCTTAGCGACATTCATTTAACACGATTAAGTGTTTACACCTCGTACATACAGATGACTCTGAAAATAGTCCTTTAACACATGACTGAGCCGCAGGGCAAGTGTCAGTGTTAATTAATCCTCAATATATATTTTTTATATCTGTGACAGCTTGGCGGCGTGTCTCTACGCCTGCCATATGTAATTGTGAATTTGTGCTGTTAAATAATACAACCTTTTTTTGCTGACTGTACTTTTTGTTGACTGTATTTGCAGTGTCACCCAAACTACATTTGCAAACCAAATTTCAAGTCGATGCTATTAACCGTTAAAGAGTTATAATTCCGTCCTGCGGAGACGATCCTGGCTGGACGACCAGGATGTCACTACTAGATTATTATATTGTCACGCGATTTACATAAGTAAGTATTCCAAATTTCAAGTCAATCTGTCTACTGGAAGTTGGATAAATTTAACTTGCAAGATTTGATTACAGACAGACAGACACATGCACAAGGGGACAGGTGAAACTAAATAAAAGCTTGTAAAAATACGCATTAATTAATTCGCTTCCAACTTCCAGTCTTTTGAATGGGAGCCTTTTTAGGGTTCACTTAACATCTGTGAATATCTGTCGCGCTGGAGTTATTTTATTATTTTTATTTTCTACCCTTCTGGATGACTACCCCTACCACGCAAGTCAGCAGACAGATAATTTCGGTATCAAAGACATGCTGGGGCATCCAAACTACAATATCTGACACACTTAAGCATTTCCATGTTGTATAGGTAGTATTTTTTAACGTTTTTGAAAATCTGTAGACGCTCCCCCACCACTGGAATGGGAAACGTCATACTTATAACCTTTTTTTTCTTCCTAACAACTACTTAATCTACAAAATCTAATAAGTCGCCAGACGCTCGCAGCCGCTATTGCAGAATATTTTGGTTGGGATTTTAATACATTTTGTACTTAATTTTATTCTCACTTCGTGTAAGACTACCTAAGTATTTTGGGTACACATTTTTTTTTCATTTAGATCCTTTCACCTTTATGGATCACTGGAAATAAAAAAAAGAAGAAGAAATATAGAAAGAGCAACAAACTAATTCATGTACCAGGTGGGACCTTTTAATAATCAATTTCACTATGATTTCCTTGACAAAAGTATGAGATGTCAACATGAAATCAACACATCGGGTCCAGCCGAGTACATGATTAGCATGCAATCATATTATACCATTTAATTTAAATAAACCATATAATCACAACTAATAAGGTATAATATATGCGTATTTCCATCTCGGTGTTCACCTACTAAATATGTCAAAATGACAGGAAGTAAAAAATAATCACAGAAATTAATTTACGTCTTAGTAGTGCCTCAGTTTGGCCAATTCTTTTTATTAGCATCGGAATCACGCTTGCTGGAAACGTTGACCTCGCGACCAGTCGATAAGTTATTGCCTACTTCCTGTTCAAAAATAAAGTTATAGTGTACGTGTAGTGTGTGTGTACGTCTGTGTGTTGTGGCAAACTTTTATCACAGCACAATTACCTATTTTTTTAAACTTGTTCCATATTTGGGGCTCTGTTAAAAATAACAATAAATAAATAATAAATATCACGGGACAATTCATACCAATTGACCTAGTCCCAAAGTAAGTTTAGCAAAGCTTGTGTTATGGGTACTAAGCAACGGATAAATATAATTATATAGATAGATACATACTTAAATACATATTTAACACCCAAGACCCGAGAACAAACATTCGTATTTTTCATACAAATATCTGCCCCGACACGGGAATCGAACCCGGGACCTCAAGCTTCGTAGTTAGGTTCTCTAACCACTAGGCCATCTGGTCGTCTAAAGTGTTGTTGTTATCCTACAAGGATCCCTTATAGTTACACCATATGTGTCCGTCCGTCCGCAGTTTAATAGACTGTAAGATTAGAAAGCTGTAACTTTTCAATAAGTATAATGTTAAACTACGATGGCAAAAGGTGAAATAAAATTTGGAAAAAAAATGTAGAGTAGGTTTACCTACCTCCTCTACACATAAATTGGGTAGGATGTTTACTTATCTTAACTTATTAATTAATAATTAGATAGGGCTTCCAAAAACGTCATTTTGCGAAGACTGTTTTTCGATTTGGGATTTAAAGTGCTAATTTTGGTTTGTGGAAAGAGACCCCTCCTCAACTGTTGGCTTAAAAAAATCATGATTCCAGTTTATATAAACAAGTTAATGTAGTCGATCAAAACGTAGTATTGAATATTTGCCATATAGCGTGTGTACGGAATCCTTGCGCGGTTCTTCACGTTTACGGATAGTGAATTAATCTATTTAATCAGGTTTTAAAAATAATTGCTGACAGATTTATGAGTGAGAATTATCCAGCAAAGTGAAAGTGATTGCGTTTTATTCGTGTACCTATCTTGGTTTTACTTATCGTTTTTAAATGCGGGACGGTTACACTTACAAACCAGTGAGAGTGTGGAGAAAGGGAGCAGTCAGAATTTGATTCGTCCGGTCGCGGCGCTAACTGGCGCGTCCAAATGACCATGTCCGGGCATGCCAGCGTGACACTTATCTCTATCGTGAAACAAACCATTTGCATTTTATTTTGGAACACCAACGAACATTCTGTTTTTATTTATTTAACTTATCTTAGTTTTGTCTTAGTCGTTCCTGCGCTACTCGAGCGTTCAGTTCGGCTCTGTTTGAATTTTGCTCCAAGCACAGTAATGAAAGTTTGCTCATGTTTCAATGTCAGCCGCCGCGCCGATATTTTTAACAAGTTACCTGTATCAGTCTACCAGTTTTGTTGTTGAGAATGTGACTTATATATATTCGCAAGTTATCCTGCAACATTTTTTTGTGTAGTTAAGTATATTCGCTCATCGCCTCTTTGGATTGTGTTTTAAGAAGATTTCACTGATCATCCATTATGTCATGGTAAGTAGGCTTGAATATATTTTAATTTTTGGGTGCCTGGGAATAGGTGCATAGGGACGCATAGTAATAAACAATACCTCAGGCAACGGCTTGGAACTAACAACGAGCTGTCTTTGATAATAATATTATTATTACGTGTAGTCGAATAAACAAATGCTTTACCCACGATTTTTAAAGGCAGTTCCTACATCACAAAAACAACGACAACTGATTTTTCACAGCGAATACTTAAATGATAATAGACGTTAATGTTTTTAACCGTAGGTACAATTAACATTAAACCTTATACTTGGTTTGGATAGGTATTTAAGTAGATGTAAACAAAATAACGACAATTGGTGTCTTAAATATTGAAATTTCCCCATTAAACTATCTAAACATTTACATTGCTGTATTGAAATACACTAGTCTAGTTTGTATTATAATGATAGATAAGTAAAATGTTTAAAATCCTTGAATTTACCAAATCTGGCAGCAGAAGTTTGTTTACATTTAGTTAAATGCCTATCCAAACCAAGTATAGGTACAGCGGTAAAGGATTTTATTGTTTGACTAAATCTACAACACGATTATTTAAGACGCTAATTTTACTGGGTATTCATAAACTGTGTACTTTTGGCACCTATCAAGCACTGGTTCCATCATCAGCCATGTGTATGTATATTATGCCTATGCCTACCTGCCAGTGGCGTGGCGCCAAAACTATTCAATACTACGGAGGCCTTAATGTCTAACGCACTAGGAATCACGATCGTTTTACCATTTCTTTTCGTTACACGGTATAAGACGAGGATAAAAAGGGATGGTGAATGCGATCGCAAGTGCCAAAGCGTTAGACAATACAGCCACGGGTTGCCTAAATTTTCTCTTATGAGAACTATGACCAAGCTTAACATGTACACTAACAGCATGCACTGCTGTTGCTTCCGAAGACATACCTACCTACATACATAGGTATGTCAGTGACGCTCTCTTAATCTCCGGGTTGCATTAAGAAATTGTTCACCCTATCCGCATCAAGACAGGCCATCGTTCACAGGTGTTGCGTTCTTGGACGGACACAGAATTAAGAACGCAAAAAATATGTACCTAATATATGCAATATTTTTTTATCAAGTGAGTTTTTATTATTTTTAGTTTTTGTCCGCGACTTCGTCCACGCAGAGATAAAATTTATGATCAACTCCCGTTTTCTGTCCCGCAGGGAAATCCAAAGATCCCTTCTAACATCACCCCTATGATCATAAAGGATGATATCTACAAAGACTATTAACCTGTCCTCTCCCAGAGGCACAAATTTGTGCCCAAATTCCTTTGATCCTGTTATCCTGGGAGATGACAGATTAAGTTATAAGTCTTTTATCAAGTCTTTATAACAGCTACAGCTAATCAGTTTAGATAAAAATAATTATTTTTATACCAACTTACCTGGTCCTACGGGAATTTGCTAAAATTCCGTTTTTATTTGTGGAGCGAATCCTTACATCTTGCCTAATTTTTATAATTCTAGGTCAAAGGGAAGTAGGTCCCCAATAAGTTTCCACGATCAACGATATTAATGTATGAAAATACACTAACGTGCAATTTTTGATTCCGTTAACGTAGACGCTAGTTTTTTTTAATACTTGAAGAGATCATAGTCACAAAGTCCTAGTACTTATAAGTATATACAATTCGATTTGCTACCTCCACGCTTTTCTTAAAAAAAAACTGGCCAAGAGCGTGTCGGACACGCCTAAAATAGGGTTCCGTAGCCATTACGAAAAAATTAAGTAATATTTTTCAAAGGATTTCGTATTTTATAAGGAATCTTCCAAGTTTAGGTATATTTTATAACTTTGGCTGCTATTTACTCATAAACTAATAATAATTCTCAAGCAAACTTAGCCGTTATAGTTTTCCTTGAAACTTTGATATACTTACTACCATCCTGATTTTATTTACATTTTAATGAAAATTTGCACTTTAAAGTTAAATATTACGCAAACAAATCACTGAATCGAAAAATCGTCTTAGCAAACCCCTAATGGTTATAAAAGACCTAGTCAACGATACCCCACACTATATGGTTGGATGACAAAAAAAAATCACCCTCACTTTACGTCTATGGGAGGTACCCTAAAAAAATTTTAATTGTACCATTTTGTCGGCATAGTTTACTAATACATATATCCGTGCAAAATTACAGCTTTCTAGCATTGATAGTCCCTGAGCAAAGCCGCAGACGGACGGACGGACGGACGGACGGACGGACAGACAGACAGACAGACAGACAGATTTCTTCACCAAATGATGATTTTCAAGAGCAAATGCACGAGTTACCTACTACTAAATATATCCAATTTACTTAAAGTTGAAGAGTTCCCTCGATTTCCTTATGATCCAATCATCAGATCCTGATTTGGTGCTTATGGGACCTAAGTAATTGAAGACATTCCTAGATGAACGCAAAAAAAAATTCAAATCGGTTCATAAAATGGCGGAGTTCTGAAGTAACAAACATGAAAAAGATACAACCGAATTGATAATCTCCTCCTTTTTTGAAGTCGGTTTAAAATAGGAAATCACGGTAAATAAGTAAACTTTTGAACCTAAGGTAAGGTTGGTTTAAAATTATCCAAATGATCTCCCTTAAAGTTATCGAACTGATTTCTATCGACCTCCATCGATCCAGTTTACAGTTTACAAACTTTTAACATTATGATATCAAATAGGTAATTACGAGTACATGACTGCAAAAACAAACAAAAAAGCAATTACAAAATCAATTTGCCAGATATGGGGTTCGATGGGTGCTGTATAGTTGGTTTGCGAAAACAATTAAATTAGTTGAGTAATTAGCAGAGAGATTAGTGAGTTTTTAATTAGGCAGCGGAAAAATATTACGTGCATCGTAGATAATAGTCAATATATTGATTAAAAATATATGTGACGTAGGTAGGTATGTACCTATTAATATTTTTGGAAATAAAACCTGCAGCACGTAGGTATATTCCTCAAATATCACCATTCTTGACAAATTAAGGTATTTTTATTTTAATATAAAAAATAAACCAATTATGATAGGTAGCTTACTTTTACTATTACTTCTATGAGCTGATGAAAATTAGTGTTCATCATTATAATTAACTAAATCATTGTTTCTAATGTTCTTCATTTGACGTCACTGACGAAGGATTGCCTAACCAGTTAACGTTCCTCGGATGTACTTTGCTGCATTTAATTTATACGCCCACGTTCAACGCTATTTCAATAATTCGAATAGATAATCCACGTATGTGCGGCGCAGTCAGTGCGCGGGGTCACTTATTGTTGTCCGCTGCAGCCGGCAGCCTGCTCATTGCCCAAGCGCTTATCTCATAGCGAATCACTCTCGTCACAAACATGTGAACACAAATTGGACTTCGCGGAATAAAACGAAGATGTAGACAAGTTGAAAGTGGGAATCCCTTCGTCGGTCGACGCAGAGCTCGTGGTCTTGCTGATTCATTCGATCGTGTTCCTCCATTACGTTAAAGTCTGCAGGACAAGACGTAAGTTACCAACCAATAGAATTTTAATTTAATTTTAACGACTCCTTGATTTATTTGTTAGTTTACCTATACGTATCAAGGCTCCGTCATTCGTGTGGTCGTTTGTCAATAGGTACCTAAAGTGATAAGTGCATCTGAATTTATAACTAGTTCGGACGTTATAAACGTGTCTGTAGTTGTCGGGCTGGTGCGTTTGTGTCACTTATATTTAAACTGTTCATTTGTTTTAAATAGGGTATTTTGATTTCATTCCTCATTCAGTGATGATAGGGAAGTGTAAATAAACGGGTGTGATATTAAATTATTTTTCTTTATTAAAAATTGTTTTTAAAGCCGGAATGTACTTAAAACGGAAAGTGGTGTTTAATTCAAAATCTAAATTAGAATTTAGTGACGATGGACATTTGCCTGCAAGCATCGAAAACCAGAAAGATTGTAAACAAACAGATCTAGAGATTAATGAACGAGCCTGTGAAGATGGCACGCTAATGCTCAGCCTAAAAAACCCTTTAACAAAAAAAGATTCTACTCAAATAACATACGTAGATGGTAAAAATGAATCGAAACCTGATTTAAGGAAAGATGAAATAGATAATAGTAGCGAGTCCCAAGCGTCAGAGAACCAAATCGGCGTGCGCGAGCAAACAGCATTCAGAAGATGGTCGTGAGTAATTTGTTATTGTTTTGTTGTAGTGTAGTGTAGTGGGTACATAAATAAATATAATCGAAAATCACTGAACGGGAAAACGCTAAAAAAATAAAGAATATGGTTATTTTATACTGTAAATGTACATATATGTAGTACTTCAAACAATGTAACGTAAATACCTGATGTATACCTACTTATTTTTTATTTAAAATCAGATTGTTAAAGTAACTTACTAGGTAACTTACCTTGGAACTTTTTGTCCGACTGTCGATTATTTTTTTAAATCAATTTTTCGTCGAGGACAAGGCTATTTGAAAATACAAACTGAAATATAGACTGGGGACCAGTGCTGGTCTTATTTTTCTGGTTTTTCTGTGCATCTATATTTCAGTTTTTATTTTCAATTTAGGTTTTACAAATTTGGAATTGAAATAAAAAATACAAAAAGATTCCAAAAAAACAATCTTAACAAGGCTATTTTTTATCCCGAAATAATGCTTACCTTAAGCAGGCAGCAATAAACCAACCCACGCAGACGGTTGTTTTAGCTTATTGCTTACCTTGTAATTTTCTCTCTGTGTAAGTAGGTACCTGTTTACTGGATCGCTTACTATTTCTGGTGTACAATAAAGAGCCATTGTATTGTATTGTACTTACTTATTACTTATTCTGTATGAACTGTTATTTTAATACGACTTTACTATTTTATTATAGAATTACACTTTGTTACGTCCGCACTGTTTTACGATATTAAAGAAAACATCAAGATCTACAAAAAACTTTGAGATACCATATGTCCAACTATTGTAGTTATGTCACTATAACTACTTTTTTACATTTTAAAAGTTGACAGAAATGACGACTATAATACAATACAATACAAAGACTCTTTATTGTACACCAGACATAGTAAGCGATACAGAAAACAGATACACAGAATAAAATATTACAAGGTGAGCAATAGGCGGCCTTATCGCTTAAGAGCGATCTCTTCCAGGCAACCTTTTATAATCAGTGCCCTTAGTGTAAGTTTTAGGTTACAAAATACGTCTCGATCGTGTTCGCGTATAATCTCAATTTGTATGGAAAGACGAACATCGCAAACGTTCCGCTAGAGGCGCTGTTCGTGTTTCCATACAAGTTGAGATTTTAACGCGAACGCGATCGAGACGTATTTTGTAACCGAAAATTTACACTATCGCCCGCCTCAGACCATGTTTTTTTTTAATACTTTGCCCGTGCGAAGCCGGGGCTGGTCGCTAGTATTATACATAAAATCATAAACATCAGAGAAAAATGGACCACGATAATCAACGTTTTCACGAAACCAAAGCCACGCGGAGAAGATCGAACCAACCCGTTTTATTCGGAAACCAAACTACACTCAGTCACTGCTTTACCCGGCAGATGGGGCGTGATTCGGGTTCTTTCCTGGCGTCTGCAGGGCTACTACGAAACTCCAAACTCGAAGTTCGTGTCGTGCGGTCCCTCTAACACTACACTACGATACGAACTTCGAGTTTCGTAGTAGCCCTGCTGGATTACGAAACGCAGGGCCTCACAGCCAGGGACGTGCAAGTGTTTGTATGTTCCCCCCATCCACGCAAATCAGCGGTTACCTCGGGACAGCTACATTTTTTTTATGACTGAAGTATTGTGCGTAAACCACAGGTCTACAACAACATTGAGCCTTAATACGATTTTTTAAATTAAGACAATTACAAGAAGATAAAAGTAAAAAAATATTTAGTAATACAAACGGGAGTTAGGACACTCCACGAAAATCAAAGAATGGGGGTCTATGTTTTTTTTTAAATTAGTAAATAGAAAATGTATGTTAAAATAGTAAGTGACCCAGCTAGAACAGTGCTTGACGAGGTTTATCTGAAAAGAGTTTTGACTTGTTAACTTAATGACTTCTATTTTATTTTTACGCGGACAAGAAAAACGGGGTCCGCAGAATGATCCTGTTCTGTGTGACACAAACACAACAATAAAGCCACACCGCTTTAGCCATTCTCAAGTGATGATTCAGTCAATTTCAGTCAAACATGATTAGAAGCAATTGATTTTAATTCATTTATAAATTTCGATTCATACTTACTTCATTTCAAACATTTGCGTTTCAATACACATACATTATAAATCAAGTGTTTTTATTGTAAAATAACAACTCTACTTGAATAATACTTACCAACTTGGTACAAGGTCTGCAAACCTTAAATCTAAATCCAAGTTACATTACTTAGTCCAGGGTTTCTCAAAGTGGGGTACGCGAAGCCCTAGGGGTTCGCTATTCGACGGTAGGGGGTTTGCGACAAGGTTTACGTGATGGTGGCTGCAAGACTGGCAAGATGATTAAGATTGGTGTTTGGAGTATTTTTGTATTTTTTATTTCAACTCCAAAGTTTACTTATTTGTTGTTGTTTGTTTCAGTTTGTATTTTCGTTGGCAAGTCGATTCTTACCTATATTTGTTACCTTTTATTGAAATAAAGAATATAGGTGCATTATGATGATGATTGAAATAAAAATAACCTTAGTTTCGCCAACAGTCAATTTTATTACTTTCTTTGGGGGGGGGGGGGGCAGGTAGGGGTTCGTTGTCGTCTAGAAACTTTAACAGGGGTACGTGGACCCATAAGTTTGAGAAACCCTGACTTAGTCAATTATTTTGCAAATTATAAAGGTAATCGATCAGTTAAACCCCGAAATACCTACTTTCCTCAACATTTCTTGCCTTATGCTGTGCACATTCCTTTTCGGCATTGAATTTCCACTTCACTTATTGAATACTAAAATCATGGTTAACGAAAATATCACTGCACCGAGCAAGCCTGCCTTGAAAGTACGAATACTTACTTAGGTACGTGTAGGTAATTTAAAGCCGGCCACATGCGCTAGGTTATAACCGTTGGTTATGCCTGCACAGTTCATTTGTGCAGGCATAACCAAAATAAAAAAAAATTGAATATTTTAAATTTTGCTTGCACAGGCAAGGAGTCATGTCATACACACGTTCGTTCAGTTTATGCCTGCACAAATGAACTGTGCAGACATAACCATCGGTTATAACCTAGCGTGTGTAGCCGGCTTAAGCGTATGTACCAGCAGGCAAGGTGAACGTCCTGCACTCCTGCCTGCTGACTACATTATTAAAATTCTATCTAGTTCTGAATAAACGTACCTACCTACAATGTTAAGTACCTAGATCGGTACTAGGCGCTAAATGAATAGGTTCCCCTGTACTGACTCACGAGTAAAGTCCAAGCAATGCTACTCGTATACAAATGCACGCGTTTCTAATGGTCGCCTTTTCAATCAAACGTACCTATAAATATGGTTATTCTAACACAAGATTAATGATTATTGATTTACTTAAGTCTTTGCAGCCGGCAAGGTAGTCCTTCGGCGGTCAAAATAAATAGATTAGGTGACGTTTATTATCTGTTTCCCAGGTAGTAGTAGATTCATTTAACTAGACAGTAGGTATTAATGAGAAATCAGCGTTAAATTTGTGAAATTTTACACATTTCGATATGTAAGAGCAATAATGATGAGCAAAAATAAACGGTTAGGCACACTCTATGGAAAATAATCCGTTATTTTGCTAGTCATTGTCGATTAGGTATTTACACTGTTGTTTGGCGTGCACATTATCAACTTCTTCCTCTATTTAGCAAAGGATAGTAAGATCCGGGTTTAGTTCCTACAGTAAATGTGTAAACACGGAAGAATAAAAACAAGTGTAAACATGTCTTTATAAATAGTATGCCACGGGATAGATCCAGAAGATAGATTTAATTACATATTCGGTTTTTAAGTAAAGAACATAATATTTTACATTTTATTACATAAAAATTCAAAAAAGGATTGTCAGCTTAAAATATAATAAGATAATCATATAACTTTTTTCAAACTGATTCATCTCATCATCAACCAGCCGAAATTATATGTACTGGTGGAGCCAAAGGTTTGAAATTTGGCAAGCATTATTCCTTAAAGCTCATAAAGCTCGTAGAGAAAAAAGATCTAAGAATATTTCCACTCAGTGGCTCTATATCCGTGCCTAAATGAAAATATTTGAGATTTGAAATCTAATCTAATTTAGCATGCAAATAGGTAGGTAATTATAGATAATAGATAAAAAAGTCCAATAATTTCCAAAATTGACACAGAATATGTAGCGAATTAAGAAGATTTTTTTATACTAATAAACTCACACAACGAACAAGTTAAACTACTGAATAGACTGGAACTTTGGCAGACATATATATTTTCAAGGTTTACGGGGGTGAACTAGGAAAGGTTTTTCGAAATTCACGTAGAATAGAGAATTAAAGGTTTTTACTGAATAGGTGGAACTTTAGACATATCGGAAAGAACTAAGATGCGAAATATCACGTAGAATAGAGAATTAAAGGTTTTTTACTCCTATAATAACTGACTATAAGGCCAGGTCATAAAGATGCAATCTCAAGCAAAGCCGCACGCTAGGTATAGTTAAAATATTATAGTCTTTGTAAGTATATGTTCGTTTGTTTTCACGGCTGACTAACTTAGCTGATTTGATTGAAATCTTAAATGCAGATATTTTACACTAAGGAAAAGACAAACAGTAGTTATGAAAATAAAATAATAATAATAATAATATGCAGAATATGATTATGTTTCAGTCGATACATTTATTCAACGCGGACAAAGCGCGGGTGGAAAGCAAGTATATTGATGAAAAAGCAGAATAATACCCCTGGTGTTGCAGATATTTATGGGCGGTGGTGATCTCTTACCATCAGGAGACCCACTTGCTCGTTTTAATAAAATAAAATAAAAAAATACTATTAAAAGTCAGTCAATGAAAAGTAATTAATTAATATAATTATGTAATTACGTACCTACCCTACATCAAACTGTCGTCTCGTCGTCGCAATGTTCTGATAAATAGTAGATACTGTCGCTTCAGTGTCCGTCTTTCTGTCTGTCTGTCTGTAATATAATAGACCAGGTACCTACTGATTGAATAATGTTATCTTACAATAATCTACGACTAACTTTTTTTTTCATTATTTCATATTTCGTTATTTTTGAATCAAACATCAGAATATGTAGACAGCCAGTGCGTACAATCCCGCACTAATATTATAAATGCGAAAGTTTGTAAGTCCGTTTGTTTGTTTGTTACCCTTTCACGTCTAAACCGCTGAACCGATTTACATTTAATCGCTATACAGATATTATCTAGTTTGAGTCCCGGGGAAGGACATAAGTACGATAGTTTTTATCCCGGTAAATTGTATAGTTCCCGCGGGATAATGATAAACTAATTCTACGCAGTGGAGTCGCGGGCTGCAGCTAGTACCTACTACAAAGAAAAAATAACCCAAAATAGAACCTTGTGGTACCCTAAGCTTCACCGGTTTTGTTCATTCACTGCGTTTCATTTATATCCATTCTTTGAATTGTTGGACTGAGATAGGATATCACAAGGTTCTGTGCTTTAGCTAAGAAATTGTTGGAGTTTGCGGATAAGCGTCTTATTGCTCCATGAAATCGGAAGCAGCCCCACTTGTGCTTCATGCATGAGATATGTTGGCGTTCGATCTTTTGTGATACCAAATTGCTGGTGGATTGAAGTTATGAAGCAATTGGTTAATCCTTTCATACTCTTCACTTATAAAGGAAGCACAAATATCAGTCGACAGTTGCCAAGATCGATGAGCTGCTTGCCAACTTTTTGAACTGCACTTTGCTGGTAGATTGGTACCGAGCTTCAATTAGATATCAAATGTTAAAGAACTCTTCCTATTCCGTAGTTTCATAGCTTAGAGACAATACTTTCTATAAACAATGGCTGTGAACATTGTCACAAAACAAAGCCACAAATATCGTAATTAACAAACTCGCTTTTGAAAGTACTGTGTACTACTTGTTTGAGTTCGTAGTCTTGTATGGAATTATACCGTGATTCTCTTATGTAGGCGAGCATAACTGTAAAAAGCGATTAAGCTTAGGTATTTTGCTCCATGCCTCGGCACGACACCGCGGCAACGGCTCGGCAGTCGCCGGGCCAAATTAGTTTTTTTAATTCATTTGGCGAACGTGGTCGCGGGACAAACTCACGAGTTTCCAAAAACAGCCTCCGATATATAAACATGTGATTTTGTGTTGTGACCCAAAATCTTCATACACACTTATGTACTTCTAAATGTATTGTTTATGTGAAATGAAAAGTAACTGTTCTTGTACTAACTTAACGCATATACCTAACTTAAAACTTTATTTGAACCTCAGGAAGTCTCCTTTAGCTTTTGTGCCAAATACTTAATGCGGAATCGATACAAACAGGTTTTATATAAATAGCAAATACTAACTGTGATGTTATTCTGGGACGGAAAAATTCGTATTACGTGTTGTTGTTATTTGTTATTACAATTATGAATACCTAACCAGTTTTTTATCAGAGACATAATTACCTATTATGATAGTTATTTACTATTTATCTACAATCAACCTAATGCTATCGTCAGTTTGTTTCCTCAGTTTTGGGTATTTTTCCGCTTAAGTGACATGGTACGGACACGTCTAAAATAAAAAAATGTAAGTACATTATACATAGTGGTCCCTTCTGCAAACTACATAGGTACTTATCTATGCGAACACAGATCTTAGTTTTAGACTATCGCGGTCATTAGGTACTAATTTCATGATTTAAATTCGGGTTTTGTTCCGCGTACCTTGTCGTCTCGTGATCATGGCGCGTACAACCGTGACGAAATATCGAGGTTCTCTAAAATATAGGTACCTACGCGGAACAAAACCCGAATTAAAATCATAAAATTACCTATGCGAATGAGTCAACAAATGCAAATTCGGCTAAGACTAACAGACTAGGTACTTAAATCGTAACTTAGTTAGCTATGATGGCGGGATTTTGTGCAAATTTCACATTACACCTACATCTCATCGTGTCTATTCTTCATGTAGTTCTACATATTTTTTTATAACTATCGGCAAGGCTAGACCTACTATTACTTATTCTGTGCCTACTACAAAGGGCAAAATTCAAAACTCATATCTATTGTCCCGCAGACGCTAATATCTATCTTTATAAATAAATATAAATATATAATATAAATATATATAATTAAATTAAATAAATATATAATAAAGCTGAAGAGGGTCGAAAGTCTGTACATGGAAGATATTCGAAATAAAGTTGGCTGGGGATACTTAGAATCGATAACAGAACACATTCCAACAGTTTTTAGAATTTTTGTCTGTTTGTCGTTTATTTGACCGCGCATCACGTGAGTATGGCTGAACGGATTTTGATGCAAACTTTACTAATCTGTCGAGAAAATCCCCGGCCAGGTTATAGGCTATAAAAATATATTCTTAGGAAGGAAGTGCAGACTTTTTTTCAACGACTTCGAGTACCCAGATAAACTAACAGATGGCGCTGAAATTAATACGTTGCTAGATACGTTGTGACATGAATACGTCACTGAAAAAGGATTTATTTTGCCAAAATAACTCAAGTTTAGAAAAGGGGGCGTATCGCCAAACCCAGTATAATTTTCATATGTCCAAATCTGGCACTTCTTGCATTGAAGCCAGTCTTCGAAGAGAACTTTTTTTTTTTTTTTTCTATACTCATGAATGTCACTGTTGTTTACCTTCTGTTTCTTATTTTTGACTGATAACATAATTAATGGTACATTGACAGTAATACTTTTCAGAAAACTTCTATACAATCATTACATACTGAATTAAATTGGCCTCTCTCCTTTTTCCACGGAGAGATGGCCATACGTAGAATAAAAAAAAGTCAAAGCACGATATGCATTATTTTGGGATTAGAACGAAATACTACTCTTATACTTTGCAACAAATACTAAAACCATCATTACTTTAAGAAACTAGCATTATAACCACGTAAAACATGAGCACTCTTAAAAAGATTTGTAGGTACCAGACAAAACAAAACAACAGGATATGTTGGCTATACCGTAGCTCCCACCCATGATAGAAACTGAACTAAACGGTACCTGGCGGGGTAAAGTCGACGCTTCTATGAATTATTTCGATTGGTCATCCCTTATGGCCTTCTACCCCGGAATTACCCTAAACGCTCTTAAGTTTTTGTGAGAGAAAATCTCATCAGGTACTATAGAGTATTGTGTGAAATATCGAAATCTACGCAAAAACTAGTTATTTAATACGAGAGTGAGAGGGACGGTATACGATACGAACTTCGATTTTCGAATTTCGTAGTAGATCCCAGACAGAGCACAGCGCCATCAACAAACACTGTTCTTAAGATTTGTATTTAATGGCAATGTACACTTATATAATAATGTGTCGCTCCGCTCAGCTGTTTCCACTAGAGATGTGCTGTGTGCGAATGTGTAAATGAAGCGTTACTATTGGTTGATGAAAACACATTCCTCGCAGCTTATTGGTGGAAACGCTCCTTTATAACGTACTTAGGTAGGTATTTATATTTTTAAAAACTCTGCTTCAAGTGTTTTAGCACCTAATACCTAAGTGTTAATTTAGGCAAGTGTTAATAAAGTCGAGCTTCACAACCGGATGAACTAATGCAGCAAAGTTTACCTTTGTTATAAACAATTAAGTCGGTACCTACCTGGGTTATTATTTCGAGAGGTTCAATTGTGTTCAGACTCAAATTTTCAGTTATAAAATTAGAAATATATCGTTTATTGTTTTTAAGTTGCTTAAGATATTATCACTGAAACTTGTGGTAAATATATTTTATTCTATTTTATCTTTTTTTCCACAATAACTTAAATTTTCTGCACAAAAGTCAGTTACGTGGTCAGGTTCGGATTATCCCTGACTACTTTGTAGTATTGTAAAAAATACAAGGTATAGAAAAACTTGCTGTTTAAACATGGATTGAATATTCATAATATGATATACCATTCATGCAAACATAAAAAATTAGGACATTGATAAGATTATTTTTTTCTACATTTCCCGTTGTTCCAAAATACACCATCATTTTCGTAGCCACACTTATTAAGTATATTTTAAACAAAAGAGGTCAAACCTCCTGGAAATCCTTTTTTAACTATAAGCAACTTTGAAAATAAGACTGCGTAAATATGACGTATAATGTTTATCGCAAGCCATAATCATTTATCTATAATTAATGTAATAAAGGTTCAAGTTAGATTTGCGTCAAAGATCGAGCGTCATTTTCGTTACGGTTGCGACTTGGTGAGTATTGGGTAAATAAATATAATGTTTTACTGGTGCTGTGTCATTTGCAGTTAAGTTATTAAATATTGATTTCATTTGCTTCAAGCCTATAGGATATTTACTGCAGAGCCGCGAAAGTAAGAACTTTTCAATTTCGTGGTCATCATTTTCGTGGTGCTATGGGCCACGAAACTGATTAAAGACCACGAAAAAGATGATTTTCCCTACAAGTAGAAAAAATACAGACCACTTTTTAAACAATTTTCTGCTTTTTACAGTGTAATCGTTTATGCCGTTATTGATTTAATTGATTTAAATGAAGAATGGTTGACCGTCAACAACATTTGCTCCAGGTGTGGTTATAGGAATTATGACCAGTGCGACGCCAATTTTGTTCAAGGTTCAAGGTTCAAGAATTATTATGCCCTGAATGTACGTGTGAAATGTATATATCTAAATATTAAAAAAAACTTCGTCATTTAGAGGAGCATTTTGTTGTGTTGTTTCGTTGTAACATAATTTCGTTCGGGTCTACCGTAGACCTGCACGGGGGGAAGGTATTGAAAGCTGTTTTGGTTTGTGAGTTGAAGTTATTAATCTTACTTTAATTAAATAATTTCTAGATAGTATTTAAAAGGTTACAAAAATGACAATTTGTAGTCGTCATTTTCGTGGTCAAGTTTTAATTTTTTTTTATATAGATATCGATTGTCTATTTCTGTTGATACCTGATTAATTAAATAATGCTTATTCGTTTTCTCATTATGATCGGATTTTCATTCAAATTGTACAATTATAAGATTTTAAAATAAACAAAATGTTCTTTTTCGTGGTCCGGTGCTCATTTGTTACCGTTAAAATTGGATTTTTGCTTTTTTTAACCAAAATAAACTTTATCGATCTCTTATAATATAAAGCATCTTATCGGTACATATCCTTATGTTCAAAATAAAACAGACCACATCAAAATGTGTGTTTTTATTTCTGTAACATTTATCTTACACCTCAAATAATTAAACAGACCACATCAAATGTGTGTTTTTATTTCTGTAACATTTATCTTACACCTCAAATAATTACCCACCTACCAGTTGCGTGGCGACTTAACAACATGATTCCCACCGGGTTTCTCGATTTTTATACGTGACTTCAGTAACGGCCAGCATTGCAAGAAGTGTGTTCACTAACAATATAATACAATACAATACAATAACTCTTTATTGCACACCAACACAGTAAGCAGTAGGTACAGAAAACTAACTAATTACTAACAGCTATTTATTACATCCAAAGATATCATAATTCACTCTCCGGGTTGTCTAACGTAAATGTTCCCTTCACGCTACTATAATAGGTAGGACCCTGTCACTTTAACATTACAATCAAAAGCTAACCGTGCGAGTCTACCTTTTCTCTCGTTGTTATTTGTACACTATTTTATCTTACTTTTAAAATACCGGCCAAGTGAGTGTCTGGCCACGCGTAGTGTTACACTACGTTAGAGATATGGTTTCGTACTAAATAATATGCGCAAATAAATTATTACGCTTTGATCGACTATTGACTATTGATTGAAACCGTGGTGGCCTAGTGAAGCCGTGGTGGCCTAGTGGTTTGACCTATCGCCTCTCAAGCAGAGGGTCGTGGGTTCAAACCCCGGCTCGCACCTCTGAGTTTTTCGAAATTCATGTGCGGAATTACATTTGAAATTTACCACGAGCTTTGCGGTGAAGGAAAACATCGTGAGGAAACCTGCACAAACCTGTGAAGCAATTCAATGGTGCGTGTGAAGTTCCCAATCCGCACTGGGCCCGCGTGGGAACTACGGCCCAAGCCCTCTTGTTCTGAGAGGAGGCCTGTGCCCAGCAGTGGGACGTATATAGGCTGGGATGATTATGATGGGATGATGATCGACTATTACTTGTTAACCTGTAAAGCCTACTAAGCTGCGATAGTTTTCTTAATAAATTCGTTCTGTTATTGGTGGTAACCAATAGAAACACTTCATTTACATATCCTCGTACAGCACATCTCTAGTGGTAACAGCTGAGCGGAGCGAGACGAGATAAATGAAGCGTTTCTATTGGTTAATGAAAAACATATTCCTCGCACGCAACACATACTCGCACATCTCTGGTGGATACGGAGTCTTAGCCTGAGGAGGGAGGGGCCACTTGACTCTAACTACAAGTATTATTTTCATGGCATCTTTCAAAAAGTCTATATAGACGTAGAGTCTATAGACGGTAAATATACCTAATATAAAATGAGTAGGTATGCCAGTATTTGGCTAAGTAGGTACGTGAAACAACCAATATTGTTATCTACCTATATATACATATAGGTCTGAAGTCAAGAAGTATTTGGACCACGTAAAGTTTTCCTCTTTTTGGCTGGCTGCGGGTTTTCTAGGTATCCTACCTTTCGCGGAACCGCAAATATAAAAATATTTTTTCTTCGGGCCAGTCATCGCTAAAATTGTATTGGCTCTACTCTAACTATAGACCAGGTAACATTTGGCAATGAAGCTGTCTCAAGTCCAAATGTTCTGCCTGTGATAAAGTAACATTTGCTTTAGGCAATAGCTACTTACATTTGTGTACACTTCCTTCATCCACTACCTGTGCAATGAATGAGCCTCGTGTCAAAAGTGAATTTGTCGCATTCCGTTGAAATTTATGCTGTTAATTTTTAATGGTGGCTCTACACTATATCTATTCTGTGGCTGTACACGGAAGACAAACAATTTAGTTGCTTGTTTTAAGATAGGTACAGTCGAACAAATTGAATCATGACCCAGGGTGGAACTAAGATTGGTTTTTTGGAATCTTTTTGTATTTTTTATTTCAATTCCAAATTTTTACTTTTACGGTCATCCCGTAAAACCGAAATTGAAAATACAAACTGAAATATAGTGGTGGTGACTGATGTAACTGATGTGGTGGTAACTGATGGTGCTAGACCATCAGTGGTGTAGCGGTATAGCACGCGGTACGGATTACCGAGGACCTGGGTTCGATTCCCAGTGATGGTCTTATTTTTCTGTTTTTTCTGTGCATCTATATTTCAGTTTGTATTTTCAATTCCAGGGTGGAACCTTTTTGCTACTAATGTCATGTTGACATTTCATACTTTTGTCAAGGAAATCATAGTGTAATTGATTATGAAAAGGTTGCACCCTGGGTCATGATTCAATTGGTTCGACTGTACTGGTATACTCGTAGGTATACCTACATTATTTTGTCTTTGCATGTTAAGCTACTTTTTAGAACTTTACGTAAACGAAAATAAAAATTAATTCCACATAATACTACATAAATTTCATTGACATTGTTTTGTCGATTTTATTAGTTTTATTAATTGTTTTGATTTTGGGTGTGGATAGGTATAGTTTACGATCTACTTGAATTATTGTATGCCCTGACAGGGCGTCATGGATTGGCTTTTAGTAATATTGTAGCACCTTATATTATGTGACATGACGTTACAATGAATAAATGAAGAAAATATTTCTATATAAATTTCACGGTCATCGTTCATCCACCATTACCTCTCATATTTCGTTTTTTAGATTTTTTTACCGTACAACGGCAAAACCTACTAGACAGACACTGGCAAAATTGTCCTCCAATGGACAGAGCCATATTTTTCTAAAAATTTAATCTATAAATTTCACCTATCGATGACAGCGTAAAGCTAAGAAGAAATCGCAATTTGATATAATTATTTTATGTTATTCTTAGTTATTTACTGTTGAGTTAAAATACTTGATATGATGTTGTTTTATTAACATTTTTTGTGTTATGTATGTTAAGTTATTAACATATGTTAATTACAAACTTATTAACACTTAAAACTAAAGTTTGCGTGTTTAACGGTCCCTTATTAACAGCATCAGTTGCAAATCTGGCTCGGCTATTAGAACAATCTATGTTTTCTTCCGGTAGAACTGTTAGCAAAGACAAACGTTTTTAATTTAAATACAGCTGCGAATAGATTACTCACTGTTTGTCTTTACCTGCGCAAGAGCCGCTGAGGACGCCCATAGAGGTTTATATAAATAGAAAAAACTTGAATCGCAGAGCCGTGAGTGGCGACGTGGGTATATAATGTTATGATAAAATTTAAGATGTCAGAATAGAGCCTCTAAAAGACGAACACGGATGCCTTTTAATTGTTTATATTTTTATTTGATAGGAGTCCACAACGTAACGAACGACACGTATAAAATTGGTTTTCATCGATAAGCAAATATTTCTAATTTTCTAACTATGGTTTTTTATCTGTCTTGGTTGGACTCTTTGGACAGGTGAAGACAGTTTGGTTGGAGTTAGAATTGAGTTTAAAATTAGAAACTGTGTTGCTTAATGTTAATGAAACGTCTGCTGAGGTGAAACTGAGCTTGTCGACATTTGCACCAGGTCATTCGCAATCCCGGACGGCTTGGCGATGGACCCGCTGGCGCCTGCGCCGCTGGCCGTCTCGACTGAGTTCATGGAGCGCATCGGCTCCGGCCTCACCCTGCTCAGGGACCACGGGAAGAAAGTCCACAAGGTATTTCAATCTTATACGAACCACAACAGCAGTACTAGTAAGAGGTATAGAAATATTATCGTGTTTTTCTTACAGCAGCAAAATTGCATTTTTTTGATGCTTCTGCTATTAAGTACTAATTACATGTATACTCCATACCAAGGTTGCCAACTATTTTTTATGCAAAAATAATGTTTCCAGCTAAAGGCATAAAAAATATGAACTGAAAAAAAAAAATGCTCTGAAGAAAAGCTTTTAAAAACAGTAAGGGGCTGTTTCACCATCCATTGATTAGTGTTGCCTAATAGAATTAGATAACATTATTATAAATGTGGCTATACCCTACCAGGGTGCATAATATTGTAAGACTTATTAGAATAAGGCCTTATGTATTTTATGTTTTTGCCAAATAAATAAATACTAAATACTTAACTGACGGTTAAATGTGATTACCGTCTCAATTTGTTTTGTTCGAATAGACGGAGACGGCATCACATTTAACCGTCAGTTAACACTAATCAATGGATGGTGAAACAGCCCCTAAGTGTTCAGTATTTAGTAAAAAACAAAACTAGTTAGTATCAACTTTAAGAAAATGGCCAACCCAAACCGCATACGTAGGGACTGATTGGAATATAGTAGGTATTTTTGCGTGCTAGGTGCACTGTCCCGTGCGGACTCGTAAATACAAAATGCCGATATTCGATCTTATGTGGGTCCCAAATTAACATCGTGATCGACTGAACCTACCTACATTACGAAAATGATAACCTAACCTAACCAACGAAAAGTTGGAATACCGATTTTGATAAAAAATGTGTAAAAACCATCGCTAGAAAACCTGCTTTCAATTTAAAAAACCGCATTCAAATCGGTTCACCCGTTTAAGAGCTACGGTGCCACAGACAGACAGACACACAAACAGACACACCGACACACATAACGATCAAACTTATAACACCCCTCTTTTTGCGTCGGGGGTTAAAAATTAGAAAATATTTATTTTTGTTAATCGTTGTGCTTATATAGTATCAAGGTTGGGACTTCCTAGTAAGTATATTAATACCTGTATCAGGACGTCCCTTATCATATCACACAGAGTCAAAATATAGCACAATTATATTATTAATAGTGCGGTTGGCAACCCTGGCGCTACCACCGCTTAGTTGCAGAGTAGCAAGGTGACTGTTTTTGTTGATTGTTCAATAAGCGCATGCAATTCTGGCTGTGCACTGTGCAAGGCTGGCATTGGCCTAGGTAAGTATCAGTAGATTTATTATTACATTTTATTCTTCTGTTTCTGTATCGCTTAGGTACTAGGTATTTATGTACAATAAAGATTCATTGTATTTTATTGTATTGTAAAGCTTAAATGTGAGTGTAGGTATGTGTCTATCTGTTTGTCTTTGGCTATTCCCAAACGGAGGAACCGATTTCGAAGTGTTTTTTTAACCGGAAGCTAGTATGGTTCTTAGTATTTAATTAAAACTAGTTTAGCCGTTTCTGACATATTCAACTTTAAAATGATAATGTTGGATGTTTTTCAACTTGTCTTTCCAAGTCACTTAGTTTACACTGATTCCAAGTCAATCCATCCTCCGACTTTAAAACGCAAAAAGTTTCTACTAATTTCGTTTCTACTAATTTTTGGGTTTTAGAGTTTAGTGGTCAAAATGGAAGAAACAGAAGCCTTATATTTTTGTCATACATTTCCGTCGGTTGGCCCGTCCTTGTGTCTGTCTTACCGCGGCTTAGTTCACAGACTCTTAGAAAAATGTAATCAAATTTTGAAAATGAATAAACTCAGTGTATAGGTGAAAAACTGAAGTAAATAACCTGTTGCATGTAGTAGTAACGTGTCTGTATAGATTAATTGACGTTCCATATTTGAAAAACTAAAGTTTTTCACCTGTATCTCTCTACGCGAAAATTGTTGCGCGTGGCTCTATCGACACGAACTTGGTAATTTTTTCATAGTTTCACGAAAACTTCTAGTCATGTCAGCTGCCGTCTCTACTTCCTCTATGAATAGGAAATTAATCATTCGAAACAATCGACTGTAAGTGCTAAGGTAACGGCGCCTATTACCGGGGGTATCGAAATCGACGGCCATCACCGCGGCAATTTAAAATACGCATTTTATAATCAAACCGATAGATTTCTTAAAAAAATATATTTTACAAGATAAAAGCTTATTTAGTCGACTCACGGATCTATTAGCGCTAGTGTATGTGAATGAATCAAATATCTCGCAATTCGTGATTTTCCGAAATGGCACCGACGGAAGAGGATTTGCCATACTAACGTGTGACACCACATACAAGCAGACTCGAATGTTATTTAGTGTTTTACAAAATATTTATGGCAACTGAACTAATGTTATGGTTTTTAAATGGCTTTTTATAGTTTTTTGTACGAGTTCTGAATACTTTTTGTACATTTTTCGGCCCGGAAATACGATTAAAATGGAAAATAAAATACAGCGGCGATAGGCGCCATTTTTAACTGTTGATTGTAATACCGTGGTATATCGCGGTAATAGTTAAAGTGGTAGTTTTGGTTCTTCAAGCTTTATTTTTGGTATAAATTATCGTTTATATAATTTGTTACAGTTATTCCAATCTTGATCTATTCACGCTTTTAAAAAACTATTTCCGTGGTATGAAAAGTATTAACAAACTCTTAATTTTTAGCAAAAACTTCAATACTGAATTTGTAGTTTCTATAGAAACCGTTATTTTGCCAAGTTGTTTAAATATTGCGATGAAATTTTATATTTACTTACCAGTTATGTAATTTTGGTTATATGCCAAGGATGTAATAAGTATATTTGATTTGTAATTCAAACACAACTCTATCCTATAGTTTTTATAGGTCGGAATTAGATTTTACAATACTCCAAATTAAGCCAATTAACGATGGTATGATCGCATAACCCTCGGTAATAGAATGTTTGGGAATCTATTACCGACCCATTCAATTGTCTTTAGGTCGGTAATAGGTTCTTAAAGAAGTCCCTATTACCGAGTGACATTTTATTTTTCTGTTAAAATAATTCACATTTAGGGTACCGTAAGTGCAGATTTTTTTGATAAAGTTGTGACTTTTACTCAGCATGCATACATCATACTATAACTGGTGGCATAAGCATAATAAAATACAATGGGCTGGATACACTATTCGAATCATACTTTAGTTTTTTATTTAAATTTCCTCAAAAAATATTTGATGTACAATTTATTATACAGAACCAAAGCCATTACCCTTTTTTAATCCCTCGGTATTAAGTTCCAAAACATGTGTCGGGTTCCTTTTACCGATGGTAGAAAATTGCCGTTTTTTTATACCCTCGGTAATAGAAGCTCAATTCGCGGTAATGGAATCACAGCCTGTCCATTACCACGGTAATGGAAGATTTGGGTATTTAGATTTCAATAATTATTTTATCAAATACTAATAACTAAAACGAGCCCAAAAAAGCCCAAAAGTCCAAAAGCCCAAAAGTTAAGACACTGAAAGTTCAATAAACGCTCTTAAATAAAAAAAATGTTCTCGTTTGTTAAGGATCTTTGATACCCTTAATTTTTGGGACTCATTTGAAAACTTCCTTAAGTACCACGGTAATAGGCGCCGTTACCTTAACCCAATGCAGTGTCGCTTGTTTTTATAAATAGTGGCCGTACCACACAAACGTGTTTTAATGCGGAATAGAAAGTTACATTTAAATTTAATGCTCAATATTATGTAATAAAATTTCCAATGTCTCCAAAGAAGACAGTGTTCTTAACAGAACGCCTAGATAAAAAGAATCCTATGACAACCAAATGTTGTCCCCTGGTTTTAAAATGCAAGATGTATGAGATGTATAGCTTTAGGCAAACAGTCACTCACTTTTGAATTAAATAGGATATGGATTGGGTAGAAGTGCAGTTGGAAATCGAACATAGATTTGTAACTACATACTTAATTTGAATTATAAAAAAACTCGCTAACACCAGCTCGCTAAGGCTGGCGGACTCGCGCATCGAGAGTTTCGTACGAATTTATAGCAATGCCACCTTTATCCTATAAATTTCAAGATTCTAGGACAAGCGGAAGTACATAGGGGTAATTTAACATCGAAACACCTATTTTAATGTACAGTCAAGTGTAAAAATATGAACTTATTCAAAGTCTCAAAAATAAGTAGCACAAACTCCGACGCCATAAGGCCGTAGTAACATATTTTCGAGTGGTTTGAATAGATACTTATTTTTGCACTTCATTGTACTGTATCTTTGGATTGCGTTGACTTAGAAGTTTGATTTTATTTTCTCTGCTTCAAATGCTAACAGACCTGAGTATTTTAGATTAATTCCAGCTTGATACCTCCACACGTTCCTGGGTAAAAGGATCTTGACGGACGGACAGACAAACAAGTGATTCTACGAAGGGTTCCGTTTTTCCTTTTGAGGTACAGAACCCTAATAAAGAAGTACATAATATTATTAGTTACCTACTTAGTCAATTACTAAAGTTGCGCTACGAGTCAGGTGTTGGTGGCGATGATTTTTGTTTTGCTGGTTTACGGTGGCCTCAAGATTATGGAAGCGAAACAGTACTTGATTAATGTTAGCAAATGCGCAAGAAATTGGCTACGCTAAGCATTGTCTCGAGTCGTGGTACTCGGGTCACGCAGATTCGTCGTCCTTCCATCGAGTAGCCGTACTTATTTCCTCACTGATTTGTCGGTACGCTGTGCTCGCAAAATACGTAATTTGTCATGAAATATTCCACAATTCAATTATCTGTCAACATCAGAAACAATACCATATCCTACATCACTAGCTCTACATTTTTTTATGAAGTCAAAGGCCGTAACAATAGATATACAGGTATTGTTATGGCTTATAAAAAATATTTTTATGAGTCTGACAATACGCAGTGTGCAAGCTATTGTAATGCCAAAGAATAATACCTACTATACACTCCTTATAATGGTATATCTGGGTATAATAGCTGTTTCAAAAATACTTTGCTGTGCCGTCATGCGTATCGGAATATAATTATTTAATGACTAAACCCGGAAACATGTTAATCATAACCGACGTAAAGGAAAAAACCATTTTATCGTTAATAATTTTTCACATTTTTGGTGAATTTCACATTTCAAATAACCGTATCAAAGCCAAACACAAATTTAGGAGATTTTGAAAGTGTATTATTTACGTCACTGGTGAGTCTATTATAGATTTTAAGAAGTTATATGAGATCTTTCCCACTACTTGTACTCCGGTCAATATAGACATTTCAATTTACATAAATTCCGACAAAGATGAATTTTGATGGAGTTCTTGGGTACACTATTAGGAATAAAGTATCAAAAGTCCCCAATGATCCCATTCCCATGTGTACTCAAAAGTTATTCGGGGTCAAAGGTTTGGGGTTTGGGGGTTTGAGGGGGTCCATATCGGCTCGCATACTTATTCATTGAAAGTCCGAATGTAATGTTTATCAGAATTATCGTTGTCATAACTCTTTTTTCTCTTAATCTAATGATTGTTTAGAATTGTTATAAAATAAACCTAACCTAACCTATAGTTTTCTACAGAATGATCATTTAAAATTTTTAGAAAAATTTAAGGTTTCAGTGGGAAAAAAATTCTGACAAACGATGATTCGGACAAAAATTACGGTATGACTAGCAAAGAGTATGCGAATTTTGGCGCTCCCCTTTAAATTATCTACAAAAATAGTTCTTATACATTGTTTTCTAAGAATTACCATTCCTGAGATAGGTGTCGCGATTCTAAAAGTTGAAGGAGTCACGTTCTACATGATAATAGTATATTAATAGTATATTTATTTATTAAATTATGGCCAGCCACTTGCTTGTTTACCATCCATTCGAATAAAAAAAAATTCGAGTCGAACATGCGCACCAAGGGTGTTGATTTATATGAATATCCAGTGTAAGCAGAGCCTGCTCCTAAGCAAAATTACATACAGTGTGGGGCCATTTTAGATTGAATACTGACATAGACAGACAAACAATACATAAAAAATTAAGATTTTGATTAAGCTGTACGAGTAAGAGCTAGTAGTACACAGAAAGTTCTTGACAAACCGTCGAATTGACCGACAACAAAGTGCTCCTAAAGAGTTCCGTTTTCGACGACTGAGGTAGGAACAGAACAGAACCCAAAAAAGAGATAACGTAGTAATAAAATAGGTACCTCTACACAAAACTTAAAGTCTGGTATGTTCAAAATAGATTACAGGCCTACGTTTAAATGTACTATTTAATTTTGTGATTAATGCTTTACTTTGTTACAGATTAGGAAACGAATCACACAAATCTAAACAAGTGCCAAAGACTAAACCTACTTGGTGTGAAAGATTTAACCTTTACCAATACGACGACAACAACTTGGAGGTAACAGTATGGCATAAAGGAAAACAGAAGAATTTTATGGGCCGGTAAGTAATAATTTAAAGTCATTGCTAGGTACCTTTATGACGCAATTCCTCCGGTTATGGTTATCCGATGCACCTCATTATAATTTCTACCTACTGCGAAAGACGTTGGAATTGTACTGGAAAACTGTTATTTATCTGATTACTCAGAAGTATATTATACGCACCTATTTCTATATATCTACTGCTACTATTATATTCACTATTAGGTATAGCTTCTTGTGCGTCAGTTGATATGGTATTTCCACTTGCGGTTTTGCGTTGCGAATGAAAAATGCGTCTTTTTTTACAGCTATTGTTCTCTCTCTACCTATTCATACTTATCTTGTAAATGCGAAAGTAATTCTGTTTTTTTGTTTATCTGTTTGTCTGCCCGTTACATCTTCATACTTAAACCGCTGCTCCGATTTAGATTAAATTTGGTAGATACCCTGGGAAGGACATACAATAGTTTTATCTCACCCTAGCTACTTAGCATAAGTTGCGCAACTATTTCGATCGGTAGATATTTTCACCAGTGGCTCGTGCAGTGCTATATTAAACTACTGCAACACAAAGTACCTATGGGCTAAAAAACAAGGGCATTTTTAGGGCTCTGTAGTGAAAATGGCAAAAACGGAACCTTTATAGTTTCGCCATGTCCGTCTGTCTGTCTGTCTGTCTCTGTCTGTCCGTCCGCGGCTTTGCACAGGGACTATCAATGCTAGAAAGCTGTAATTTTGCACGAATATATATTTAAACTATGCCAACAAAATGGTACAATAAAAAATTTCAACAAAATATTTTTGAGAGTAGCTCCCAGACTTAAATTGGGGGTGATTTTTATTTTCTCATCCAACCTTGTAGTGTGGAGTATCGTTGGATAGGTCTTTTAAAACAATTTGGGTTGCTAAAACGATTTTTTGATTAAGTGATTTGTTTGCAAAATACTCAACTTTAAAGTGCAAATTTTCATTAAAATCGAGCGTCCCCCCCCCTCGCCCCCTATAATCTAAACCGGTGGGTGGAAAAATTTGAAAAAAATCAGGATGCTAGTAAGTATATCAAACTTACAAGGAAAACTATAACGGTTAAGTTTTCGTGAGAATTATTAGTAGTTTAAGAGTAAATAGCAGCCAAAGGTATAAAATTTACCTAAACTTGGAAATTTCCGTACAAAATACGAAATCCTACGAAAAATATTACTTAATTTTTTCGTAATGGCTACGGAACCCTATTTCGGGCGTGTCCGACACGCTCTTGGCCGGTTTTATTTTGAACCAATTATACCTACTATTACTATAGGTACTGTAAACAAAACCGCTGCGATCTATCATGAATTGATTAGTAGTAAGCATTTCATGGGAATAACAGGTAATTTGTTTATTGTTAGCGTCTCGCAAGAAGTATTGTAATCACTCGGACGTGTACTTTGGTCGTGTTGCAACTTGCTCGAGATAAAGAAACACCGTTTATCAAATCACGTCTGCGGGAGATTTTGTAACACAGCAGCAGCAGACACGGTCAAGGACACCTTATCCGTTATCAATTAACATATTTTATTACAGTAATATGAGATGTGCGTTGATAATTATAATTTCAACACTTGGCCATTTCCTAAATACTCCTAATAGAAATAGGTACAATTTAGGTGCATTGCATACTTATTATGGATATAAATTAAGACAAGACAATGATGATGTTTAGATATAAAATAAACACTGATTACTTAGTTCATGTTAAAAGGTAATCAATGTCCTTAAGTACCAACATGTGTATTTTGCCATGATTCTAGTCTAAAGGCACCTACCTGAGATGTTGACTTCCAGCCGTATTGTAAACCTAAATATGATTGACCTAGGTACTTATTGTTAAGTGAATTAAGTGATTTGGTTTAAATCTAAATATCTAATTATATTATTATAGCCTTCGCAAGTTTAAAAGCTGTAAGTTCTTATTTTATTCTGCCTAAAATTGGCTTGCTGGTAGAAACTAGCCATCGAACATAGGGTTCTTCCACGACTGTTTTAGTAGTACTTAATAATAAATCGTATATGAGAACTAGCCAATCCAGACCTTAGGCTTCAATATATTATCCAAAGTTATAAGAAGAAATGATATTTTATGTTGTTATATTTTTTTTTATATTGTTATAAATAAATTTCAGGACTGACCTTTGAATTAGCACTTTTAGCACTTGGCACCCGTTTAGATCTCACTTCTTTTGTCGTTAAAATCAACAATCAAGGCATATCATAATATTGAACTTGGCTCTAATTTCACATTTATGTTTTGATGGGATTAGATATATTAATAATAATAATAATAATAATTTATTTATTTGCATAGAATATGGTTACATAATATGGATGTTATAGGTACCTATACAATTTGATGTCCAGATTTTAATGACCTAAGTTATCTGTAGAGTTGGTTTAACTTTTTGGTCTAAGAAATTCAAAATGTAGTACTTAAATGCTAAGAATATTAACTATTAAATTAACTAAAGACGTAATTTTCTACAAAATTATCAAAAAATCCTATAACAATACGACCGAATCAGACAGTACAGGAACTAAAGTCAGTTGCACTCGGTAGTTTTCCATTGCAACAAATTCTATCGGATATGGTGCATTAAAAGTTATCCGCTTACCAAACTGTAAGGTACATAACCTGAATAAGACTGGTATTTAAACATACTGCAATAACTATTTAAAAATCTGGTGGAACTTATTTTCCTCTAATCAATACGTAATCGCTAAATATAAGTCATTTGCTTACAAGGGCATACTCGTACCCGTTTTGTCATACACTATAAAACTGCCTCTCAGGGGAAAAAACTCGTGTATAAGCGAATTTTGGTAGTTTTAGAGAATGGTGTTTTAAACCACATAATAAAAGTACTGACAGGTGGGGGTGGAGCTAACTTTGATAAGTGAACGGATATGCGTGAAATTTGCCATACGGGTAATAATGTACCCTGGATTAAAATATAGATTATGTATAGGCTACTTTTTTCTTTTCCCGCGACTTCGCTCGCGCAGAATTAGTATGTAGTTTAAAACTTTGTGATCCTTTTTTAATAATTATTATCAAAGTATGAATACAAACACATATTTATGTATTTACGTAATTATGCATGCATAGGTCCGAAATTTCAATGTTGTTTTATATTTTACACCACTGCTTTGCGCTTGCGTAATTAATTTTGAAATTTATTCCAAAAGCGTCAAATTACCTACTGCTAAGTAACTCTGAATCATTTGCAGCGTGTAGGTAACGGGTCGCCGTAGAATAATTATGATTAATTATGATTAGAGTCTTAAGTGGAGTGTTATCGATTGATTGTATCTAAACATTTTCTTACATATTTTCATTTTAAAAATATACATAATTCGTAATATTGTTCGTAGTACCTGAGTCAGTACTCGTACCTACGTCTGTCAAATGTGCCATGCTTCTAATTAATTATTTTTTTATACGAAATCATTGTACCTACTCTTCATTAGCCTACCCCTTGTTCTCAGATGCATCATCGACCTGTTAAAGTTAGATCGCGAGAAGACACACGAGCTGTGGCAAGAGTTGGACTGCGGCTATGGCACCCTCCATCTACTGGTCACGATCAGCGGCGCTGTGCGGCCTCCACCCGCGGACAGCGTGCCCACCACGCAGAGCGTGAGTCGCGTCTCCGTGCCCGCGGATAAATATGTAAGGAATTCCATTCCACATTATACGCACCTACATACCTAAAACCTCACACATCTGTCTTGACTTTGCACTATAATAAGTACCTACAAGATGCTCGCGTTCAGGGCCGGACCGCCTTGTATGAACTGAACACTAGTCAATATTTGGGTGTCTTTGACGGAACGGATAGGTACTCGCACGCACCTCACACACCGCTTACCTTTTTGAGAAAATCTTCTTCGGTACAAGTGCATCAGGATCAGAAGGAGTCTCTTAAAAAATATAATTATAAGTACATATAAACATCGTCAAGTTACGAGTAGTTATTAGGATTCAAATGTACTTAGCTACACTACGATTATTTCCACTTTGACACTGGGGATGGCTCGGTTTAAATCGTAAAGGTAAATTACAAACAAATTACGACAAATTACTATTTGTTTTGTTTTTTACTTTCAAAGCTTGTCTATTATACAAAGCCGGATTAGACGTTGTCGCGGCCATGGCCAAATCTTGATTTCAATCATTGTAGAATTGCCGAGTGTCAAAGTGGAGATAATCGTACTGTATACATATGTAGGTACATATGAAATGTATGTACTTACCTCTAGATCACTACAACAGTTTGCGATATCGCAACTAAATACTGGCGATGTTTCTATTATTATTAATACGAGACCTGTCAATAAAAACTAATTATTACAAATTTACCAACACGACATGTGCGTCAATTTACTATTTGTATTGCTGAGCAGTAAGTATCACTTACGTCATAAGAACTACTCATATGGTCATTAGCCCAGCGCTGAGCGCATCATGTGCTGTTCCTCTGTACTTTCCTAAATAAAACACATACCTACATACTTTAGTGTCTTTAAAGACTGACTGACGCAGAAGTTTTTTCCATGCACGACTTAAATATGGAACCAGCTAGGTACCTGGGACAGTGTTTCCGGAGCGGTACAGGCTAGGGATCTTTAGAAAACGAGCCTATCAATATCTCAAAGGACCGGCAACGCACCTGTAATACCCCTCGTGTTGGCAGGTGTCCATGGGCGGCGGTGATAGCTAACCATCAGGTTTCCCTCATGCTCGTTTTCCCCCTCTTACATAAAAAAAATCCTAAGGACATCCTCTGCAGTGTGATATGTGAGGACATCTGCAGTATGGAAAGACTATAACGTACATGGAGTGCCATGGACCTAAGATTTCTGATACGTAGGTACCTGCCGATGAAGCCTGTCATAGGGTTGACGTAAACGTAACTTTACAAATTTCCTCCTAATTTTAAATACTCCTATATTGCTCTCAAGAGGGCTTCAGACGAATCAAGTAGGTAGTCAGATTCTGCTCAAACAAGTATAGTTTTTATCACATTTTTTAAATCAATATCGGCAAAAAGTTACGGACCTTGGGTGTATCATTATATTTCATAGAAAAGTAGATACCTACCAAAATTTATTCATCTGTTTGTGTCGGTAATATGTAGACTATAAGTTTCATTTTACTTTATTTCGTTGGCCGTCTAGTTAAATTGGTTCCTAGATGTACCCACTTGCTTCTCAAGCATGCTGTTAGGTACTTATCCTTGTGGTAAATTGGTAATATTCCACATTGGAAAGTCTGGCAAACATCATTTTAATGCTCGGATCTAAATCGACCACAACTTATGACCACAGATGTATTACGGGCAATGACCGTAATCTAAACAACATTAGGTGCATCTTACTTCACAATTGTAGAGAGGAACCCTCTTAGTAACTGTTACTCTCACGGACCGGATGGAACAGATCAGTTTATAATAACACCAAGCTCTATAAAATTTGTATCAGCTGCATGTATATTTTACTATTATTACACCCTATCTATCACGGATATCAGCTTTAAGCTGTATGTATGTATATTTAATAATAAAGGTAGGTATACTCGTATAAAACGAATCACAATATTTAAAAACCGGACAAGTGCGAGTTGGTCTCGCGCACCAATGGTTCCGTACAAATATTTTTATTATGTATGATGTAACTAAAAGTGTATGCTTTTCGCAATTTTTCCTTTATCTGCGCTATAAGACGTTGCTTCGTACCAAATTTCAAGATTCTGAGTTCACGGGAAGTACCCTGTAGGTTTTGATTCCCTTGTGAGTGTCGAAAATTTGCAGCATAAACGGCTGTATCTTTTGGTTGCGTTGGCTTAGAAGTTTGATTTTTTCACAGCTCCAAGGGACAGTAGACCTTAATATTTGATATGAATTTCAGCTTGATACCTCCACGCGTTCCTGAGAAAAAGGGTCTTGACAGACAGACAGACGGACAACAAAGTGATCCTATAAGGGTTCCGTTTTTTCCTTTTGAGGTATGGAACCCTAAAAATACTATTTTCTTATTATTTCGTGTCGTTTGTCCTGTTTGCGAAACTAAGCAGCTTTTATTATTGAACAAAACTGTACTAATTAACTTTTTTTATTGCTTAATTTAAACGATACATACCTAGATGCCTAATGCAGAAAAATTATAATTCAACAATATTTTATTTGGATTACTAGGGTGCGCTTCCTTTTCTAGTGGAGCAACGACGTGCAGGAACGATCAACAGTCACCTAACATCCAATGTCAAATAATATTGAATAAAATAATTTTAAATAGATTAGATAATGAGTCCATTAAAGTAAATTAACATCCCTGAGTTGATTAGTGCTAACATGAACGAACGGTCGGTATGTAATTCACCGTGGTATATTGGTTTCAGCATTGGTACCGACTTAACAACGCCTGGAACGAAGTTGGCCAGTTGTCTGTGACGGTGCACGGTGCACGGGGCCTGAGCCCTCTGGGGCTCACTGGCAAGGCTGACGCCTTCTGCGTGCTGGAGCTCGACAACTCTAGGGTCCAGACGCACACGCTGCGGGGGACTGCCGAGCCCAACTGGAATAAGAGTTACACATTGTGAGTAGACTCACAAATATTTGTCAAGGCCAAGAGTCGGAGAAACGTCCCATCTGATCATTGGAGAGTTCATATTGACGACGTTTAGGAGCCATTCATGAATCCTTTAGAATCTATCGTAATGCATGGATGTCGAGGAAAAGAAACAGGGTTAGGTTTGACCCTTAAGTAACTAGTTAAAGTTTGGTATTCAGTGGTAAAAGTTTAAACGGACGTTTGACTTCAATCTCCAAGTTTTGGCCACGCACAACTCTTAACTTATTTAGACATATTATGAAATTTGAAGCAAATAATGTGCTGAATTTAATAAACAATGAAAAGTTACACAATGTCAAATGAAGTAAATGTTCTTGTGTCGATATTTATTACCAACTGCATTAATGCGTTAATCTTAATAGTATTTTTTTTCCAGTGGCATAAACGACATAACGTCTACTCTAGACATCATAGTGTACGATGAGTCTTTTATAAATAGTATCAAAGGCGAGACTCTGGGCAAGATCTCGATCCCGCTTTTAAGGATCAACAACGATGAAAAGCGATGGTACGCCTTAAAAAACCGCTCAAAGATGTCCAACGCGAAAGGAAATTGTCCCAGGATTCTATTAGAAATGTCGATCGCGTGGAATCCGGTAAATTTACTTAGTTTTTTTTAATTAACCTAACCTAACGGAGTATTTCACCGTAAAGCTCGTGGTAAATTTCAAATGTAATTCCGCACATGAAGTTCGAAAAACTCAGAGGTGCGAGCCGGGGTTTGAACCCACGATCCTCTGCTTGAGAGGCCATAGGTCAAACCACTCGGCCACCACGGCTCATCGTGAAAATGGAAAACATCGTGAGGAAACCTGCACAACGAACCAGCGAAGTAATTCAACGGTGTGTGTGAAGTTCCCAATCCGCACTGGGCCCGCGTGGGAACTACTGCCCAAGCTCTCTCATTCCGAGAGGAGGCCTGTGCCCTGCAATGGGACGTATATAGGCTGGGATGATGAACGGAGTATTTATTATGAACCCTTTATAGATCAAAGCACCTACCTAACTAGGTAAAGCTGTAACAACATCCCACTCATATATATTTATGTTAACTTTATTTCAGATCAAAGCATCATTACGAGTATTGAGTCCAAAAGAGACTAAATATATTCAAAAACCGGCCAAATTTGACATTCCACTGATATACAGCAATTTGAAATTTATAAAAGACATCTTCCACGCAATCTATCTCGGGAACGAACATTTCAAGTAAGTTAATATTTATTTCGAAAATACAAACTGAAACATAGATGCACAGAAAAACCAGAAAAAGAGAGATCTGCGCTGGGAATCGAACCCAGGTCCTCAGCACTCCGTGCTGCGTGCTATACCACTACACCACCACTTGACAGGAGTACAGACACAAATTTATTCTATGCACCACATATCTCAGCTTGTTTGTAACTTATTTAGTCACTTAAGCAGTGACATTAGCGACATCTATGCTTTTAGCCCTCATCGAGAAACTTTCAGCACTCCATTAAACAATCAAATTAGGATTGGTTTTTGGAGTCTTTTTGTATTTTTTATTTCAACTTCAAATTTTGTTACTTTTACGGTCATCCCGTAAAATCCATATCGAAAATACAAACTGAAACATAGATGCACCTTGTCTGGGTGAACGGTTAGTTCCAATGGAGTGCTGAAAGTTTCTCGATGAGGGCTAAAAGCATAGATGTCGCTAGTTTCGCTGCTTAAGTGACTAAATAAGTTACAAACAAGCTGAGATATGTGGTGCATAGGAGAAATTTGTGTCTGTACTCCTGTCCAGTGGTGGTGTAGCGGTATAGCAAGCAGCACGGAATGCTGAGGACCTGGGTTCGATTCCCAGCGCAGGTCTCTTTTCTGGTTTTTCTGTGCATCTATGTTTCAGTTTCTATTTTCGATATGGATTTTACGGGATGACCTGTAAAAGTAACAAAATTTGTAGTTGAAATAAAAAATACAAAAATACTCCAAAAACCAATCTTAATATTTATTAATATCAACTATTTTAATTAAATTTTACAGGGCATTTCTTTTATAACTGTAATGCTATGCTTTTATTGATTATAGGTATGAGCATATAAATTATTGCAAAGTTAGTTAATTACACATACCTACATTTCAATTGTCCAAGTGCACAAGTGTGTGAGTGGTCCACGTACTCCACGTATTGCTAAAAGTTATGAGCTTCACAGTTTTGTTATTAAATATGTAATCACAATATCTATCAGGCACTACTTATTTCACTAGGCCGGAAAAAAAGTATAAAAATAGGTCTACACCTAACTTTTCCTAAGCTTACAGGAAAACCTTTATAAAAAGTCTATGGTATTTTAAGTACCAAAGAAAATTTCTGTAACTGTAATGTCTTAGTGTAACTCGCATTTGTTTTTTACACATTAGATTACACAGATTGCTCCCGACAGCCTGAGCGGCTGGAACTATCTATGTAATCTAATTATAAATCTTACAATAAATCTGAGTACTGAAGAAATATCCATTTTATTTGAACTGAGTTTAAAGTCACGCGCGTAGATCCCCATTACCTAAGCTCTTACCAAGTTACAGTCCCCACAGTACCCAGCTATTCAATGTTTTATGCCTATCGCATAGTTCAGAATAGTTCTCTGTGCGGTACTGGTAGAATGCCTAAAAGACCTTAAAGAATTCGATCCGGGAATTAAAGATTTGGCGCCCCGGGCTAGTTAGCTTTGCCATCCCGTGACGATAAAGTATTTCATTTAAGAAAAAGAAACTGCAAATAGGTGGCTTCACCGCCCCTCGCAGCCTGCCGCCCCGGGCCATGCCCCCCTTGGCCCTAGGGTAAATACGCCCCTGATTCGATCCATTCCGTTGTAGTATAATGTAGAAGATAAATTAATTAAAACATTTTTATTTCCTTAATTTCAGAGTTCTATTCGAGTGGGAGAACCGAGAACGATCGGTACTGGCGCTGGTCGCGTGGCTCGGCTTCTGGTACTACTTTAAGCTGTGGATGGCCCCGCTGCTTGTGCTCGCAGCGTTCCTCTACCAATGGACTGGATACCGCAGTTGTAGTACGATATATAAACAATATTTTGCTTTTATGCTTTTATTATCTATTCTGTATGCAAGATAAGTTCGCCACTAATTGCTAGGCGAAATGTAAAGGGAACAATTATTTTCTGTCACCTAAGTTTAAATGTCACTAATCGGCAATACCCTAATTTATAATATCTATCCCCAAGAAATAAATAGTCATCAATGTCATAATATTAATCAAAACTGTCTCTAAGAATGAGTTCTTTATCAGATTAATGTAAATCAGCAGGTATCCATCTTAAATTATAATTTGATCATCAAAATATTTAATAGATCTCTAACCTTATAAATAGATCAATTCCTTGATTCAATGCCTCGCTCTACCTATTCTACTAAGGCAGGTCTGGTTAGGTACGACGACAAGCGAAGCGAGGAGTGCTAGATAGAACTGCGACCCTCAGCGCGCGAGCCGAGCGAGCGAAGCGACCGTGCCGCTGTAGCAGCCGACGAAGTGCCAGAACCGAACAATTTTTGCTTATACAAATCATTTTTGATTTTGCTATAGCGATTAATAGCGCTTGATATTACAAAAACTATAATAATATATAATAATTATTTTTTCTTTTTAGATAACAATGCACTGACGCCGGTCTATACATCCGATGACGATTCAGACGACGACCTAGAAATACAAAAAGTAATTAATCTCCTCATTATGATTCTCATATTATATTTTGTCAAAAGTTATTTATTAATATTGAATTCACTAAATTATTTTATGATTTTAGGACGACATGACGATAAAAGACCGCTTATATGAACTACAAGATCTCACATTCACGACCAAGAACAGCATAGACTATATCGTGTCGCTTATAGAAAGGATCAAAAAGTATGTATTCTCCTATCACTTCCACAGCCGAGTCGGCTTTTCAAGTTAACAAGTACTCGTACTTACTCGAATACTCGATTATACTCGATACACTCGATTATAACAATCTTGAATGTCGCATACGGAACCCACGTGGCTCGACACTCACGGCCGGTTTCCTTAGAAGGACGGGCGGCTGAATAAAGGCATATAGTGAGATTTATCGACAATAAATAATGCATATTTGCGATTACGCTCTTCTTTGGCTATTATTGTATTTTAAAAGTATTATTGGCAGTAAGAGCTTACTTGCTAACTTAATAATAATGGCTTTTTCTTTGCAGCTTGGTGATGTTCAGCGTTCCGTACTTAAGTTACCTAGCTATGATATTATTGGTAATATCGTCAGTGGCTCTGTATTTTATCCCAGTCAATTACTTCTTCATGGCCTTAGGTAAGTCGTGATCCAATAATTTACGCTTTATTGAAGATAAATAATTGAGTATCAAAACGATATTAATTTTATTTTGTAATCTTGCAGGATTGTATAAGTTCACGCGCAAGTTACTAAGCCCGGAAAGAGTCCCTAACAACGATCTACTGGACTTTTTGTCTCGAGTTCCAGACAACATTGTATTGGTAATTATGACTTTTTCAATAGTGTCGTGGACGTTTATAGAGCGGCAGTGGTGCGATAATAAGTACTTAATTGTTTAAACTATGATTTACAGAAAGAGTGGCGAGAGTTAAAAGTTCCTGAGCCGAACCTGAACCGGCAAGGCTCCATGAAGCGGCGGTAGTGAGACCACGGCGCGGGTGCAGCGGACGCCGCGCGACCAACCAGGAGGGCTACTACGGAATTCGAAAATCAAAGTTCGTATCGTACCGTTCCGCTGACGCTAATATTATTTCATACAGGAGTGAGAGGAACAGTACCATATGAACTTCGATTTTGAATTTCGTAGTAGCCCTACAGAGGCCTTATTGTCACAATCGTTTTCATTACTTCTTTCTGTCACACGTTATAAGATGATGGTAGAAATAGATAAGGAAGGCCATCGCGAACGTCAGCGTTAGACAATACGGCCTCAGAGCGCACTGTGCCATAGTTTTAGGATAGACGTAAAATCCGCGAAGGCGTCGAAGAAATGGCTATGCATAACGTAGACCAAAGATGTAGCGTCCTCAATACTTGCACGCGGTGTCTATAACTCCACTATTGTTTGTTAGACAAATTTAGATTTAATGCAAATTGTGATTTTAGTTAAGGATATGAGGATAAGGAATATAATAAGGATATTTAATTTACAACTGGTTTTATTTTTATTTTCGTATCCCTTATTTTTAAGTTTTAAGTCAGATCAGAGTCAGAATGATTGTCGCTGAAGCTCCTTGTTAGTTTGTTGTCCGAGACGCACTGTAGGGGTTCCGGCACGCTCAGCTCCTTCCAATCTTTCTGCAATACGGAAATAACAGTCAATTCTGAATTACAATATCTCCTATCTCTGTAAACAAATTTAATCACACGTACCCATATTTCATTATCCGGTATTCGTGATATAAAATCAACCAAATCGTTGTTCAACTTCCTATCAGGATTTAAATACTTTCTGATAAATTTATAAACGCCTGCAATAGAAATCAACCGATTGATATATTTTTTTTACATAAAACTATTGCTTACATACTTGCAATGAGTGATAACATACCGAGTCCCATCAGTAGATAATTAAACGGAACCACATAAACAACGAACGACATCACGACTAGTAGCATCATGGTGACATAGCTCAGAAACGGCACTTTGAACGTTCCCAGGCTGGAACGCAAAATAAAAACATTTAGTTATTTCTTACCAAGACGACCCTTAGTGTAACTTTTCGGTTACAAAATACGTCTCGATCGCGTTCGCGTTAAAATCTCAATTTGTATGGATACACGAACATCACAAACGTTCCGCTAGAGGCGCTGTTCGTGTTTCCATACAAATTGAGATTTTAACGCGAACGCGATCGAGACGTACCTATTTTGTAACAGAAAACTAAGGGTACAGATGGCCTAGTGGTTACAGAACCTGACTACGAAGCTTGAGGTCCCGGGTTCGACTCCTGTGTCGGGGCAGATATTTGTATGAAAAATACGAATGTTTGTTCTTGGGTCTTGGGTGTATAATATTTATCTATATAATTATATTTATCCGTTGCTTTGCTAAGCTTACTTTGGGACTAGGTCAATTGGTGTTAATTGTCCCGTGATATTATTTATTTACTTCTATTTTAGCAGTTGTTTTTTAAGGTATTATTTTTAGACTTACTTATACAATCGTTCAACCAATGATACTAAGAGCTCAATGTTCGCAATTATGCCGGCAGCTATTTCTGGTAGTGCTTGAACTTTCCCCTTTAAACTTTGTTCATGCTGAAAAATGTAAGTAATAAAATTTAATATAGTTAACAAAACAGCCTAACATGTATATAACTAACTATCCCTTCAAATTCGGTAAAAATTAATTACATACTGTATTTATTTGACTTATTGTATGTTCGTTCAATGTTTAAACAAAATGTACCTAATGCTGTCAAGATTTTTTTTTTGAGAATTTTAATGTAGTAAAGTGATTTTTTGTTTATTAGAACCAATTTGAAGCCTTTTTATCATAGGTGTACTTGTACAAATAAAAATTACCCTTTCGCTGCTATTCATTAAATTTCCGTCATCATAGTTTCTGTATGATGTTTCGAGCGTCTTTTCAGCTAGAAAATAAGCGAACACATAATCAACATTGGGAAAGATAGGCCACTGTCCGTATAGTACGAGACATATGAAGTAAACATAACAAAATTCGAAATGGCAATTTACTTCGTCTAAGTACTCGAAAAAAGAAAAAAAAACGTATACAGTCGAGGAAACGAATTCACGATTATATATTTGTCAGATAAATGGAATGTTGCAACGAAAAGGTTGCACTCTAGTACACGAGTCAGTTTCTACGAGTACTTACTTATGTATATTATTAAACAAAGTGGAGATTATCATAAGAACATATAATTAAAATAATACCTAAGTTTCTGCCCCATACTAAATGGAACACGAAGGGTGCCAAAAGAAACAGCGGTATCGTCCAAGCTCTGAAGTAGAACCAAAAAACCAGCCACCCTATGAGCATTATTACTGAGAGTTCTTGGTTGTCCCATTCAAAAAGACGCCTGCAAAAAATAATAGCAATGAAGGGGTTTAAAACGTGTCAACGTTATGGGGCGGTGCTAGTGATATGGCTGTGCTGACTTGTGCGTCTACCTATGCCACAACATTTACTATTGATATCGATCATAATAATATTTGCTTGCCTTATTCTACTGTTCTGTTCGAGCTACGCTGTCAGGAGGCAGCAATCGCAGTGGTTCAGGGATTAATTTTCAAACAAATTAAAATGAGAATTTTCCCTCTATTGGGCTCTGTCTCGTTCGCCTTAAAATGTAGCAGTCTTGTAGGTACGTACGTGTAATCGCAATAAAACTAAATGATGGGCTCTAGTTCAATGAAGGTGCTAGGCTCTACTACGAAATTCGAAAATCGAAGTTCGTATCGTACCGTCCCTCTCACTCTCGTATGAAATAATATTAGCGTCAGCGAAACGGTACGATACGAACTTTAATTTTCGAATTTCGTAGTAGCCCTACTGCGGGGCTACTCCGAAAATCGAAGTTGGTGTCGTTCCGTCCCTCTGACACTTGTCTTATACTAATTAATACGAGACTAAGAGGGACGCTATGATACGAACTTCGATTTTCGAATTTAGGAGTAGGCCCTCTGGTTCATTATCTAAGAGCGTTATAAAATGACGAAAGACGATAACATCAAGCTCTAACCTCAACACACTTAAGCAGGTCAGAAATTATGTCAGACACTACCTATTAAACTTTACGTTACTAAGATTGCGACTATAAAGAGAAGAGAAGTTATATAACAGGAAAAAAAGAATTTTCCAAGTTTAGGTATATTTTATACCTTAGGCTGCTCTGTAAATATGTTTGGCTGTTGAGGGGTTTCCAAAGTAAATTAAAAAAAAACTTTAATCCCTATAGATATTAATGAGGAGCTTTGAGAATTTTGTTATGAGGTGGTTGCAATAATGATTTTGTTTCAATTTGTTCTATTATTTCAATTCTCGCTTAGTTGACCCTCAATACCCCTTTCTCCCCTACAACCAGATGCAGGAGTTCCGCTTAAAGTATCTTATGTAAATAAATAATTTATTTTCCAGGACAGGATATTCCGTAATGACAAGATTACATATTTCAAGTCAACAACTTTAATAGATAACCGTATCTATTGTTAATGATTCGACCTTTTCGAAGGCTAATTAATGCCACGTATCCCTTAATCAGATCTATCAATCCTGTTCTTAATTCAAACGACCATGCATATTATTTCAAAACAAATAATGTTGTGATACGTATAGGTACTTGTTTATTTATGTACTATATTTTTAACATGGTTTTAGGTAGGTACGTATAAATTTATACGTTTTATTAGTTAGGAAAAATAACAAAGTAAGTATCAAGGTATTATAATAGGCATTTAATTACCTATGTGTCGTTTTTAGTGTCAATGTCTGAGTATTCCAGTGAGTATTCTAGTGAGGAACCAGTCATATTTTTACACCACGTAATTTAGTCCGTTACCTTAATCGTGTTTAAATTGACATGCTACATGCGACGTCACGCTTTTGAATAGATTTCGCGTAGCTTATGTTTTTCACGTCAAAATTATTCTTGTAATGTCAAGTAAGTACCTAAATATGTAGTGCCACGAGAGTTGAAGTGAATGATTACCTAAACACACAGCTACATGTCGTATAATGACAGCAGGATTTTGACATTCAACTCATTCATTCACTTCATCATTTTCAACTCTAGTACCTACGGCGTGCTTGTCAATCTGCTAACTACTAAATCGAAGACACTTAATTTTAATACTAGAACGGTAGGTACGATACGAACGATTTTCGAGAATCTAAGCTTTTCACTCAACTAAATCCACCATTACCTTAGTCTAACGGGGAACTAAATCCCCGTTGGACTCAGGCTGTTATTGTAAGATTTGCTGTCTTACTACTTAGTTATGGTTATGATGAACTGATTTAGTTGAGTGAGGCACGCGTCATCATAGCTTATTAGACAAGCTCTATAAGTAAGGAGATTAAGTTGGTACTTACATAAAAGCATCGTTTAGAAAGTGTAGGAAATTAAATAAATCTTGAATAAACACTGTGTTTTTGTACACGACGTCCAGGTCTAATTTCTTTGGCTTATCCAAATATTTCACTTCCTTAGGTCGAAACAACTTTAGTGCTGCTTTTGTCTACAAAAATACAACGATTAGGTACAGTTACTTGTATTACTTATTCTGTTGTACAGTACAGTGCAGATGTTTTTCTAAGACAATGAATCTCTGAAATATATTTCAGTAAGTATTTACTTTTACTTGTATTGTTTCTTACTAACCGGGTTATACATCATGGACATCTGCAGCAGGACTCTAGGATGATTCCCTTTGGCACCATTCCTTTTATTCATGTCTTTTAACGCGTACCATCGCATCTCTCCATTTACAATTCTGAATAACGGTATAGACACTATACCCAGACTCTCATTACGAAAGGAAGATCTAAGCGAACTATCATTAATTTTTACATCCAAAGTTGACGTAATGTCATATACATTGCTGTAAAAAAAACATTACTATTATTTACCGACTTCAGTTTAGGTAAATTTAATCTCCGAGGCCTAATGGAACCTAATAGATAGGTTTGAACTAATGAAAAGCGAGTGCCATCAATTTTTGATAATCAGTAATCAGGTCCACAAATACAGATTAGTAAGTATAGGTGAATATACCATTCGTAATTGGTGAAAATAAATACAAAATTACTGCTTATTTGAATATTTCGAGTTCTCAATTTAGCACTGTTTTACCATTTTAGATTTAAAAAATTGGTCCCCTGAACCTAAATAGATAACATTCCTATATATGTTTAGATAGAGTAATTTTTGTAAGTCTACAAACAACACTTGCAACAATACATGTTATGGTCAATCAATGTCAGGTGGAAGAGTACGTCGTCACCGCACGAATATGTGACACAATAAATAGCAATTAAAAAATATGTTTGCACGGTCCGCTGTGACAGATATTATAGACTGCACACTAACTAGTCTACATCGCGTAAATTCAAATTGGATGGCTGCACAGCGACGCGGCAGCATTACTTACAAAACGTATCGTTTGTTCCACGCAGGCTCGCTGGTGGCCCGACAGCTATGTGTCTGCACCTGCTGGTTATGCAGCTCCAACGTGCAGTAAGCATTGGGCTTGGCATTCAAGCCCCGAGCCGCCACCACCCTCACGTGGAGCTGGCCAACTTCCTGCACATCGCCCTGTAGTAACTCCTGGAGATTGAACCAATCCTGGGAAATTTATATTAGTTAGAAAAAAGAATAAAAAATATCTTAGATGACATCAATTGATAAACTTTTTAAGAGCTGTAAAAATATGATTCTCCTACAGATTTTATACGGCAATAGCTAGTGAAATATGACGTTACTTATTTCCTAATGCAATCCACTAACTACTTATCTGCTTCAAATTAATTAAGAATGTAATAAAATTAGATAACGTTATGCAATTAATTTCTAATTAATCTGGTTTTAGGCCATAATAATAGATTTATTTAATAGCGTCTGCAAACATGAAATGTCATTTATTCAATATAGCGTCTTGGGATTATGTGGTTTGTAGTGTCAAAATTTACCCTAATCTCTCGAGTTTAACTAAAATAACGCAATACATTGTATTGACGTTATTTAGAGCCAATAGAGACGCGTCTTTATTGCGCGTAGTTAGCCAAAGTTTGAGGGTTTGACGCCCAAGTTGAAGGCCCGGTTTACCCCTTGAGTAATTTAACTAGTTGAATACCTACCTACTTACTGAAAGGGTTTACAATGTTGCTATGACTTAAATACGTACCCGCAACGCCAAGTGTTTTGACACGTTTACACGGTGATTTTGAATCGGTTATCAGGTAAGTACCAATTTTTCTAAAAGTGTAATAAAATGTATAGCGGTCACAATTAAGTCACGCTTTCTTGGAACCGCAGACTTTTTTATTTGATATTTTTTATTTGGGAAATAACTGAAAAGAAATTCTTTGTCACCCTCTCACAAAAATCTACGAGTTATGGGGAATTCTCCGTAGTATACTTCACTTCAATAATTAATGTAGAATAACTATGTTTCTGCTAGGTGTTGATTAATATAGCTATTTGAATAATATAATTAATTGTAATTCAATGCTCATTCAATGATCTGATTGCATAAGACCTCGCCTGTTGAATTCAAGTTTTACTTAACTGGTTCCTTATTTATTATTTTTCAACTCCTGAGCACCGATTAAAAATTATCGTGTATCTGTTACCCTACTCTACATGCACAAGAAAATACAAACATATTGTTTCTTCTTCCAAATGTCCCCTTCAGATGTTTCATCGACCTGAGACGGCGAATTATCTCGGATGGTGCACATCGTCACGTACAAATGGATTTCTCCGAAACCATCGTCCAATTCCTGTCGCAGCTCGTGTGTCTTTTCCTTGTCTAACTTCATCAGATCCACCACACAACTGAAGAAGAAGAATACAGAACATAAAACACGTTATTTTCATACTATGACGTTTTGTAACTGGCCAGTGAGTAAACAAATAAATGTTACCTGCCCATAAAGTTCTTTTGTTTTCCTTTGACCCAAACCGAAAGTCGTAATAAGTGATCCCTGTAAATACGCATCTGAAACTGTTCACGCCATTCAGGATGCTGTTGTGATTTTGTTTTATACGTTTCTGTGCCCAGTCTGAAACAATCAATTTTTTTGTATTGTCACCAGGTTTACATAAGTAGGTAGGTACATATACCTACCATATTTCAAGTCAATCCGACCATCGGAAGTTCTCTAACTTGCAAGATTTGACTCGCACATACATACATACAATTACATGCAAGTTAAATAAAAGATTGTAAGTTAAAAGCATTTGTTATGAAAGTTACGCGTCGTTTGGTCGATAAAAAGGTTAATGCACTTTTTACCAACAACTTATACGACGACTTATACGAGTACGGTAATTTTACCTTATCTTGCAGAACACTGAACCCCCGTCTGACGTTTGTGGAAGACCTTTAGCTTGAACAACCACAACATTTACGAGAGTGGTCCATCTCCACTTGTTACGAATTTTTTTAATGTAATCTGCAGCTGTTTCCTAAAACAAGTATAAAATTTTTACTCTCTGCTGAAATTAAAGTTAAGTAAATCACTTTTTTACTCGTAGGTACACCCAAAGATGAAACATTGAAATTTGTTTACCTTTTCATGGCCCGCAGCGTCGCATTGGTCAGTTGAGGTGGAGCCAGATCTGGTCCTTTTGTTTTTGACGACGACGTTGAGGTATGAACTCGGACGCCACCTTATCAAAATACATCCATGAAGTTTATTGAGTTAACATGGGCCAGATGAATTATGCGCGATCACGGTATAACGAAGTTTGGATTCAAACCCCAGCCCCGGCTTTGTTTTCTCATATTTTCTGCGTGTTCTGCTATGAGTTAAAAAACCGGCCAAGAGCGTGTCGGACACGCCTGAAATAGGGTTCCGTAGACATTACGAAAAAATTAAGTAATATTTGTCTAAAGATTTCGTATTTTGTACGGAATATTCCAAGTTTAGGTATATTTTATACCTTAGGCTGCTATTTACTCTTAAACTACTAATAATTCTCACGAAAACTAAACCGTTATAGTTTTGCCTTGAAAGTTTAATATACTACCATCCTGATTTTTTCAAATTTTTCCACCCACCTGTTTAGATTTTTGAAGGGGGGGACGCTATATTTCGCAAACAAATTACTGAATCGAAAAATCGTCTTAGCAAACCCCTGGTTTTAAAAGACCTATCCAACGTTACCCCACACCACAAGATTGGATGAGAAAAAATACCCCACTTTACGTATATGGGAGGTACTCCAAAAAAATTTTTAAAATTTTTTATTGTACCATTTTGTCGGCATAGTTTACATATATATTCGTGCAAAATTACAGCTTTCTAGCATTGATAGTCCCTGAGCAAAGCCGCAGACGGACAGACAGACAGACAGACATGGCGAAACTATAAGGATTCCGTTTTTGCCATTTTTGCTACGAACCTAAAAATTAATTATAAATTGTAAGTATTCATATCTAGGTATGTACCTATGTGCTCAAACTGATGAAACTAATATCTGTCGCGGATATCGCCGTCGCATACCAACCTATTCATGACTTCATGAGATACCGACACAATTTTTATGGTTGGCAAATGGCACAGCAACAAATGTACTTAAACGTCATTGATCCCTAAAGACCTAGTAAAAAACTGGCCACGAACGTGTCGGACACGCCCGAAATAGGGTTCCGTAGCCATTATGAAAAAAAATAAGTAATATTTTTTCAAGGATTTCGTATTTTGTACGGAATATTCCAAGTTTAGGTATATTGTATACCTTAGGCTGCTATTTACTCTTAAACTATTAATAATTTTTAAGTTTTTTTTTTCAAGTGTTCCGTTTTTACCATTTTGGCTACATAATCTTTGGGCAGTTTGTCAAAATTACCAGTCAATATCTTTATAATCAGACAGTTCAGGCAATAAAATAGTTCCTGGTAAAAAAATAAATAAGAAAATATATTTACATGCTGAATGATCTATTTCTGTCTCGATATACTACACCGCTCGTACTACTATGGCTAGAAACGACCGAAGGCCGAGGACGGTGTTCGGCACCTTCATTGGTGTTAACTTTTTCGCTCTCCATATCACTTCTCGGAGACAAAGACCACACGACACTTAACAATTTATAACTACAATTTATTAATAATGTACAACACAGAATCAATACGTCCGTTTGCTATTAATGCGACTTATCAAATGTTATGGATGCATACATTTAGTTCAATTTCAAAACAACAAATGTAGATAAAGCTGTACTAATCGACGCATTAATTGATAACAATTTGTGAACCATTGGCATTATCAACGTACGTCAAAAATTATCATGTCAAGACATTCAAAGTAACTTGTAACAGTAACTACGCATGATAAAATATAATGTCTTAAACTTTCGTGATTTTCACTCATAGTCAAAATACCACGCACAGGACTTATCACGCTAACACAAACGAGTTATATTTACCTCGACGTTTCGGCAACATTACAGTGGCCGTGGTCACGAGTAGACTCGTGTGTGTTAGCGTGATAAGTCCTGTGCGTGGTATTTTAACTACGCATGATATTTGCAAACAAATCATAGCTAGAGGGCTTATCAGCTTCTGAGGTCAGTAGTAGGTAACCATAGAGCGGTAGGTACCTCTTTGAAACCTACGTACGAGCAGGCACGACAATTTTGGCCACCTTAAAAAAAACTGTTGCGATAGGTATTAAGTTTACTGTACACTCCCTCCCACGTCCGCGGAACAGCTAATCAAGCTGGTGCAGCAACAGAGGCGGCGGAAAAACTGAAGGTAAATAAATAAAGAGAGAAATAGTACATTACTGCAGAGGCCGGGAAAGAAAGGCTTGCAGGCCGAGTATGTATAGACGGCCGAGCGAAGCAAGGCCGGATGTAACGAGGCTGGCATGTTCTTTCACGCCGAGGCTTGTATAGTGCTTTTCTCAAACATGCACTGAAAGAAATAAAAACTCCTGGAAATCAATGTCTTATTCGTAAGACAACTAAAATTGTACCAGACTCAAATTATAATATATTAGTGTTTATTTCATACTAACAAGATTTTTAATACGTTAAAATAATCCCAATAAAATCAAATTGCTATAAAACATGTAGATATTTATAACTGAATGCAAAAATAAAAAAATCACGATTCTAAACGAAACTTTTGAAATGACAATGGAACTTACTAGCAAAATGGCTAAAGCCCAAGTCGAGTCATTCAAAAAAAAAGACACACTTGTCAATTTTCCCGCCAAAACTTTTTTTTATTGTGTTTGCTGTTCGGCTTTTAGGGCCATTATACACGAACTGCAGCCCATTTAATTTGCAACAGTACATTACTTTATTATGTAAATTAAATTGTAATTTGACGTAAAGCGCGTCGGTAATAATTATAATTATTTACATTATAGAAAATTCATAGTCCCGTGAATTTATTCAGTAACTAATAAATGAACCATAGAAATGCAGATTATTAATTTCAAGTCGTGTATAATGGCCTTTATCGTGGATATTAGCCTGTTTTATGGACCACAACATAAACATTACATAGCATGTTTAAGAAAATAATTCGTGTATAATGGCCCTAAAAGCCGAACAGCAAACACAAAAAAAAATTGACAAGTGTTATTGTCTTTTTTTGTTATTGACTGGACTTGGGCTTTAGCCATTTTGCAAATAAGTTCCATTGTCATTTCAAAAGTTTCGTTTAGAAACGTGATTCTTTATTTTTGCAGTCCGTTATTTGTACATGTTTTTATAGAAATTTGATTTTATTGGGATTATTTTAACGTTTTAAATCATGTTAGAATGAAATAAACACTTATATAGATAGCAATTATAATTTGAGTCTGGTACAATTTTAGTTGTCTTACGAATAAAACATTGATTTCTAGGAGTTTTTATTTCTTTTAGTGCATGTTTGAGAAAAGCACTATACAAGCCTCGGCGTGAAAGAACATGCCAGCCTCGTATACTATCAACACTCGGCCTGCAAGCTGCAAGTCTTTCTTTCCCAGCCTCTGCAGTAGGTATAATGTAGTACTAAGTGTCAGAGGGACGGAACGACACGAACACGGACTTTATATCATATCATATCTCTGTGGACACGAACTTAGATTTTCGAATTTCGTAGTAGGTAGCCCCGCTGGACACCCTAAAGAAAGACATGTAACACATAGGTGACGTAATTCAAGATCATATTTTATGACTTCAAACAGTTCAAACCAATGCTCAATTGCTCAAGCTTGCACGCTCTAGTGTCATGATAATTCGCATCTAGTCCTTATAGGTACACTTCGAAATTTATAATTTGAACTCCGTATACTGCCATCTTCCTCTCGCTAACGCCATTAAACAGGAGATTAGTCGGAGTATTAGAGGACCGTATGATAATGAAATGAACTTAGATGAATGATTGGTCTCGCGCGCTCGCTCGACTAGATACCGCCGGCGTACTTGTCAAATGCGGCAACAAATAGTAGGCCGAATTCGGCGTACTCGAGCCCGAGGCGAGGCGAGTCAGTTAAAGGAGTCAGTCGCGTTGCAAATTGCGTAAGGTAAATGTTTTGTTAAATTTTGGTCATAAACCGAAGTAAAATGCCAGTTTGCGCAGTGAAACTGTGTAAAAATAATACTACAAGAAATAAGAAGGACACTGGGATCACAAACCATCAGTAAAAATATCGTATAATTTCGAAATTACAAAATAAAATAACATGAACCCTAAACGCTATTCTGTGTTGCCGCGTACACTAGAATCAAATTCCCCGTGGTTGAGATTTTAATAAATTGAATTTTATTGTTATCATCATTAATTGATGATAAATTTTAATAACTTATTTTATTTAAGTATCTAACGTAATTATTATATATACATAACCTAGTTCTATATTATTTAATGTTTATCTTTGTGATATATTATTATACACTGAAGGTGTATAAATTGTTACCCGACACTATTTAATTAAGGGGTGAATGTGTCTTAAAATTAAAAATGTTTTTCGTCTTCCCATTCAAAAAGCCCAATCAGCTGATTTACTTAGGTATTACGGGAAACGAAAAAAATTTTTTTTCCTATTTCTACCCATTTTCCTGAAATGTTAACTTTTTACCCGACTGCCCGAAGGAGGGTTATGTTTTTCAAGCGTATGTATGTATGCATGTATGTATGTATATTTTGTAAACAATTTTTTTTATTTTAGTCTTAATTAACCTGTACATTATATTAGGTTTAACTATAGGTGCAACGTGTTATCTTAACTACGCAAAACTTCTTAGTTGGTGACTCAGTCCATGAATTTTTAGTAATAATTTGTAAATATTGAATGTCCTTAAATATATATATTTTTTAATTAAAAGTGAGGCCTGATCATTGACATACCTACATACCTACCATTTTTTTAAAGAAGAAACCTACGCCTAACCTATACACAAACATATTAATACATTCACTCTTAATTACTTCTTCATTTCTAAGTATTTCCCAAGATACATTTTGTAACCAGTAACTTAATAGACCACAGAATAATTTATTTTCCCAATAATTCGGGTAACAGTGGAGCAGCTGGCAACACATTTCGTCACGCACACTAGCATCCTTGCAAATTGTCTTACACCGTTCTTACGCACACTACAATATTGAGTTGCCGCATTCACGAACCTTTTGTTTTTAGGTAGCGCGGTATCTAGTCGAGCGAGCGCGCGAGACCAATCATTCATCTAAGGAAATGTACTTGGAATTTGAAAGTTTAGAGTAGCCCTCCCTTTAGAGCAATATAGCGACCATAGCGACATCCCTCGTTGAGTAGAAACATCAAAACTAACAACAAACAAAAAGTTAGCGTTCCTAGGTGGCGCTGGTAGCGATTAGTCGGCATCCATGGCATGACGAACGTTTCGATTTTTGTCTGTGGAATGTTAAAGTTCCCCATTTTGTGTCGGATAGGATTCAGTGAAGTGAATTATTATAAAATATTTTTATGTAGTGTTGACGCATTTACAACTAGCGAAAATGGAGAAAAGGAAAGAATCTTTAAGTGACATAAAACTATGTAGATTTTGTTTAACTCAAGACTCATCGTTAACCAGTTTATATGATCGGAGTCGGGACCCCATATTGGTGACCCTTCCGTTAAAAATCATGGCATGTGTGTCTATCGAGGTAAAGTATAGCATTTTTTATGTAATTTGTCCTAAAAACTGTAAATATGGTGTTTTAATGGCAATTCCTTTGGTGATAATACTGAGTTTACTGACATGGCGCCGAAATCGCCTTCAAAATGCTTTCATGTTTTTCTCAATAATTTAGGGTTATAGATGTTTTTGTTCTGTGAAATAAATTATTTCCATCATTGTCATAGTTATTGATTATTTCTCTGCAAGTCCTAAACAAGGCAATTACGAAGTTGCTTGCAGCTGTATGACCGCCATCTAGCGAATTTTGCATGCTTTGATGCTCTTGATATTATCTTTCCTTATTTAGCTTCCGAAATATTAAATTAAGACCTAATGCTGAACGATTAATCGTTATTTTAAATAATTTCTATGAGTTTGGGACCCCACAATGTAAGATTTAATATTTCAGTAATGTCAGCCAAAATAAATTACACAAGCACAGTCATAATTACATTTTCCAAACGTTCTGTTTTTGTCTTGATGCTTCTAGAACATTTATTAAAAATGTTTAAAATGTGTTTAAAAGACACAATAACCTCTTAAAATTATACCAACAATGGAAGCTATACTAACAGGGCTGGTTATTTCAAGTTTGTTGATTTGATATACAAATTTTAGTCAGAGACCTATCATGCTATGTTGCAAGACTGTCATCATTTGGTCTAAATATTGTACCTATAGGCATGCTGGTATATAATAGTATTCAACTTTTGAGTCTCCAAGCATTATCTCTTGTGACAGTTGTGGCACTGCAGTCTGTTATATCTTTTGACTATTGTGAGTACAGTCGAAACTGGATATAACAACATCATTTATAACAACGGATTGTTTATAAGGACGGAAGGGCAAGGTCCTGGCCAAATCCCTAATAAACAGTTAAGTAAACATATGGCTTAAAACAACATCCAATACAGCAACATATCGCTTAGAACGAAATTTTATTGATATTCATTAGCTATAACAACCAAATTTCTGCTTGTACCAGCAAATAAAACAATACGAACAATTTTCAAACTTATTCTAATTTATGAAGGAATGTTTTGACATAGTATTACCTACTACTTTCTCCCACCCCATCCAAACCCCTTGCGCGCACTGTTGGTACAGTCGCCAGCACCAATATCTGACATGACAAGCGTACATAATTATCTGATACAACTCCATTTCTAGAGCCAGGAGGATGTGTCAGATATTTTTGTATACTCCGCTGTGGCAGATATTAAAGCTGGTACTGCAAGTTTTCTAAAATTATTTTTTTTATTTCATTTTTCGACATTTTATTTGAAATCAAGTTCATAAGCACAATTTACACCTATACTACTACATATGACTACATATTAATATGACTATGTATTAGTGTATATTGTGTATAACAACTATCAGACACAACATAAAAGTTATATGGTCCCTTCAATGTTGTTTTATCTGGTTTTGACTGTATAAACTTTACTTGTGTGCTGTCAAGTTGCTGGTTAACTTGTTGTTGGCTGTTCCGCTGGCAGCTTTGTTTTTAGTCAGGTACTTTTACAAGTACAACACTTGTCTAACATGTACGTACGATGGTAGTGGGATTGGGGATGGTAACTGTGATTGCATGCTAGTGTGTTAAATGAATGGTCTCTGACTTCTGTAGGGATGTTGGAGGAACAAAAAATGGAGTATGCATGAATCAATTTTTCCAGCATATCTTTCTGCCATTCCTGGCTGATGATGGGGTTAGTTACTACTACATACATCTTCGACACACATGCAAAAATGGTTTGCATTGTAACAATTGCGCACATACATTCAGCACCACACTGATCAAAATTTCACACAAACTCAAAAAAAATAAGGAAATGATGTGATTAAAGAATAATGATAATGATCTTTATCATCATATAACACCTTCAGTTCTGTTCTAGCCAGCACTACTAAACAGTATATAGGATTAGATGGCTGGTTTGTGATTGATTATTGTTCTACTAATTTGATGCAGCTCACAATAAGTTAATAAAATATTTTGCCATATAACAGTTAGGTATGTAATCATTTTTAATGTATGACTACTATGAGATTCAATCATATTATAAACTGCCTTTAGAAAAACTAAAAATAACAAAAAAACTGAAATTATGATCTTTGATGAAGACAAAAATCTATCATATCAAATATATCACATCATATTTTGGGATTAAATAGATGAATGGGTATTAGTAAGAGTTGATTTTTAATTTTATTGCTAAATACTTACTCAATTCCCTGATCTTGCAGCTGCTTTTAACATCATCCAGCAGGTCAAAGTTACTCTGGTTAGTGTCATTAATATTTAGTCTTGAGAATTATTTAAAAAAATGGCACAATGATTTCTCGAATTGTTTAATTAATGAAATTGAGTTCGTTTACAAACCACCTTCTTTTCCACTTAGGTATTTCCTTCAGATAAGATGCCCTCTTACATCTGTGAGCGCTGCAGGACTTTCATGGATATTTGCTATGACTTCAAACAAATCTGCCGGCGAGCCGACGAATCCTGCCTACAGTTTGTTCAGAACGGGATTCCAGTGAGCGCAGTTTCCTGGCCTCCTTCTCTAACTAAGGTAAATATTGGGCACAAGTGTATGAATAAGAGTCAAACAAAATAATAAGTTTTTCTAATTAAAATATTTTTTCCAGATTTTCAACCTTACTAAAAAAGCTAGGCCTATTAACACAGTTGTTGAAGGAGGAGCTACTATTCAAGTTACATCGCAAGAAATGTCGGAAAATGAGGAGGATGAAGAGACATACAATATTAAGGTATAAAAGTCTTTGAACCAAATTGTTTTAGACTTGTGTAGTAGATGTACTAAGATAAGAATTACTGCCTGACACTGTACTAGAATTTTAAATATTCCCATCTCCTTTCTGCTTTGAGTAAATGTAGCAGAATGTCTTGAGAGAGCAATCAGACCAAATGGCTCCTTACTACTCTGAATAGCTCCGATTGACAAATCCGTTGAGCGCCAACTGAATCAAATGAATGGTGGTGTCTCATGAAATGATTCATTTGATTGACTGATTGCATTGATTGATTTGCTCCTGGCAAACCTCAAACAATGTCAAGTACTACTGTGCTAAAAGAACTAATGGACTGAAATAGTACATTTGCACAATTGTACTAGTTATGTATGATCTGTTTAGTGAATAAGCATGCACAACTCTACTGTGTATCTTTATGCAAATTGGTTTCCTTTGTGTCCCCTGCCACCATATGCTTAGTATCTTTATCTCAACAATCATTAATCCACACACTATCATCGGCAGACAATTTACTAGTTTTTCCTCATTTTAACATGCCAATTCAATGGTTTATTTTATTTTATTACCTATCATTGCACAAATGCATCATTTGAAACGTTTAATATCTGCTAATGTATATTATTTTAAAGTACAGTCAGCTGCAGAGAAAGGGTACCTTCCTGTAACGGTGCTATGTATGGATGTCGCCGTTACAAGGGGGTACCTTTTCTCTGCAGCTGACTGTACAACTAAAGTAAGAAGACATTTATAAGTACTTCTCGATAACAAAGGTTTGCCAAATGAATGAGAGATATTGGTCCATGAAATGACTTTAAATTTCTAGCTGAAATAGCAATAAGTGATGCTAGTGGTGTTAGTGATGGTTTTTCTTACAATTACAAAAATATTGTATTTTATTAGATTGATGCTTCCGGAGATGGTTCTAAGAGCGGAACTGCGTGTATTAAATTATCACCAAGGGGAAACAAAGAATCTACCACACCAAAAAAAGCAGGTAAGTCCTTGCCCTAAGACGAAAACCCCAACAATTTTATTTGAATGTTATAATTTATTACTGTTAGGTTTTTTTTCCGTATCTGCGTGTGTTCATAGCTTTCAATTTGTTCCATCATGGTCTTTTTTTGTTTAGCATTATTTGGTTGCAGCATGTTTATCTGGCACTATCTTCAGTTTATCTCTGCTTTCAAATTTAATTCCTTGACGCTCATCAATCAACAAGGAATTAATTTGAACACAAAATGCAGAGTGTAACGAACATTTAGATGCTAGTTATTTATTAGTGTTTTCGTCTATCCCGTTCCCACTCATTCCTACACGCATAGCTGGGCAGAAAAAGCGCGAATCCGTTAACCGTTTATTAACGAAAGGGATAACATAATAAATAACTTAGACAGAAAAAAGAAAATACTTTAACCTATCCTGAAATTTATTTTGGTGCAATTTAAAAATTATAAGATAAATTAGCATTCGTTGAAGTTTTAATAATTTAGGTAGGTGATCTTGATCGATAAGTGAAACAGAGCAGGTAAACTTATGTAACGGGTTAACTATAAGACGAATTTTCCTTTTTGAATTAACTTTGCCCATCTATGCCTAAAAGTTGAATCTACATGGTAAGTAAGTATTCGTATTTGTATATTTAATAGTATTGCTATTATTTCATTACTTAAAAATTATACAAGTTAAATGTGCTTTTAGGAATGAAAATATGAACAATTTGCTTTATTATTAAATCATTTTTTGAGTGTCATCGTGTATTAATATGGCATGCTAACAAAGAAGTTTTGAGCAAACATGAAATTTTAAGAGCTGTTACATATTGGGCCAATTGTGGTTAGTGGCGGGGCTGAGCCACTAGACGCAGTTCCTAGTTGATTCCAACAAGTTGTGCCTTGGAAGCTGCCACCCGCACGCTCTGTTTACACACAAGCCGTGCCAAATGTATGGCTACAGTCGTCCGTAAGTTGCGCGTGCTAGTGGCTTCGCTACGGCCATCGCACATGGCCCAGTGTGCGGCAGCTCAAAGAGGCGTTTCGATGTCGCGAGACAGCGGTAAGGAAGGGTGTGATGGTGCGCGTGCGGCGGCGCTCGGCGGGGCTGGGCAGCTGGCCGTGCGAGCAGTGCGACCGCTCCTACCCGCTGCACCAACTACTCGAGATACACATGGCGCAGAAGCATCGCGCACGCAACGTGCAATGCACCCAGTGCGACGCGTAAGTTACACTACACCTTCACTTTACTACAATTTAAAACAGTGATAAACTGAATCAAGTCTTATACATGTCTAAAATGTCAGTTTTCCATAATCTTACATGCATTAAACATTTGTTCGACGGTTGTTTAAGATTTTGTGGTAACAAGATAAATATCGGAAATAAATGTGGACGCTCATGACGATCTGATGTAATACATCATTTAGAAAAAAATTGGTCGTAGGTTCCTTTGATCGAAACACAGGACCATGGGCAGAAATGTCCCCACCCATCAACAGAAACGAAACATGTCTCATTTAATAGATCGTGGCAACCTGATGATATTTTACTATGACGAGGATCGCCCTATGTATGGAGTTTTTCCTTTAGTTTTGCCTATTATTGCTGGTAACTCAAAACGCCCCATACAAAAACATTCTGTTACAACAGCGTGCAACGGCAAGCGGCGACCGGTTGTGTGTTGTGCCCATACAAATTTGCCCGTTGTTTAGATTCACGGTGGCAAAAGTCAAATATTAGTAGGTATTTTGATAAAATCTTTATCCGTTAATACATAGTCTGGCCCAAGTATATATAGTTACCCAAGTAGTTAGTGGCCTAAGTATAATATGTAGAACTTGAATTTTTGACCACGGGGATTTTTTTTTTTGTTTTTTTTTTCGGCCAGGGTATATTTGGAAATGGGAACTATATTTTCTGTCACTTAAATTTAGATTTATCACTAAACTGCGATACCCTAATTATTAAATCTATCCCTCAGAAATATATTGGTCATCAAATTAATCAAATCTGTCTAAGGATGAGTCATCAGATTAATGTAAACCTGTATCCTAAATTATAGTTTGACCATCAAAATTCGATCACCAAAATAATAGATCTGTCACCTAATAAATAGATCAGTTCCTTAATTCGATGCTTCTACCTATTCTACTAAGGCAGGTCTGGTTAGGTACGACGACGAGCGAAGCGAGGAGGAGTGTTAGGCAGAACTGTTACCCTCAGTGCGCGAGCCGAGCGAGCGAAGCGAGCGTGCCGCGGCAGCGGCCGGCGAAGTACCAGAACCGAACATTTTCTGCTAATACTTGTATGATGAATATAAATGTTTTTAGTAGGTACTTGAGCCTCGGATGTTTGTATGTATTTAAGTATATATGTATGTATGTCTTCCCGTTGTTTATTAGCACCCTAGAACAAGTTTTGATTAGTTTGGGGCTGGGTTTGTGAGAAGATATTATTATTATTATTTCATTCATTCTTAATCATTATCGTCAAATTTCAGTTAAATTATTTGATAATCAATATTATTTTCCAGTGATTACGAGTATAATTAATTTAGGAAGCCATTTCTATATTGTTTGGTGGTTCAGTTTGGAACCCAATTTAATTATTTGATGATCAATATTATTTACGAGTAATTTTTAAATAATATTTAGGTAACCGTTTTAATATTATTTGGTGATTCAATTTACGTGACAGATTTACTATTTTAGGAAGAAATATTATTTATTAGGTCGCCGAAAACGCATTTATTAGGTGATCAATAAAATCATATCCTTCGGAAATTAATAATGAACTTGATAGCAGCGTGTCCTGTAATTATGTCTATGCTGCCGTAACAACTTGCATACAGCATGGTTGGTTCAATTCTAAACCACCGTAGTTTAATTTACTCGTGTAGGTACTATATATCAATATTCACTAATGCCACGATTTGTGGTACCCCCTACTAGTCATTCTCTGCCTTTTGTACTCGGAGAGTAATCGATACTAAGAGCTATCTAATATATATACTCCACCATGCAAGAAAACTCTACCAACTTATCACTATAACAAATGAGGCTAACCGTCAGTATAACTTGTAAAAATACTTATTTACTTATGCTCGTAAAGTTGGTATTTATGCTGGATCTCGGCGATATAAAATAACTTTTTATGTTCTAGTGCAAAAAAGTAAAATGTTCGTCATAAGACCAAGGTAATCAGGTCAACAGCCACAAACAAAAAAGTTTGTATATATTATTTAATAATTTTAATTTTACTTATGTAAAACTAAAAATCAATCAAAATAAATCGATAAAACTAAAAATTATAATTATATAGCAATCCATGAAAAATATAAAGTTCCTAGCAAGTGAACTATAATTTCCACTGTTGCTATTTAATTTCCTCACGATCGAAGTGTAAAGCAGAGGATAAAACTCGAGCATTAAACCCATTTCCCCCTCAACGTGTCTAACCACCCTCGCCGTACCGGCTCGGGTGGCTATATGAACGCCTCGGGTAAAATGGATCACTTTATGCTCTTGTTGTACAATCGACTATTACTTAATTTGGATTTGTTGCAGCAAATTTTTCTCAAAGTACGATCTAATGACGCACCAGTTGCGTCACACTAACGAAATGCCGTTCCAATGTGTTGCTTGTGATAAAAAATTCAAACGACTGATACTACTTAAAAGGCATGAAAAGGTAAGCCGTTTCTAAAACAATGTTTTTGAATTACTGAGTAAGTAGTGAAAACGATCAATAATAAAAGTAATTTGATCTAATGATCAGGTAACTTGAGCATAGTAACGTCTTTTCAGATGGTGCATGTTGATTTACCAAAGCACTTGTGCCCTAACTGCCCAGCCAAGTTCTTGTCTATGGACGAACTTGAGGCTCATAAGAAAAGACATGAAGGCTACTTTTCACGACAGCATGTTTGCACTGTGTGCGACAGAAAGTAAGCTGTGATCAAATTATTGAATGGAACTTGAGTGAAATTGATATTTAATTTTTTTTCACGTACCTATCCACAGATAACTATGTCAAAAATATTTTATTGTTCATAGGTTCCATACCAAAGGTACTCTACAGCGGCATCGGGACGTTGTCCATGGAAAGAAACATTTCTCTTGCGAGTATTGTCCGCACCGTGAGTCTATAGGAGAGAGTAGGCTCCTCACCTCATCCCCACTCATTATTAGCATAAGCAAAGCTATGAACATGCGCAAACTTATAACTAAAGAGTTATATCGCGAAGGCGAAATGGGATTTTCCCGTTTATATACATGCAGTACAGATGTCAGTAAACTTCTTGAGTGATGACCTCTCACTCGCGTCGTCATTGTTCAAGAAGTTAGCCGGGCGTCTGTAAGTTTAATCTTGTTTTGTACATACTCTGTATAGATTTATAGTTCGCCTTCGTCGATTTTAATATCAACCTATGAAATATATTATTCACTAAACTGAACTTTGACTTTGTCAATTTAATTGCAGGATTTTCAACCGTGTCTAAATTGACGCGACACGTCCGTGCCCATGCCGGGGACAGGGCTTACCCTTGCAAATACTGCACCAAGAGTTTTATGAAATCACATCATTATACTAGGTAAAGTACCTACTCTAACATACCTACAGTTAAATTAATCTAATGCTAAGCAATGGCTAGCAATAGTTGAAAAATTAAAGTCGTACACGTACATTAATAGTTATATAAAATTCTCGGGTTAAAAATGTTTGTGACCAAACTCCTTAGAAACGGCTTGACAAATTTTAGAACAAATTGTAGCTCTGAGAATAGAATGTAAACTATTTTTAATACTTCTACGCCGACGGAGTCGCGGGCAACAGTTAGTTACTTATTTAAGAGGAGTAAGAAACCACTATTATTCAATCGACATTAATCCAACGTCTATTTTTCATTTCTCGAGAGATGACAATGATGATTAAAGTAACTTGGATACCGTCATGCTTTTTTATCTCTTATCAATTGCACGCTTGTATAGTGTAAAATCCCGCCTACATTCTGCATACCTATTTAAATCCATTTATTTTTAACAGTTACTCTAGTAACATTTCGATCAAATATGTTAGGTAGAGGTGTATAATTTAATTTAGTGATCTACTGTGCCTTGTAGGCTGGTCCAAAAAAAATTCTATTCTCTCTGCAAGTTTCTCTTCTAATCTAACAATATGTACAGGTCCAGAGCGATTTAAAGATTATTAGGCATTTAGAAAGCCAGATGCATTTTATAAGTTTATAAGTTTATTTTATAAGTTTTTATAAACTATGTCAAATGAGCCGCACACAAAAGATCGCTCTCGTGATCATCATTTATAAAATTACTCCTTGTATACGGCGGCTTCGTAAATCAGGTATTTTAGTATATATAGTTTTAATTATTAACTATACAATATTATACTTGTGCAAAAGAAAAAAAACATCCTAACGCCTAGGCCAGTATCACTGTTGTTGTTTGTATGTTGTAGTGCTTTGACTCCATTCTTCCTTGGTCCAGGCATCTCCGCTTAAAGCATGAGGAGCAGGTGCGCTTGGCGCGCGGTGCGGACGCCGAGTTCCGCTGCGAACAGTGCGGCGAGAGTTTCGGGACGCAGGACGACTTGTACTATCACTCGGCCATCCACGCCACGCAGAATCTCATCTGCCCACTCTGCCAGGAGAAGTTCGAAAACGTGGACGCCGTCACCACGCATATCAGGACACACGTCAACGGTCATTACTTTCCACCATCACAGACTTACTGGACATGTATTCAAGTGGATGAGGCCAGTCGACATTTCGTGCTATCTTGCCAGAATACTTTTTTTTGTCATTGTCGACTTTGACCTAAATCAGTCGGCCAGTTACGTAGCTATTACGTTATGCGAAAAATTTTTTAGTGACAATGCGATTCTGAGTAATTCAAATACAGAATTTTGACAAAATTACGGTACTTCTCTTAGCTACATTATCCCACTGAAATCAAAAATTCACATTTGGTTCTCATACATTTCGCGGTGAATAGATTATCCACTTTAATACAGGTCCGGGCACTTACCTCTTTAAGTTTTTAATTATTTTAAAATTTATTTGAAGTGTTTAAGCTAATAACTAAGTAAATTTCCTTTTATGAGACGTCATCAGACCAAAATTTTACCGATTGAGTGATTTGAGATTCATTATGCTTAGATAAATATTAACTGTTAGGCTAATATTTTACATCAAAGAGGTTTGTAATATTTAGTTTCGTCTATGGTTTGTTTAGAAGACTTTCAGTTGTCTGTCAGGTATGTCACGCAGAACTACTACCTAGCTAAATTATTTATTGAATAAAAATAGTGTCACAGTTGCAGAATATTACCTTATTATTGGTATTAGCTTGCTTAAGTCTTAACATTAAGGGCCTGTTTCACCACACACTGATAAATTTTATTTGACAGATGAAAAGTAATGCCGCTTCTGTTTGTTCGGGCAAAAAAACAGGGACGGCATCACAATAATTTATAATAATTTATAATTTATAATTTTTTTTTTTATAATTTTATCTCAGTCACAAAAAAACCGGCCAAGTGCGAGTCGGACTCGCGCACCGAGGGTTCCGTAAAAATATTTTTATTACATGATGTAGCTAAAAATTTATGCTTTTCGCAATTTTTCCTTTATCTCTGCTAAAGACGTTGCTTCGTACCAAATTTCAAGATTCTGAGTTCACGGGAAGTGCCCTGTAGGTTCTGATACCCCTGCGAGTTTCGAAAATTTTCGGAAATTTGTGGCATGAACGGCTATATCTTTTGATTGCGTTGGCTTCGAAGTTTGATTTTTTCACAGCTCCAAGGGACAATAGACCTAAATATTTGACATAAATTTCAGCTTGATATCTTCACGCGTTCCTTAGAAAAAGGGTCTTAACAGACGGATGGACGGACGGATGGACAACAAAGTGATCCTATAAGGGTTCCGTTTTTTCCTTTCGAGGCACGGAACCCTAAAAAATTAACGAGCGCAAAATTAATAATTGGCAGTTGGTTATACTTCGTTTTTTTTAGCATTAAAAAGAATGAAATCGATCATGATGACGTGTCTTTTATTGAAGAATAAGTTACAGCAAATAGCAACAATTAGCAAGTAATAGTTACTTAAAATAAAAAAACGTTTTTCAATAAAAAGACTCGTCAAGATTATTACCCTTTTTCTAGTGCTAAAAAAACGAAGTATAGTGATAATCAATCACTAAGTTAAGTTGACTAGCAAGAGCGTAGTCAATAAAGCAGTGGCGCTTGTCTGTTTTTGCAGGAATAGAGTTTATGTGCGAGTACTGCGAGCTCGTGTTCACGTCCAAGGAGAAGCTCGACTCGCACATGGCGGCCGCTCACGAAGATGAACTGACGCCGCGACAGGTAAACTATACACACCCAGCTAAAAAAGCCGAAGATAGCCTAGTATAGTAAACCTTCCAAAGCAAAGGGTTGTGGGTTCGAACCCGGATTAACACATCTGAGTTTTTCAAAATTTACCGTATTTAAGCTTTTCGGTGAAGGAAACATCTTATGGAAGTGAAATACTGAAATATACTTTAAAATAGTAACACTTCCATAAAGTTGGTACATTTTGTTTGTAATTTGCTTATTCGATTTTTGAGAACAACACTAAATACGCTTCAACCGGAACAGCAATCACTGGTTTTGTATTGTAAGCTTGTCCGTAGCCAACACTCGATCAGCTATTGCCTACTTCCAGGCCTAGGTAATAATGTACTAGGTAATATATCCGCGGTAAACGCCAGTATGCTATGCTGAGACTGCTGGTATTTGTCCACCTTATTTTCAATATGTCCGCCGCAAAGCTGAGTACAAACAGCTGTTGTTTTAATACAGGAGTTGGGTCTGGATGAGTCTTCCGTGGAGGCTGACGCAGGCGAAGCAGACGTGGATGCGGACGATGACGATGAAGACAACGGACTAAATGGTGAGCCAATACCTGATATAGCAACAGTGTAGTCACAAACTTTTCTCCACGATGACAACTTACCGTGTTGCGGAATCCGCGACAACTAGTCAACCAAGGAGTTCTCAGCTGATAACACCACTCGTAATTTCTAGAAATGACCATCTTAATACCATCGGCAATATACATGATAGTGGATCAGAAACCTCTTTCAATGTCATCAACAAAACAAAAATGGTAAAGTTATTGTATTTCACAATCGGCATTTCTCACAGATTCAGTTTGTAAATGAAATAGATTCCAGTTTACTTTTTCTAGGCTTCGGAATTTCTCGTGTGCTCCTTTAATTTTGCTCACCTGTGAATTTAGGTAGTGATAGCATATTCAGTAAGATAAATTTTCTATTTCAGTTAAAGAAGAAGACGATCACATGGTTGTGGAAATTAAGAAAGCAGATGGCTACATGGTTAGTATTGTATTGTAGTGCATTTTTATTGGTTTCATTATTAAGATACAGTTGTACATTATCTAATTGTTTTTTTTTTCACAGCTCAGAAAGGATATTGAAGTTGGACAAACGACCAATACTAATTCGGAAGGTAAAAAAAAAACCGTTTATTTTCAACTGGAGTAAGCAAGCCCCATATCTAACCGAAGATAGAAAATTATAATCTTGGTGAAACCGAAACTGGGTTCGTAGACTTTCATGCCGCGTGCAGGAGCAATCAGCTTCGTGGAATGGCTCCGTCACTCGGTCATCTGCTATACTTCGTTTTTTTTAGCATTAGAAAGAAGGTAAGCGATCTTGACGTGTCTTTTTATTGAAAAACACCTGAAAAATAAGTCGCAGCAAATATGTAACAATTTGCAAGGACATATGATCATTTACATGCCTTTGGTATCATAACTAAATAGTTACTGTTTTTTTTAAACATTTTTCAATAAAAGGACTCGTCAAGATTGTTTACCCTATTTCTAATGTAAAAAAAAGAAGTATAGTTATGGCTCGAACACAATTTCGCTTACAGTTCCAGCCGATATTCCAACAATCCGTAATTCGATTTTGGTTGCAAATAGTGGTTTCTGTCAGACACTCAAGACAATACATTAAATATCAGTCTTCAACCTGAAGGTACCGCCACGTAAAGTCCTATACAAAACCAATTCCAAACTATATGCATGTCATGTATACCTGAATAATCTTTTCGATACAGACAGCGAGATGGAAGCGACCTACACGGAGCTGTCGACGGTTGACACGTTGGCGCTAGCGCGCGCCGGTGCTTCGCAGGCGCCCGTCGCCACTAAGTCCGAGGCCACATCATCCAAGGCTTCTCGCCCGTCTGCCAACAAAACCAGCGACAGGGTAAAAATCGTATCACAATACTCAATTAGACACTATTGTATTCTGCCTTGAGCACGAATAACCTATTCCGCCAGTGAACTGTTTTATCTTTTTGTCATTTCAACATCAGAAGCTTTGATTATATACAACACTAGATGAGTGTCAGTAGGAAACAATGCGATTCAAAACGTCCCAATTTTTTCTGGCTTGTGTGCGTGGCGACCACTTGACAGCTTCATCTTACGCTCGCGTTACGTCAATCCGGTTGTCACTGTGTGCGTGCAAAATGATACCACGTAATTTCAAATCCCCCAAAATTTGGGGGAGAATTATTAGAGCGCGATAGACGCCAGTAAAATAATAGTAATCAAATAAAATATGAATAAATGAAACTAAAAAACTGTTTATTCTCTACATACATAATTACCTGTTTATGCATACATTTGAGGGCCACATTTTTTACCGCTCAGTCAGTATAATAATATGCTATATTCAACAAATATTAAACTCATTAATATTACTATGAATTTTTAGTATTATAGGTTATTTTCCAAACAATCGATTTGATTAAGTAGCACCTAGCGCCACGACAGTCAAATGTTAATCTTCAATTTAAATAAGTTATCGACTTTGTATAAATTATTCTGTTCTCTCTAGATATCAGTTTTGTAGAGTGAGTCTAATGTAGATGCATCTTTTTTGGATTTACAGATAGGTATTCTTCGGAAAGCCGAGGCTATTAAACGTAAAGCAGCTCAAAAAGAAGATTTGGATGGTGAGAAAATTGATAATCCGATAACCTTACATGTGCCGTCATATACCCTTTGCATTGACTTTATTAAAGTTGTTGCTTTAATATAGTTCCACAGAAAAAAGAGAGGACTGCCAAAGTCGATAGCACCACCCCTACGACAACACTCACGACTCATCAACTCTCAAGCGATAAGTCTCTGCGCTTGTTGGAGAAGGAATTGCAGGAGCTTACAAGGGTAAGTTGCGCTTTCGAAATCAATTTGAATCTTCGTCAATCTGGCCGTTTAATAGAAATGTGTGTATTTGCATTAAATGTTATTCGATAAACTGTAAGAATATTATCTAATCGTTTGTTGTAGACTCCATGGCGGAGCGATGGGAAAACTACTAAATTCGGCGAAGCAAAAAGTAAACGGCAGCCAGTTCATACCTCAACGCCCAAGCTCAGGTTAGTATACATATAACATGGAGAGATGCTATTGTATATTAAGTCACTAATAGTAAGTTTAACTTCAGTAGATAAAAAAATAGTACAAGTTTTCGCATTCTTTGCACTTAAAAAATACGTAATTTTAGGTCTGCCGATGAGAAGAAGGCCCAAATAACAAAAATACCAGCAGGAGCTGAGAAAAAAGCTGCTGAACGGCGTCCACTTACCAAAGATAGTAAAGAACCAAAAGAAAGTAAAGAGGCCCGTAACACGGTTACTAGTACCAAGGAAGACAAAAGTGTTTCGAGTACCAAGGATGACAAACCTAGCACCAATGACAAGGAAGATAAGACCGTCAATAAAGAGGACAGGAGGGCTTCGTCCGCCAAGGAACACGATTTAGCCGCTGAAAAACTAGCCAAGGTTACTTCCGCCCAGGAACAAAAGAATAATTCTAAAGCAGAAAAAACTAACAACAAGGAAGGCAGGGTCAAAGCTGCTGCTAAAGACGTGCCTAGCGCCAGCAACAAGGTAGATGCCCCAAGCACGAGCACCACCAAGGAAGACAAACGCAGCGCAGCTGACAAGGAAGACAAAAATAACAAGGATAATCGAGAGGTTAGTTTCTAAATCATAATTTTCTCCAATATGCTCGGAAATGTCCGCCTAACTGTTGCAAACATAGTACACGAAGTTCTACCATATAGACTACAACAAATTAAAAAAAAAAACACTGCTATGCTTCGTCCGTCAAACTCTACTTATCCACGAATTGCTTTTTCCCGGCCTGTGCAATAATGTAGGTACTATTAAAACCTACAGATGTTTTTTTTATAAAACAAGTTCTAGTTTATTTGTTAATTTTACAGTCGCTCAAGAACGGCGATACGAGCAGCTCTGAAGAAAATGTAGTGCGTCGCTCAACGAGGCCTTCTAAAATAAAGAACTACGCCAGTATGATTCGTGATAGGTACGTATTTTAGCTAGTCACTTGCTATTCCATATGCTATTGCATACTGCGAAGGTGAATATTAAACTGTTCATTGTCATTTACAGAACACGCATGATTCGGGATGAGGACGACGACGAAGAGAACTCCGATGATGATTCTGATCTTGACAAGGAGACAAACGTAAATGAATCTTTTGTTCTTAAATTACAGAATTCATGCTTTTTACTTAAAATTTCTAATAGTTACTACTTAATAATATTATCCATCAACCAAACTTAGTGTAAAAACTACGTAATGCTTTTACACAATACATTATTAGTTAAATATCCATTAGAATAGAGAAAGTCATTTTCATGAGCAGAAGCTTGACTGAAATACCGATTCTGATCTCGAAGCGCTACTATTAATTCGTCTTATTAATCATTATTATTTTATAGCAAGTACAAACAAATACGCCGAGTCCGGCGACGCGCCGCAGGAGCGTGCCGAAGCGGAAGGCAGTGCCGGCGCCGCCCAGCGCCGACCGCCGCCGTGGCCGACCGCGCAAAGAGGCGTAAGTTATATATTATTTGTATGACAATGTATCTCTATTTCTGGAACCGATAGAGGGCCGTGTAGTGCTGGTGCCGGCGGACGTGAAGTGTAATTCTTTAATGCACTCTTGTATCGACTATTATGCCAACTATACTTGGTCATGTACCTGAAAATATTCATTTTTCGATTCCTTGATCCATTTTTGATCGATTTGAAATTATAGTTTTTGTCAAGAGTGATTGTTGTTGGTCATCTGAAAGAGTGAAATTAATAGAAAAAATAATACAAATACACAAGCTTAGCGAGTTATTGAGTATTAAAAATAAATAGTCAAGAAAAAATTAAATTCAATATTTGCCGTATATATTAGTCCACTTGCTTGCTCTAACTTGCGCTAAGATTGTGCGAACCGACTCGGACTTAATATTTCAAGTATTTCTGAGCACATTAAATTGCCTGGTGGTTACCAGAATAAAAATAATACGCATCGTTGCAGACTTACAAAAGATGTCCCTGAGGAAGAACAAGATGGCGACAATCAACAAGACAAAGGAGGTAGCAACAGCAAACCAGAAGAGACCAAAGATAAAGCAGAAGAGCCTGAGCCCGAGGCGAACAAGATTGCAACAGCAGATCTGCAGAATACAGCCACGGTACGGAATGCGCACAAAATTGTAATATTGATATTCCGTTGATTAAGAATTTGTAAAGTTTTTTATTTTCATTCCAGAGTGTAACTTCACCGACCAGTACCGAATCACAACCACCGCTGTCCAATATGTTAGTTTCGCCGACTGGACAAACCTTGAAAAAAGTATGTTTAATATCAAATCAAGTGTTTGTTAATTTTATCTGTATAATTGTCTGTCTTACTCATGTACTGTGTTTATTGCAGGTACCCATTAAAGCTCTACCCCCTGGCATCAAACCGCTGCCCTTGCCGATAAATGCTAGAAGTAAGTTCATATTTAATGTAGATCTAAATTACCGTATTATTAATAATAAATCCATTTATTCCGGGCAACTTGACCCATACAAAATTATTGCCGGAATAATTGAATCTCAAAAGAACACTAGGATTCAAAAAAACCTCAACTTTTTCCTCGCTTCCTATTGTCATCATTTATTTACTCATACTTAAAAGTATTGCCTCTTATAACGACTAAAATGTATTTTCATCCAGCGGCTGATTTGTGTCAAATGCAAATCGGCAAGAAAATGGTGAAGGTGCAGAAAATCGTCATGACTAAAGCTGAGGTCGAAGCCATGGCGAAGAAGGGTCTTTTAGAATTGAAGGTAGTTTTTTTATTATATTTTTAGTAACCCGTAAACCATAAAAGCTACTCCGTTTTGGATAGCATTATCTATCATACTTCGATCAAAGCTTTCGAGTGGTAAACTAGACTGAAATCTTTGGTTGTTTGGCAATTTCATTGAAATATAGTCGTAAAACCTTACATTAATCAAATTAAAATAATTTAAAACCCAAATAAATATATGTATGTAACTACATTATACGTTTATTTTTCTCTTTCAGGATGGAACCATGGTGTTAAAGCAAGGCATCAAGTTACCAGGAGCGGATCCCGCCGCCTTACGGTCCGGTCTCGTTAGTCCCGGAGGTAAGTGTATCTTATTTTAGCGAATAGATCGAAAATGTATGTACGTAACACGCATATGGGATGTCGTACAATTTTTTTTTTTTTTATTATTGCGTACAGTCACCAGCATTAATATCTGCCACAGCGGAACGTGCAAAAATATCTGACACGTCCTTCCGGCCCTAGAAATAGTCGTATCAGATATTTATGCACCCTTGGTGCTGGTGACTGTACAAGTTGCAATCGCTACATTGTTCTTTCTTCTGTCCGCTTTATAAAGGCGCAGGTCCGGCAGATTTTATAAACACTTAATATGAGTATGGTTTATATCAATCCAATTTATGAAAAGTGTTAATATGTAAAGACGCCATTTACCCGACCGTAGACATTTAGTGATGTGAAAACCTAGAACCTAGTGCAAAACAATTAATCTGTTCAGTATATCGATTAATTAATAATTGAATAGATCAAAGTATTTTTGTCTATTTTATTATTTACAGTACTTGATTCAATTCCAAAGACTGTGTATTCAGTTATAAAAGCAGTATCTATTTTTTTAATTTTAACGTAAGTAAAAAAAATCGCTTTATAAATTATCAAGCAGTAATCGATTTTCAAAATGTCAAATTTTCCACCATCTCTACGCTAGTCTATGCTACTACAGATTATACCCATGTTTCATTCAAGAAATAACATCAGATTTTGACGAAGATTTTTCAAATTAAAATTTAATATTGAAATAAAGTTAATTTTGGTGATAAAATTAATATACATACGTCTAGTTAAAAGACACGAATTATAGATGAATGTGTTGTGAAATTTCATTTGGCAAACTAATATTTGGCATAACTTTACTTCGCATTTTTCTTATTTCACAACATTTTTACATTGCATAATTTTACTTCATCACTTTTATGTGGCAAATAATTATGTAGAAAATGATTGGCTTAGGCAAGTAACAAATTTTCAAATAACATCTGGGCAATTTTTATATTGCAAAGTTTGACTTCAATTTGATTTGTGCGAGCGAGCAAGACGGTTCGGAGCAGAAGAGACTTGAATAGTTTAGGTTCAGAAGCTTAGTTTAGACTTCGATGTTAGGTTATATTTTATAGCAGCCAGGATAACTGCCACTAGAAAAGTAGGATGGATGCCATTCAATAAGTTGATAAATTAAGGTATGCCAATTAATACATCGGACGAAAACATAAATTACATCTTTAAAAAAATCCAGGTGATAATTTGCATAAAAATAATTTATCGAATCATTAGTTGGGAAATGATATCAGTGCGAAACGTTGAGTTGGGAAATAACACTTCGCCTAAATAAAAATATGGGATAAATAGTTTGGGAGTTAGGTTTGGGAATAATTTGCTAAATAATTTTCGCCTAAACATTAGTAAACCGTGTTATTGATGCTATCCACTGGGTGTTTATAAAAGAATTTTGATAAAATCGTTTTTTTACAGTTTATATAAATTGGATTGATATAAACCATACTACATAATTTTTAATCATGTACGGTTTTTTTATTTTTATAAAAAAGGCTAACTTCTCGTTTTATTTTACAATTTGTGTGACTGCAGTTTGAACTGTTATTTTTATTAAGTGTATAAAGGCTGACCAGGAATATAAAAAACCTCGCGCGAGGGTAGCACTTCTACGTTTTATATTGCAACATTCTTTACACTTACTATACGATACCTACCAGTCATATTGACAACGGTGTCGGTGATGTTATTTAAAGGAATATTTTGTAATCCCTCCGACTTTTTCTACTTTTATACTTACATTGTGAATTAGTTTCCTTCCAGGGCTATGGATAAACTTCGGCATTTTAACGCACAAAAACACAAAATAACACTTTAAAATACCATGCGCAAACAACGTTAAACTTTGACAGCAATAGACAGATGACATTTTAATTTAGTGTTACCAGTGCAAGAAATTAGTTCTATTGGTTTTCCGCAATATGGCGAGGTTTTTTATAATTCTGGTTAGCCTTTACAATATCCTGCGCCGTTGAAGACAAAACATTATGAACAATAATGTGGCGCAAGTTGAATAGAGACAGCGCAACTTTCGTTACGTTGAAAATTCTGCCTTTACAGGACCTGATTTTTTTGTATTATAATTTATTTTTAAATAATCGGCTTAGTGTGCGTAAATTACCTATTACCAAAGTGAACTTATTATTTCAGCTGTTCGCAAAGTGTCAGCAACTCCGATGCGGTGTACCTTCGACGGAGAAGAAGCATAATAATTCATTGATGATTACTTATAATAATGTAAAATTGCATTCTAAGAAGAATATCAGCTCACAAAAGTATCTTATCACTCATTAGACGCGACATGAAACCGATTATTTCATAAGTAGGTTAAGTAAGGTTCATACTATGATTATGATTCTGACATAAATGACATTGAATTACCTTTAAACCAATTTAACCGATTAGACAGATTTTTCTCATAAATAAAACATTTGGATGAAAAAAGTCTTAAAATAGTATATGTTTAGTAACAATATATAATCGTTAAGACAATTGTAGCATTTTGAATACTTGTTAAAAATAAGTATATTTTAAAATAAGCCTCTTGTTCATAAGAGAGGCGCAGCGATCCAAAATTATAGTACCGCATGGCTCTACCGGTATCAAATTGGTCGACAGGTAAACGATCGTTTTTATTATTCGCCGTGACATGAAGTCCATTGTTTCGCCGTGTGCCGCCACGGTTTTGACGTGCACGGCGAACCATAAATGGGTCCAACCTTTATTATAGGTTATAGTTAATTGTGCGGTAAAGAACTTGCACGCTTTAAATGGAATTTTTGATTTTTACTTTTAATTAGAAGTTATTTCTTTTAAACTTACTCCTTAAATCGATTTACAACGATGAGCCTTAATGTTAAATCAACTCTCAATAAATTCTATTATTAATATTTTAATGTCATTTTCCATTAAATCATTTGTTTGTTTACTATTGGTGAATTGATCCTTGACCATTATTGTTATCATAATTATTAGCTGTGTACAAGCACACATGGGGTATTTGTACTAGATCTTCGAATTAGTCTGCTAATGATACTAAAGGTTTTCCATATTACGACTACGCATCTTTTATTCTTCATGGGCCGTCCGCCGCGGACGGCCTCCTGTCTGATTTAATCCGCAACGTATGAATTTGTATAATCCGTACCGCACCGCAGCGGAAGTCCATTACTAAAAGGAGCTTCAGCCGATTCAATTAAACATTCGATTTGAGTATTCATTAAATGTATCCATAACATGTGTTTAGATTTGATATTTAATAAATGTGTATTGTTACAGTAAAATTGCTGTATATGATGTATTTCATGTGGTTAACCTTTTAACCGCCATTTATTGGGTATTTGAATTTTAAAACACAGAGTCGGTATGCAGTTAATTTTACCGATAGTTTTATATTTAAGACATATCTGATAATTAGGGTTTGGATTCTCGTGGCATTTTTGGACTGGTAATGCAGAGAAGTCGTCGTTATGTACTATTTATAATTGAATGAATGAGTGAATGGTAAAAACTTTACTTATGTAAAATTTTGCGTGAACTATTTCTATTCACATTCACGTGTGAATTAACAATTTTCCACTTTCTAAAGCTATCAATCACCTGTTTTTTTTTTTTTCAAAAACCCGTTGGTTTACTCTAATACCTCACTCCCAATATAGGATAATTAGTACCAATTTCACCATACGATGTTAAATAAATGTTAATGGACTGTTAGTTCATACATTCAGCTGTCAAAATGTATGAACTAACAGTTGATTAACAATTAACATCTCAACATATGTTTTTCAAAGTTTCATAAAACACATGTTTCTTTTCTTTTTAATATGCTCTACTATTATACAAGACATTTCATTCCATGACAATTTAAACAACATACTTTTTATTCAAATTCTTATGTGTCATTCATTCAATCATAAAAATATCTATAATAACGACTCCACTGCACTCTGTTCAAAATTGCCACCAAACATCCCAACTCTACTGATAATGTATTGTATTAGTTGCGACTCCGGTGATCGGCGGAGACGACCAGAGCAAGTCGTGATTCGCTTTGTCGGTCACAGTAGTCCCCTTAGTAAAATGTGCGTGCTAGCCTTGATTGACGGCGGTTAAAAGGATAAATTATAATAAAACTAGTGTTGATTATGTTCTACTTGGAATTTGATTATGTTGTATGTACTTCGTACTAGGTACATTTTGATTTATTCGACTAGAAATTAAGAATGACGATGAGAAAATAAAGAATAGATCACATCACAATATATGGTCTCTGATTTATAACTTCGTAATTAATGGTAAGGGTGGCGCAACGCAAAGGACAGTCTTAGGGTTCAGTTCATGGTTTCCGAAACAGTATTTACAGGCTGGCACACATAGCGACTATAATATTGTAATGAATCCTAATTTCTGGGACAAAAGACATCCTACTCGTTAAACCTGAGGCCGTATTGCCTAACTTTCTGACGCGATCGCAATGAGGGCTATCGTTTTTTGTCTCACTAGATGGCGCACTGTTGCGTGAGGTTTTTAAGTATGGCTTCCAAAGCCTGTTATTACGGGCGTGAAAACAAAGTTTAGATTAAAATCATATTTAATACACCTTAAAACCGTACCATAAAAATATCGGCATGCCACAGTGTTGCATAGTCCCCGTTTTGTTCGGAAATAAGGGAGGACAAAGGTTTCCGAAAGACAAAACTGTCTCTAAACACAGACATTTATTGCCCCGGAACGCATATTTGCCATAATTAATTTCAGATATTGCAAAATATTCATAAAATTATTCTAATTTTAAATAAACCCGAGTAGCTCACCCAAAAACTGAGATTTGACATTTCGGAGACCTCACGCTACACTAGCGCCTCTAGTGGCGAATTCATGCGCGATAGCCCTCATTAAATGACAGATTTCGCATACAAAAACTGTGATTTGATTGCGATCGCGAGCGTTAGAATCATAGGCAATATGGCTTCAGGTTACTAACTATCCTACTATAAGTTGAACGTCCGAGTTCTCGACTCGACACAATGCCCTTTAAATAGATAACACCCTGCTGCCACCTCTATTGCTAGTATTAGGCAAAGCTCTGCGCAGGGAGCGCCACTATAATAGTTAATTTATAGTTTGTTGCCATGACGGATTATTAGAGGTATATATGTATATATATATATATAATATGATATGACGGCATTTTATAAACCTTTAAATTTAAGACATTCAAAAGACTGCAATGTTCACAGTTTGTGCTAGTGCTGCATTGTGCTGGCAGAATATTGCGGTAATATTCTGTTCTAGAGGTTACCCGCGGCTTCGCACGCGTAAACTATTCGATCTGGTAGTTACAATCGAAATTCCATTATTTTACAAAATTCTCCTGAGAAATCCCAAAATTTATATCGTGATCTTCATTGAGGTTGTGTTAAGAACCAGTGGTTCAATTTTCTCAATTTATCCCTATCCCGTGCCTAAGCCTATGTGTTATTCCAGACATCCAGCTACCTTCATACCAAATTTCATGACTAAGCCTAGCGGTTGTTATTTCGAGATAGTTCCCTGTCCCGTGGGAATATCGGGATAAAAAGTAGCGTATGTGTTATTCCAGATGTCCAGCTATCTACATACCAAATTTCGTCCAAATCCGTCCAACCGTTTTAGCGTGAAGGAGTAACAAACATACACACACACAAAAACTTTCGCATTTATAATGTTATAGTAGGATGACAAATATGGCAATTTGGAAAAGAGACGAACGACGATAAAAAAGACCTGGACCCAGACCATATCCAGACATTGTAATATCCTTACAAACCTTCGAGTCTCAAATAATAGTGAGAATTTATAATCTCACAACAAATATTTATAATAGCTATAAGTAATAAGGTAGAATATTTTTGCGTCCAATGATAAGTGCAAAAACCACGAAGTTTTTCTATTTATTTCTGGTTAATTATCAATGTTATTATTCATTCATTATATCAAGATTATGCGGGTTTTTTTGGAAATAATTCGATATATAGTTATTTGTGTCACAAGGGAGCAAAATGGTGTATTTACGGCGAGGGCGTACATTGAATCCAGAATGTAGCGAAGGATTCTACAATAGAATCCTGAGCGTAGCGAGGGATTCTAAAGTAGAATCCTAAGCGTTATGAGGGATTCAAGCGCCCAAGATGAAAATAATTTTGCTCCTGAGTGGCTCATACAACTTTTCACACCGAGCATTAATAAACTTGAAAAAAATAATTCTAAATATTATTAAAGAACAGCCAGCATAGAAAATGGCGTGGCTTTACAATTATCAACATCAAAAAATTACATTTGCAATAAAATCCTTAGAAAAGCCTTGAACAGAAAAATTGCACTTTGCTCCCTCTCGTCAGGGAGGAAAAGTTACTTTTCTGAAGGAGAGGTGTGAAAAGGATATTTTTTGTATACGGCTTTAACGTGTAATTTTAAGAACGTATATTTTCGCTTCCACCGAAATTTGGTTCCGGAAGATGATAAAAATAAATTTTACCCTATAAAATATTATTAGTAAATTAATTAACTGTCAAAATATGTTTGAATAATTCCGTTTTTAGACCCGCAAGCTAAATCCAACAATATAACTAACAGGAATTAAAAAAAAACAGTGATTATTTCGTAATGTCTAATAAATAATGTCTAACTTATTATCAAGAAATTGAAAGAAAGAAAGAAAGAAAAGAAAGAAAATATTTAATCGTGACAAACATGAGAACAATGGATAAAATAAATAAAAAAGAGGAAAAAATAATAATAAATAATTATCATTTAAAATACAACAATAGATATGATTAGAAATTACGTATTTTGTTAAACCGATATAACATGAGCAGCAAAAATGAGAACAAAAAGTCTCAAGGCACGTTAAAAATATATACCTAAACCTTAACTATACTTACCTTTTATGCCACTATCGTAATTAATTTTTACTTTAGAAAATATGAAACCTTTTTTTAAGTTCCTTTAAATAAAAATAAGTGAATTTCACATATGTTACAAAGAGAAAGAACGTAAATAAAACGAGTAAATTATGAAGTAAATAGGCTTATAGCAGTTTCGCCTGATTTTTACAGAATTATTAAATATTATATTTTTATAAAAGATTTACTGTCGCGGTGATAAATTTTGGTTGATTATGTAAGAATATATTTGCAAATTACCTGACGTAATTTTTAATGCAAAATAATTGCTTATTTGAATTAACTGTTGATTTTACTTAGAGCGAAGGTGTTGGGTAGCTAGTAAATATAAAGGTTTGCGCAGACCTTAACTCTACGTAACTTCCTTTTTTCCTTCCTTCCCAGTGGCCTAAATATAACTGTGGAACTCCAATAGATGGCGTTTTTATCAACATCAAAAAGATACAATTAATGCTATCTAGATGGCGCAGTAGTCGACGATTATGTTCCAATCATTGGCAGCGGCGGCTTGTTCAAATGTTCCGATCAAACGACATCAAAAACTCGCGACAAACGGCTGCGGTGAATAATTTAAATTCTGCTGCTTCAAATTAAAGCGAAAAAAAAACGGTTAAAGAAATCGTGGGACGTGAAGTACTATTATTAAGTGTTAGTTCTGCTGCACCTACTTTTGTTTCTACAAATTTAAGGTAAGTACCAAGAAGAACCAGCTTTTTCAGTTTAACATTTACTTAAATTTCGCCATTTACAAACTTTTATTTATTTAATATTTATTGCAATGCTTAGTTGACTTATCCAAAAATATTTTGATTTTGTTGTTTTCACTATTTTTCTATTTGTATTTATTTAGACGGCTGTTATCAGATGCAATTTGATATTAGGGCTAGATAAGATAACATATGGTAAGCGATAGTTGTGTCCTACTTCCAAATGCTTAAATAATCTAATTGGATGTTATGGTAGAACGACAGATTTTTGCACATAATGTCCAATCAAATGTCAACTTTTCTTGATTGTCATTAAGTTTAAAATTCTTGCATTAAACATTTGACGCCGGGTCTCATGATGCTAGTACAAAATATTTACTAGTACGTAATACGTATTAGGTATGTACTCGAGTTTTTGTATTACTTAATACACAAGTCATCATCTTCCTATTTTAGTGGCCGGAAAAAAAAAACCATTTATTGATAAAGTTTACATTTACGGTTATCATGCCGCTACATAAGTAATTTTAAAAATATTTTGATGACTATTCTTTTAATTTTACATAATATACTTATATCTTTCAACATTCTAAATTTTTCATTTAAAAGCTCATTTAATCAGTGCGCTTTAAGTAATATTGCATAAAATAAATTAGTTCGTAAGTTTTTCTTTTAGTTGGAATATATTATCTTCTCAAAGTAATTTAAATCAACTACTACTGTTGAATTTTTTCACTTTATTTACATTTTCATTCGGTTTAGTACCTGGCAAATATTTTACGTCGACTGTACCTGTCATCTCTGATTTGAAATAATGCTAAAACGCGAAATTATACTTTCACGAATTGCAATCACGCGAACGCTATAATAATAAAATAACAACCTCTTATTCATAAACGCTTTAGTTTATGTTCACCTTTTGACTGCAATTCGACAACCCTTATTTGGCTTTTTAATATACAAGGCTTATTTATGAATAAGGGGGTAAATAATTCATTTAGGGGCTGTTTCACCATCCATTGATTAGCGTTAACCGACGGTTAAATGTGATGCCGTCTCCGTCTCTTCGAACACAACAAATAGAGACGGCATCACACCTAACTGCCAGTTAACACTAATCAATTGATGGTGAAACAGCCCCTTAATGTTTTGAGTATTACGTCCGTGTTACGTCTCTTCAAAAGGCAGAAATCCCTTTTCACTTTTGTCATAAAAAGTGCCTATCTACTGGCGGCTAATTTATATATGTATTGAAGAATGTTACGAATGTTAAGACAACTTTAAATAGTCTCTGATATTTTTCCGAGTCCACCGAAAAATTACCGCCTTGGGTGGACGAACGCTTCACACCCTCAATTAGGATAATGTTATTTTTTGTCTTTCTTGTACGGAAGACTTGCTTTAACGCGAATTTTTATGTCTTAATAAATACTTCGTAGTACGGGGTCATGGTAAACGTACGTAGTAGCTGCTTACTATGTACTTAAAAATAAATATAATAACTGTATTAAGTAGCACAAGCACCTACTTATACGTTCAAACTTTGTAGTACTAGATTGACAACTTTTTATTATCTTTGCAAATTCTTGGTTAAATAAAATAAAATTAGTGAAAATACTTAAAAACGAGTCCCAAACATCTTCATTACGCCCAGATTGTTCACCCTGTTCTGCGAAACTCCCTATATATAGTTTTTTCTTTTAATATCGGCTTATTTGGCAAGCGGTGATACACCTAATAAGAAATATTAGCAGTGCAAACTTTGCCTACCTACCGTAGGTTACTAGGCTAGGCTGACATTGAGACGTGAAAATCAAGATTTGTGTCCACAATCTTGTAAAATTAACACAGTGGTGTTACATTTTTAGTGTCCAAAGCGTGTTAATTGATCAACCATGAGCTGCCGGAATCGCGGCTGCGCCGGCGACCCGATTACAGACAATGTGTGCTCGAAATTTCGCGCGGACCTTTGGCAATGGTACGCTGCTAGCCACTGGCTCGTTAGCACAGGGATTACGCCTCCGCTTTACAAAATATAATAAAAACCGGCCAAGAGCGTGTCGGACACGCCCAAAATAGGGTTCCGTAGCCATTACGAAAAAAAAAGTAATATTTTTCTAAGGATTTCGTATTTATACTTAGCCGTTATAGTTTTCCTTGAAAGTTTGATATATTTACTACCATTCTGAATTATTTCAAAATTTTCCACCCACCGGTTTAGATTTTAGAGGGGGGGACGCTCGATTTTAATGAAAATTCGCACTTTAAAGTTGAATATTTTGCAAACAAATCACTCAATCGAAAAATCGTTTTAGCAACCCCCTAATGATTTAAAAGACCTGTCCAACGATACCCCACACTACATAGGTTGGATGAGAAAAAAAAACACCCCCACTTTACGTCTATGGTAGGTACACTAGAAAACATTTTTATTTTTAGTGTACCATTTTGTCGGCATAGTTTACATACATATTCGTGCAAAATTACAGCTTTCTAGCATTGCTAGTCCCTGAGCAAAGCCGCGGACGGACGGACAGACAGACAGACATGGCGAAACTATAAGAGTTCCGTTTTTGCCATTTTGGCTCCGGAACCCTAAAAAGGATCATTTTCACTTCTCATGTTTGCAAGGTTCGTATTTATACTGGATCTAGGGGACATAAGTAAAATGAATTTTTATGCTCTAAGTAGTGCATAAAGTAAAATCTTCGTCTAAGACCAGGTACTTAAACATCAGGTGTCAACGGCCACAAACAAAAAAGTTTCTGTATTATTTTATCAATAAATCAATAAAGTCAATCAAAATAAATCAATAAAACTAAAAATTAATAATTATACAGCAATGCAGTACCTAGCAAGTGAACAATTGTTTCCACTGTTGCTATTTAATTTCCTCGCAATCGAAGTGAAAAGCAGTGTAAAACTCGAGTTTTACACTTAACTCTCTGCTTTTCACTTCGAGAGGCTTGCGATTGAGCCGGTACGGCGAGGGTGATGGACACGTCGAGGGGGTTTAATGCTCGAGTTCTAAACTCTGCTTTTCACTTCGATGGCGAGGAAATGAATTAATAGCAAACGTGGAAACAATTTTTCACTTACTATGTACCTTTTATTGTTCATGCATCATTATATAATTATACATTTTTAGTTTTATTGATCTATTTTGATTGATTTGATTAATTTTTAGTTTTATATAAATCAAAAATTATTAAAAATTACATGTAGAAACTTCTTTGTTTGTGGCTGTTTGCACCTGATTGCCTTGGTCTTAGACAAAGATTTTACGTTATGAACTAGAACTAGAGCATAAATAGAAGATTATTGTCGTGGCCTGGAAGTAGGCAATTGCTGGCTGAACGAGCTTGCGAGTCCGTTTAACTAATACGAAGCCAGCAATTGCTATTCCAGCCGAGACTAATATAAAGCTTTTCTCAAAAATGATGAATAATTCTGAAATAGACTAAACTTTTTCTCAAAATATATCATAACATTTAATTTTATTCCAATTATTTTTCTTATGCTTTCCCACCTTTTTTCATTAAAAATAAACTGCAGGTGTATTTTCCACCGAAAACACCACAAGCTGTTTCAGACCCAATAAAAAGTCCGAAGTTCCAACAAAATATCTGATACCGCCCATTAGATTTGGCTGTATACGACTTGTGCCAACATTTCCATGGCCTTTTTAACTTTTTAAAAAATTTGTGACTGACTGCAGGCGCGCTAATTTATTATTTTCGAGCTAGCGCGCCTGCAATCTTTTTAACTTTTTAATTTTTCGCTGACCATAAACTATGCACTTCACCTTCTGATATGTAAAGAATAATGTCAACTTTTACGGACATTTTTGAAAAAAAAAACATTTTATGTCGCGTAGATGTAGCATAAATACGATTTTTAATTTATATAAAATAAAAATTATCTACTAAAACATGTTAAAAGTTATGTTTTATAAATTTTAGACTGACTTATGATCAATCTGTAATTATGAAGATATTCTACCGATTAACTGTTTTCTACACATACGAAGCTTTACGTTTTGTCTCCAAGTTACTGGATGATGATAGACAGAGGTAGGGAATGCAATCGTGAGCGCCTGTACATTAAACAATACAGCCCACAGATATACAGTCTATGTCTGATATAGTTAAGTCCATACCGTATCCATCTTTGTAATCAATGTGTGTAATGATAATGATAACCATGCGACATGTACCTACACGGCTTGCAAGTATTCATGTCGCCGGTGACGATTGGCCCTGGCATGCAACCACGGACCGGCTTCTGAGTAGATTTGCCTTACATGACAAGTGCTGTGAGGCGGACAAAATAGCTCAATATGTCGGGCTCTACCCGTAGCGAATCGCCACTATTCAGCTAACTCGTCACTCACAGACCTAAGAAGGACGCCTGTCATATTCATGTCTTTGTTTTCCTCAGGCACCCAGGCAACTAGTTACCTAAGTCTTACAAAATTCTTGATGTACTTACGAGTACTTCGTAGTTTTTAAACGGATCATGTCAGAAAATCAAAATTAACAGTGATATAGTAATCTACTTTATGTACATGAGTTACACTTTGCTTTCCGTATAAAATGACAGCGCCGACATGTTATAAAAATGTACCTACATCAACGAGTGTGATGTTGATGTAACGTGGTAAGAAAAGATTAAGATTGTTTACTGAAAATGATAATTGCCGCTACTTGAATGCTGTCACTTTCAAAGATAAGAAATATACCTATGTATTTTCTTTGACCATCACTAGGGTTTAGCTTTTATTTAATTAACGTCATTTTATAGCATTGCATTTTAACTAAGTATATAGTAATTTGGACTATAATTATTTACTAGGAAATACCGGGGTGAATTCTTAAACTAGTTTCTATGTTTAAAAATAAACCGAAAAGTGGCGTGAAAACCACGTAATAGCAATATGCAGGGAAGGCGGGCCGGGCCCGTGAAATACGATATGGAAATGCGGACCGGATGTCCGGCGATGTATACTAAGCGTCGCTTTACCATTTATTTTATAAGGCTGCCCTTGAACTCTAACTGGTAATTTGTAACTTTCGAACAATAAGAAAAAATCCGCATTTTAATACCGAACAATAATTTCCTGCTTAGTTCGAAATAACTTATCGCCCACAATATCTTGCGAGTGATTGATTAGTGATTACGCTTCTATTGTTGGCAGACCGTTTATGAGAACAATTACGCGCTTCAAAGGGATAAAGGATTCATTTAGGAACTTACGAGATATTTACAGATGGGACGCAGTGTACATACATATTTTGTCCATTCGGTCACAGTTTCACCTGATGGACATCCGAAAGGATTATTCAATTTCACTGTGTGATAATAGAAAAACTGTATATAGGTACGCCTACTTTTTAACCGACTTCAAAAAAAGGAGGAGGTTCTCAATTCGAGTGTATTTTTTTTGTGTTTGTTACGCGATAACTCCGCCAAAAGTGGCCCTAATTTCAAAATTAGTTTTAGTTCTAAAGGACATACTATACATCTGATGATGGGATCTTAGAGAAATCGATGGCAACCCTCGAATTATTAACTATACTGTGTTTGAGCTTAATGGAATCGTTGTGAGATGCACTTTGGCTACAAAACAATAAAAAAATTTTTTTAACAAAAATAGAACCGACTTCAAAAACCTTGAAAATAATTTTCTACTAGTTTGAAGTCGGTGCCTCAGCACGAGCCAGCAGGAGTGATTGAAGCCCAAGTATGTAGGTGAGATGGACGACTATATAGTTCCACTCCTGCTGGCTCGTGCTGAGGCACTGACTTCAAACTAGTAGAAAATTATTTTCAAGGTTTTATGAAGTCAGTTCCATTTTTTGTTATTTTTTATTATTATTGTTATATTAACTAGATACACCAATTTTAGGCTCCGCACAGCATAAATAGATATTATTTATCCTAATTTACATGAATTTATATAATAGTAATGGGATCGCGTTTTTGCTTTCCCGACAGCCTTCATTTCCTTCGCTTTTCAGATTAGCTTTCCAACAATAACAGTAACAAGTCAATCGGGTCAATCTTGAGTGACATAAGGGGCATACCTTTTCCTCAGTGGAAGGTATTACAAACCCGCCAAATTCAAGCGTAACAAAACAAGTGCAGCAACGGTTTCCATCAAAAGCGAGTTATCGAACTTCGACTGCATTTCGGTAAAAAATCTTTTAAAAGCTCCACTTATACATAGCGTGACGTATAAAATATATATTATTATAAAAAACTACAGCAATTACCTTATTTCTGCATCAGCGTCATATTCAATTATTGACTAACAACATGGTAGACAGCCTTGACATTGGAAGCGGAACCAGTTACCAGCGTCCAACAAAAAGCACGAAACGTGTAGGTACTTAATCACGGCCATGATTCATGTCGATATGCTTCTCGTGGAAGTTGGAACACTGACTTCTGTCGTTGTCTTCTCCATGACACTAAGAGTCCAGAGCTATGTTTTAAATGTTTCGAAATGCAAATTCTACCCCTCCTCTTGATCTTCCCCTTGAACTACAAGCCCGGTGCCGTCACCTCTTTCTTGGTCTGCCTAATCGTCGTTGGCCACCTGGGCACGTAAGTAAATAATAACATATAAATAGGATAGTCTAGTGAGTTGTGAAAGCCTCAAATATTTTTGAAAAAATATATGTGTTTAAAATAAATGTTTTACGGTATTAATAAAAGAACAGAAGAAGCAAAAAACAGAACAATGGTTCTTTAATAGGTAATGGATTAAGTACAATTTTTAATGCCTGCGGAAACACTGCCATTTCCACAGAAATAAAATACAATAATGGAAACGGTTATATATAATTATAATCCCATGTTTTTATTGAATCACTTTACTGCCTTAGGTTTTTAATTGGCAGCGGGCGGCCTACACATTTACGTTGAATGAATGCAAGAAGAATCAACCTGTAATTATGAGCGTTGTCATTTAATTGCTAACGATTAATCAGTTTAAGAAACTAAACATTGAATTTTTTTATAGTACCTAGCTGCTTATTCAGTCGGTCTTCTCACATTATTATCAGAATAGCTTGAGTACATCCTTAGAGCAACACGGCGGCTTCCCCGTGTTGCTCTAAGAGTACATCGTACATAAATTTATTACATAGCAACTTACCCACATAAGACAAGTATCGAGCGAAGTACGTATCGTACCTACCCAAGGTGGGTAGCTGTGGCATTCCTACAACACTTGAGACTCCATTGTGCTTAGAAAGCGTGTCTAGAGATCAACAAAAAATTAATGGAAGTCGAATTTGGTACTCCGTCCTTTTCTGATGCGGCCCATTTAAACGAAACGCAAAAAGCGCTGTCGGGGTTTTTTTTCTTTCAAAATTACTGAGTCACGGGCTCTCCGGAGCGTAGCGTAACCCCATCGTTTTCCTCCTCGGTTCTTGGGATACAATTATGTCGGTTCTCGCGGCCGCGTGATATACACGATAATATTTAATATTATACTCAGAAGAAACAAAAGAGCTTTGGATAATTGACACTGCCTGCGGCCTTTAGACGGCACGTAGTTAGGTAGTTTCTTACGTAGCAACTATTATATCATTTAAGTATAAGGTTGAGGTCCAAAGAACCATAAAGTTGTGCACCTCAACCTCATACTTAAATGTGTACTTAAATTTTTGTGAGCTTTTATTGATTATATTCGTTTAGGGTATGGAAACATTTCAAATTTTCTGCCCTTCACACATCAATCGTCGATAGTCTGTAAACTATATCAGTCTCTTGATGTTTACGAGCAATTGATAAGTAGGTAGGTACCTAGTTATTACTAAATAAAATACGTTAGTCCATGTCCAAGTTGCTTTGAACCTGGCAGGTTTGATATTTGATTCGACACGGGTAGGTACATGCAGCGGCAAGCACCGATCGCCTAACGAAACTCCATCTATCTCATAAATTTATATAGGTACTTGCTGAGAAGATGTTAAATTCGCGCCTCTAGTAGGTACTGTACTAACTCCTTGTTTTAGTTCAATTAGTACTGGCAGCATAGTTCCATTTTTTAATATTATAATATTGAACGGACGCAAGGGTGTTACATAAGACTTGTATCCGAGCTGCCAAGGAAGCGAGTTGATTTGAAATACATATGAAAATATTATTTCGTTCCGCAAAAAGTACTAAAGTGTCACTATTGTACTATATATTATTATATAAAGTCTCAAAGATACATTAAATAATTTGTTTAAGAATACAAACTTCATTATACATGATATAATAAACTAAGTTAAAATATTTTTTTATATAAAACAGTTATACAATAAAAAATATTATATTATATTATATATATTATTATTTTTTTTTGTCACACCCACATTAAATAAGTTTATAAGATTATTAAATGTTCAGCATTTATTTAGATATAGTTAGACATGATCGCCTGCCCCTTTTTCAGGGTTTCGTTGTCCTCCTACAAGAAACCCTTTTCGTAATTTCTGTCCATCCGCAGTGGTAAAGTGGTGATAATTTTTTTCTCGTAATAAACACGTCTAAGAAGATAAATTCTTGCTCTTTTATTTATTCTCCATATTTATCTATTGACACAAACATAGGTAGGCCCATGTATAATCCCGAGTAGTTATTGCTAGATTAAACTCTGATAAGACGTAATGAAGTAGTTTGCTGTTTATAACACTATTAACGTCTTCATTATAGTGCGTACCTACTTATACGTTTCAGGCCTATACCTATAGATACTTAAGATAGAATCTGATTCCTCGTGACATGACTTACGCAGAACCTAAGTTGCTGTGCTCGTATGTTGGATTGAGTAAATTGTGTAAACTGTGTGCAGTGTTATGTAAATACTTCATAAGAAATAGCCGTCTCTTGTCAATAAACAAGGTTATTAGTGGCGCGTAAAGAATCGGGTTTCCTGCTTATTTCGCCAAGCTACTGATACACTTGATAAGCGTGGTATTGAGCATTACTTAACTAAGATTTTCCTCACTATTCAGAAATACGGGCCATTTGTAGAAAATTGTTAAAACAATACTAGTTTTAGTTCAGCATTGTGCCTGCACGGTAACGTCCGATAATCCCACTAACATTAGTTACAATCCTGATTTTAGTACCCAAATCACGCTAATACTAAATAACTACATCACCCTACATGAAATGAATCGCTGATTAGGTACATGAAAGGCACATGTATCCGAGGTCTTTATATACCCAATGCCCACCAAATAACGGGTCACTTTCACAGTGTATAGGAATAGAGATAAGTATATTCGTAAGATAGGTATCGTGTAAGAAATTTTTTTTCACCTCAGCAGCTCAAACAGGCAAGTTTTGCTATGAAAAATCAGTGAGCAAAATCGCATTTTGCTCACTCCGTGAGACGTCCACTACTGAATTCCAAATATTTGAACTTGACTTAGATCTGTCACTTTCACTTCAATATGAAAAAAGCGAAAGAGGATCAAATCCATACTAAGTTCGATTTTCAAATTCTGTAGGCCTAAAAAGAAACAAACAAACGTTCGGATACACATATAACCGCAAAATTACAAAACGTGTGTTATATTAAGTATATAGTGCATTATTAGAGGGATTTAGTATACCACATATTGTTCGAAGCTTGTACGGTGCGTTTCTCAAATATAAACTAAAAAAAGTACAAAGATAAATTAGCAAATCAAACGAGCATAAATAAACGAATATCCCGCACAATTTTACTTTTTAATTAAGCAAGAAGCATTATACCAACCTAATAAAAAAATATTTAGCATTAAAAATATGTCAATAATGAATTAATTATAATTTCGACAAATTGAAAAACATAAACACGAGGAGAAATTAAAAAAAACATAGTGAACTATATGACACCGAAATGTTACAATTTTCCCACTCTTTTAATATAGTATGCAACCTCGTTGTACGAAAGCCGCTGCTCTTGTTTTTTTTTATAATAAAATCGTTCCAACTGCCTATCTCTTAAAGTTGGATCAAATATTTGGCAAATTGAATGAATTTGCAAGTAATCTATTTATATTCATGTTTCAAACAATATAAATCTTAATAAAATCATATTTAAAGGTTTATTTTTATACTGGCTACTTTTACGTTCCATATTCAAAACCTGTCTACTTGCCGGAAGTTTAACTTTTAAAGATGTGAATCATTTTCGAGAAAAAGTTTTAAATATGATTAAGTAAGTACTATATTTATTTCTTCACAATCGGATTATATTTTAAAGTTTTTGATATTTTTTGTCTTCTAAATATATGTGGTTTTATTTTAACCTATAATTTAAATTATATGTTCTCGCTGCTGAGGTGAAAAATTGTATGTGTTACACGAGACCAAAGTTTTTTTGCATCTCGTGTGTTTGAATCCCTTGCTGCTCTTAGGATTCTAACCTAGAATCACTCGCTCACGCTCGTGATTCAATTATAGTATCCTTCGCTTACTCGGGATTCAAAATCAACACTCGCAACAAAAAACAACTTTGCTCTCTTGTTGCACAAATAACTATTTCTATTCCTTGTAAAACGTACTCTTTTAACAGATCCTTCAGCAGCAGGGCTAGGTACTACGAAACTCGAAAGTTCGAAACTCGAAGTTCGTGTCGTACCGTCCCTCTCGCTCTCGTATTAAATAGTATAAGTGTCAGAGGGACCGCACGACACGAACTTCGAGTTTCGAGTTTCGTAGTAGCCCTGCAAAACCAACGTATTTAGATACCTATGTAATCCGTGTGTTGGCATCCGTGAACAGTAGGTACGAGTATTTTAAAAATATCACAGTTTTTTGGCAAAAATAATACCTATACTGAATCGTTAAATGGTATAATGTGATACATAATATCAATCAGTAATCTGAATTAAAAACTGGGTGTTTAACTAAGAACCTAAAGAGGAAATAAAGGGCCTAGGAACACATATAACTATTAGAGACCGCAACATACTCGTATGTAAAAAGCTTGAAATACTTTATGAATGATGATTACCCGCATGCTCGTTTGTCGGCTTTTATATAAATAAAATCCTGTATACTTAAGAGATATGAACGCAGCCGTAGGCGCGGTCAATTACATTTTAAGACTTAAAGATAATGCTTCTTTAATCATGTGGCAATTGAGTGAAGCTTACATACTTTTAGATTACGAATCTTTGTAAATAAAAAAATTGGGTTTGTACCTAGTATATACTTTAACAAAGGAAACGGGTAAGTAATAGCGGCGCACCTTAAAAATGAAACACATTAAATATTGGGTACGTACACGCAATTACATAGGAATATTAGGGTAGGTTGCCTATTTAGTAAGTCAACCCAGTTGAATGCTCCTTCAATACAATACAATAACTCTTTATTGCACACCAACACTTAGTAAGCAGTACAGAAAACACAGGTATATACACAGAGATTAACGGTTTTAGTTACAACAATCCAAAACGAGCGAGAACAAAAACTAATTTTCGAGGTAGGTACACGAGTGAATTATGAGTAGGTAAGCAAAAGGGCTTTAAGTAAGCATATCGTGACGAGGATTTGGAGAGAATCGCTTAGCATGGTGCCACGCTGTGCCAGCCTCAGGATCCTGCGTGAGACATTCCACGCGGAAACAAAATGCTCACAAGACAATAAAATTAATATCAAAACGATTATATTCTTGGACAAAGCTGTTTCTCTTCGTTGAAAGAGATAACGAAAATATCCTTGTACAGCCATTATAATCCATTTGCATCACTTTGAAACGCGTAAATTCGATTCAGTAAACATACCTATATAGTTTTCACCGGATAGTGGGTGTACCTACTTAACAACTACCTATGTAACATACTACATAGTTTTCAGGTCTAAGTGCTTACTTAGTAAATTAGAGTGGTTAAATTAGTAGCAGTGACACAATATATATTTGCAAGAAAACGTCGCGTCTCCCCGAGGGAAGAAGACTATTACCTCGTTGCTAACTTGCCATGTGTCTAGTTTCCTAGATCTATCAAGCGAATCATCATAACGCTCTACTCGTATTTAAAGTGGACCAATTTCTTTCGTCCGCATATTATTTTAAAAGATGTAAACATCGCATTCATGTTCTTTATCCCCTCAGAGTACAGAAAATATACTTCATTTTTTTTTTCACTCCCAAGAGATCCTATACAAGAAAAACCAGTCTACTATTATCATACTATTATGGACTTGATTGATTGAGGTATGATTCTTTATCTCTGACTAATTTACCTAACTAGGTAGGTAAATGGAAACTGGAGGCGAATCAATTACGTTTATTTTCCATTCATTTTCAATTATTGCATGTCGTAAGCCAAGCTGTGATTGCATCGCTCGTATTATATCCGGTGCATGTCATAAGTTAGTTCTTCACGACCCCGCATTGTATATAAACTGTAATGAATAATTAATAGTTAATTCTCGCTACAGCAGCGGGTAATGATTGCATGCAGGTAAAGGCCGCTGGCACTGCGCATCTGTCAATTATGGAGTCACGAAGGCTGACTGTAATACGTTTAGTCAATAGTTTGTCCTAAGGGACGAATTATGAATCAAGGATTCGTCGCCACTTAATCCCCTCGTGAGCCTGCAGCGAACGTCGCTTGCGTCACTTGTGATAACGCAGTATAGTGCCGCTGTTACACAGGTTATTGATTATTATTATCGTTATCAATAAAAAACACAAATAACCAGGCGTGACACCAGCTAAAAAATACTTAAAATAAACTTTTTCTTGAAACAGACGCAGTGTGATTGATATCAAACGATAAGATACAATTGTAGGTACACACTACCATACTGCCCTCCGAAGCTAAAAGGCGCTAATTAAAAATAAACAATTTTGAGTTTTTAATCTATTATTGTTAGCTTAAGACATTCTGCATCACATGGTTTTAATAACGACAAAGCGATTTTTTGAGATAGGTAGCGCCTTTTAGCTTAGAAGGGCAGCATAGTTAAGTTAACCAGTTCAACTCTTTGTATACCTACATGTAAAACATTGCAAATACCTGCTCTTTAGTTAAGAAATACACACGACAACTAAAAACATGAATACAATCCTTTCTTAGCGGATGCCTACGTCATAACATCTACCTGCATGCCAAATTTCAGCTCGATCCGTCCAGTGGTTTGGGCTGTGCGTTGATAGATCACTATGTCAGTCAGTCACCTTTGATTTTTATATATTTAGACTAGAGAACAATGGAGTGTGTGTAAAATACTTACATTTTGCTGGAGAGTTTAGAGCTCGAGCAATTTTTTGTTTTTAGGGCCCATTTACAATGCATGCACTTCACTCTCAGAAATGTACCTACTTATCAACGACGACTTTCTAGGGTTTTGAAATTACATACGTACTTAGCTCTACATTTCGTGCAAATCAAGTTTCATGTCAGAATGTCTTGGATTATAATGTTTATAACACTATTTTTAAACCACATCTTGTCTTACAGCTAAATCCATTGAATTTTTAGAACAATTTTATAACTTTGAACTGTTTTAACCTTGTAAAACATTTACCAGCCCCAGCAGTAGCCTATTTTGGATCAGGTTGCTGAGAGACATAAATAAACAAGCTATAAGCATAAGTCCTAATAGTTACTGCCTACCTACGCCCATAACATTACGCGATCTCGCAGACGATCATAAAGTTATTAAATGATACAATTGTTGGCACGTTGTCACTGAATATTTGTGCATTACGAGCTGCCCAAGGCTTGCAGAGGCGTCAACAGACGCGTTCCGTACACAAATCATAAAGTTTGTTATAGTTCAGATTTGTAGTTATGCGTGCGGTTTTCAAACTAGTAGGTACTCGTAGGTACTTTTTTAAATACTCTCGCCCCGGTTTCACTGTTCTGACCTGCTGGTCTGTTCTGGCTGCATGGTGCTCCATGTGGCCCATATTACGTGCCATGTTATTCCTACTAATATTATACTACTAATATGAATGTGAAAGTTTGTGAGTGAGTGAGAATGTTTGTTATTTCTTCACGCTGAAACGGCACAACGGATTTGGATGAAATTTGGCGAAAAGTTAGTTTATAATCTGGTTTAAAACATAAGATACTTCTTATTCTAATTTTCCCACGGGATAGGGATAAAATATGTAAATAACAACCGCTGGGCTTAGAGTCATGATATTTGGTATGTAGATAGCTGGACGTCTGGAATAATACATAGGCTACTTTTTATCCCGATGTTCCCACGGGATAGGGATAAAATCTCGAACTAATAACTGCTGGGCTTAGAGTCATGAAATTTTGCAAGTAAATAACAGAACAGAACCGCATATCACGATCGCGTGTCATCGTCAATACCCGAAGTATGCTTCTAAAATCCGAAGGTTTTTTTAAGAGCTCACGGAGTGTATTACACTTTAACGTAGATACTTATAGTTTCTTATAGTTTCTCTAAGTACGTATAAAAAATATAATTTGAAAGCTTGCCTCATATTAGTTTTGTTTTTTGGGCTTTTTTTCCTGACCAAACTGGTATGTGCACTGGAGCGTAGGGACCTCATGTTCGAGTCAAACAAGTTATGATACAGATCTTTGACTTGCCCGCTGGAGGAGGGAACATTTTCGGCAATATTATAACAGCTCATACAAAGAGTAATCAAGAGCGCATTGACATCTAATTCGTAGTAAATGTTATACTTATTACCATAATGTGAAAAGCGTGAAAAGTATCAGGAAATCAAATGTCCTGATGTTCCACAGATTCAATGATAGACTGGCCAACGAAAGCTGTCCCAGACAAACCGCGGCAAATTAAAAAAATGAGGCTAACAACACTTGCTGTACACTGATTAAACGATGTTGATACTTAGATATTTATTTAAATTTTCCAGATATTAAATTATACTCGAGACTTCAAGCTGCATCAACATTCATTATAGTAATGTGTGAAAATTGATGATGCTCTTTAGTAGTCCCTTGGTAAATTTTATTACCTTTGTCAGTGCCCATTTACGTACAGTCCAGACGCATTAATTTTAGGACCATTTTGAACAGATTGGCATGGAATATATCTTCTAACATTTTAATTCTAACAAAATTAATAAATAATAATTAATTAATAATTATTTAACTCGAATTGTTTATTTTAATTTTAGTTGACATTGTTGGTATACTTTAATTTTCTCTTAAACTATTATACTAATAATTATAATTCTAACATAATCTTATAAAATTTTCCATTCTGAGGATGGGAGGTTGAATTAAACAAAAAATAATTCATTTATTTCTTAAAGCAGAAATATCAAAATTATCTAAGCCGGGTAAGAATGACAATTGGTCAATTTTGACAGTCTCAAAAATTATACCAGATTAAACTTTCGTAAAAAAATACTTGGACAGCTTTCGCTGGCCTTAGTTTACTACTTGACTTAAAACATAGTGATTAACTATATACTTACTCTTTGATTTGACCAAGCGGCAAAAAATCTGGCCCTCAAATGTATGTAAATGTAATAGGTAAATGTATAAATATAATAGGTAATTTTGTATGTAGTGGGCCAGTTTGTGTCGCTGAGTATATTTTCCTATTATGTATTTTATTAGGTACAAGCCAAGCACGGTATGCGGGTTAATCAACCCTAGAAGACAAAAGACGTTGAAGTACATAAATAGTTACCGACTCTACCAAAATTAGAAAAATAATACGGACGAATGCGAAGCTTTTCGACTGGAAATACGAGTACTTATAGTAGGTAGTAGCTGAATTGACCTTTCAATTTTGTATTTCTGCTCTGTGGTCAAAAGAGTACCTATACCTAACCTACGTAATGTATGGAGGAATGTTTAGAAGTAAACGTATATTACAATACAAACTTCGTAACGTGCGTATCATTTTGATGTTCTCAAGCGAATTATATTCAGCACACGGTACATGTATACGCAAATGTATTTTAAATACAGGCTCATGCTTGTAATACTGTGTAATCAAGGAATTTCCAATGAAAGTACAAATGCATAATTTGCAACACTCTAGATATCTGAGCATATGGAATTTACAAGAAATAAAATTTCGTAGATTACCTGCAAAAAGGTAGTAGTAAAACGAAACTTGCAACTGTTGAAATGTAATTGTTTATTGTAATCAACTTCTGGGAGGTCATGAACTAAGTAATACGGTTAAAATGGTTTAGATGTAGAAACCATGTGGTGGAATAAAATACGAGTATACTTACCAATGCTTTTTAGGCATATTACGTAAAGGGTTAGTAAGGCCCGAGATGGTAAACCGATATTATGCTTTTGTACCTACTTTATTAATAGTAATTAGATTTTTACAAACGATATTCGACCGCTCTAACAATAATATAGTTGAACAATTATAGTAATACCAGAGAACTCCCGTCATGTATAAAACGATTTGTTTTTTTTTTTTCCTAGAAATGGAAATGCTTTCAATTAGGTCCCATTCTCACCAGGCTATCTTAGGGAAATCAAGGGAAATAATCAGATATTGTAGCGACACCTATGTCACAATACACATAACTAGGTTGTAACGTATATGTGCCTATGTGATTTGAGTGTACCTATTTAGTACTCGTAGTAACTCGTGCATTTGTTCTTGAACACCACAAATGGGCACTGGAAATACTCGTACGTCTGCATCGGATAAAATAATTTTTGTAATCGTAACAAGCAGTTGACATTAAGCTATTGTAATTGAATTAGTTACTTACGCTTAAATACATATACAGTCGAATTGACCTCCTCCTTCTTTAAATCAGGTAAAAATAGAAAAAAAAACTTAAATTTAATCAACTCAAAAAACTCCAGCCGGCTCATGCAGACACGGACTTCAACTGGTAAAAGATTATTTTCATGATTTCTTGAAGTCGGGTCAATTTTTGTGAAGACTCAAGTATGTAGTTAGGTAGGTAATTAGTTATATATAGTGTTTTGAGAATAATCTTAAGTTATCTTTTATCTTTGTTACTAAGATTATATGGAAAGATACAATGAACTTATGGCCACAAAAGTAAAAAGTCTTGAATGCATAAACAAAGTTTACTTAAGTCATATCTACCTAAAAATAGATTCTTACATATGCCGCACTTAGGACGCTCAAATTTACTAGAAAAAGAACGCACGAAGAAAAGTGCTTAAGTGAGTCTGTGTTTACATATAATATACGTAAAGGTACAGTAATAACTTTGCTTATAAAATCCATTTGAACATGACGGAGACACCGCGGGAGTGGGCAGGGTGACTTTCTACTCTAATATTTGTTTGTGAACAGTCCTTGAACTTCCCAACTAATGTCCCTGCATGCCATCATTCCCCATCGTTAACACGATGTTATCGACATATAATACATCTAATCGTCATACTTTAAGCCAGTACGATATTTTTTGGGCCGTCAAACACCCGAGGTCAGCCGACATTGTGGGCCATTACTGTTTCTAGACTACCCCTGCGTTACCTACATGATTAGGTACCTATCTACTGTATGTTCTGTATTTGATTTGATTATTTATTCAAATCGTTTGTACCTAAGTAGCAGCGGTGTGGCACCGTGACGTGACAACCGCTTACCCGCGGGTTTGCCTAATTTTTTTACGTGACATCAATCATTTGATGACAAGTAGGTACCTATGGCAAAGAAAGGTTAATGTTAAATGCAGCATATGAGACATACTTAACTCATGTTACTCTCTATCTTCGGGTTGCCTAACTAATATCCATTACTCCACACTACTGCTACTGCTAATTAGTAGTAGTGTCTATTAATCACTATCTACTCAGAGATCACTTATTTTTTTGTTCAGAAACAGATTTCTATACAGTATGCAAATCGCACATTGTGTACCAGGCGAACAATATAAATGACTTCCAAATAACATAATACCAATCTTTAAAAGCATAACTTAATCAGTCCCTGAATGTAAAGGAACATTTTCATTGTATAAGTAATATCCAAAAATGCAAATAAACTGTAAGGAACTCCTTTATCAATGTTTTCGTAAAACATTAGCGTCTTCACACTATGTAAGTATATTTAAGTCAAGAACAAACACTGCTACCGATACCCCAGTATAGGCACGTAACTTTTCTGCAAAGCGGCGAAGGTAACTGGTAGGTTAGATGCTGCGGGCAGCACAAACTTATTATGCATATTAGTATTGTATATGGTTTGTGCTGCTTGTCAGGTATTGCTTTTATCTTCAATGTGTAGTTAACTTTTATGGCGAGACCTAGGGCTGCGGTCATGGCTAACTACACACATACCTACTTAAGTACCCGCAAAGGATGAGTTCAGCTGCTGCCTTAATGAATTCACTTTTTTTTTAGTTATAAATATGAATTTTATCACATTATTTTAGTTTTCATTTATAAAACAGAAGAGCTGTGTTACTTCTTGATATAATGCCGTATTTTAAACAGATATGATTTTAGTGACCCATGAAATTATACCTACCTACCTGTAGATAGCGCTCTCTATGTAATTATTGACATACCGGAAGAGATAACCAACTGCAACGTCTAATTAATATTAAGCTCAGTAAACATAACTCTATAGTAACGATAACGGAAGTAAATTTTCCAAATTTCCCGTTAATGGCGTGATACCCCGACCAGAGCCCGGTCGCCGCGGGACGCGAACGACGCGACATTCGGACCGTGAAATGCACTAATTAGAATAATTCATGTCCGGTTTCAGCTACACATAGCAATTCGTCTATTTAGGCTCTCATTACACTTGACGGATAAATTATCGCCGAGTCACCGATGCTCTTTGTTAACAACATAACGGTTGCCGCCAACGTATTCACTGAATAATGGTTATCGTCGGAACAAACGAATTTTATCTGATTTAGTAAACTAGCGGACTATGTCGCAATCCCCGTAGGGTAATAAAGGGGCGTTGAGATTCCATGTTATCTATGTAAATGATCATAACAATTAACGCGTTTCCTGGAACCGTGAAGAGTGCGTGAGCCCACGAATCGAATATGTACGTACCCACCCATTATTAGAGCTCATAATTATGTAGGTACCTAGGTGTGACTTTATTAAAGATGTGCGACAATATGGGTGATAAAAATGTAGGTATAAACTAATTGTTATTTTTTACAGTATAAGCAGCCATGGGTGAGTTGGGAACGAAACTCGGTTTGGACGAGCTGGCGGGTGGAGCGGCGAGTATCAGCAGAGCCTTCCTTGCTGAGTTTATAGGTGGGACAAAATATATTTACAGCAAATTATACTATTTCATTTCATTTATTAATCTTGAAATACGTTTTAATTATCTTGTACTAAAGTACTTCCTTCCTATACAGCTCTTGTTAGTATGTTTAAATATGTAAAGTATATTAATGTCTATAATGTTACATCACATGTAGAGATTTTTGTATATTTGATCATCCCTAGGCAGCATTAGTTCTTAAATACTATAAAATTTTTTTTTAAGGAAACCTTCTTCTGAATCTGTTTGGATGCGGCGCATGCGTGAACATCGCGAATTCCAACGCTGCGCCTGACATCGTGCTCATCGCCCTCGCCTTCGGTCTCTCTGTCTTTGCCATCGTTTCCGTATGTTTTTCATTCTTTATTTCTATTTAACAATGTTACCATTTTGACAGTGGCAAAACTGATGGTTCTCTGTGACTGTGAATTGACTGTGTCACTGTTCGCTCACGGTCGCTAGGTCTAGGTTAAAAGACGTACTTGATAGTATCTCGCCTATTTTTGCCTGCTTGATATCTGACGCATTCATTGGTTACTTAGAAATCACACCCATAAAATCAAAAAAATCTAATCCTATCTAAAAAGATTGGACCTTTACGACGTTTTATCTTCCGCTGACTCATATTTTTGGAAATATTGACCAAAAATAAAAGTGGTTAAAAACCCGTGGTTCTGACTAACCACATCGGTCGTCCATGACGCAAGATCCGAATAAATTAATTCCTACTTTATATTCATACATACTAAGAACACATATCCTGACATCGTTTCCGTTTTAACTAAAAGTAACACATGTTTAATTTCTTATCAAAACATATTATTTGACATTATAAATCATACCTAAATAACTATATTATAATAAAATAATATGCGGTACCAAACCAACGGCTGACATCGATATTCATTAGTGACACAAAGATCCAAAACAGCTGATAGAGATATCGTTTAGGTACTCTCTAAACGTTAGCCTGACTACTCTGTACATTACTGTTTTTTCGAGCTTACGTATTTAGTAGGTATGTAATTGTTTTTTAGTCTGTAAATGTCCTATACCTACATGACAGTATTTTAGTACTAATTTCTAACTTACGCAAAACTTTAGAGTAGATATAACATCACCATCAAGCGATCTTTCTTACACCATACGTGCAAAGTGCAAAATATGGAATAAATAGACTGGTGGCTCGGGTGTTCCCAACATGCTACGACATGAATACCTTTAAAAGGCGAGTGTGCCTTTTCGGGCAAGGCCGGCAACGCGCCAGCAGTCCTAATGGACACCTACGGTATGGTATGGATCATACTGGCGGCAGTAATAACCTACCACCAAGTTAAACGCTGCCGATTTGTCGGCTTTAGTGTAAAAAAGTTAATAAAATGGTGATGTCCCAGGCGATAGGACACGTGTCAGGCGGTCACGTCAACCCAGCGGTGACGGCAGGGCTCGCGGCGGCGGGCCGCGTGAAGCCCGCGCGCGCGGTGCTGTACGTGATCGCGCAGTGCGCGGGCGCCACCGCGGGCTCGGGGCTGCTCAAGGCGCTGACGCCGGACCGCGCCGCCGGCAAGCTCGGCGTCACCGCGCTCGGCACCGACGTCACCCCGCTACAGGGCTTCGGCATCGAGTTCTTCCTCGGCTTCGTTCTCGTCTTCGTCGTTTGTGGGGTAAGCGCAATACTTATCTTGCTTAACTATTTGCTGAATTGCCGCACACAATAGCTACCATAGCTATGTCACTGCCACTAACTTGAAAGCACAACCAATTAAAATACGAAAATTACTTTAAAAAAAATTAAATAAGTACGAGTATCATAGGAAAATTTAAACCTATTGACCTCTAGTCTAAAACTAGGAAAAGCTTTTAGTATGGATACTAGGCAATGGGTAAACCAATACCTAGACAAGACAAATACACACTAGTCACTAACTAGTCAGGTTCTCTAACCAATTGGCTTTGGCTATCCATTGTCATCTAAGTATATTAATAATATCTAGTTAGTCCATGACGCCCTGAAAGGGCACTCAATAATTATAACTATGTTTAGAAAAAAAGGAATTAAAACGAATTTATTGTAGTTCACATATTCGTCAATGTTGATAATAAAATGTAGAGCGGTTAAACGCTTTTCATATTTTACGTCAAGGCGCGAAGCGCCTCAACTGAACAGAATAGGAGCTCCGCGAAGCGGAGCTCCGTCAACCCTGTCACGTTCATACATAGGATATTCGATACTCTGTACTTCGATATTTTGGACTTCGATATTTATATCTTTCGATGTCACTTTTGTAGATAAATATATTTTCGATATATTGGACGTAGATTATCTAACCATTCGACAATATAAACTTTCGTTATTTTAGCTTTTAATCTTTACCGTTTATACTCATCTTACGCAGACAAAGAAGTTAGTTTAAATAAAATAAAATCAATCGTATGTTTTGTTTTTAATTAAGCATGTCTAGCCGTGACTCACATAAAATATGTAGGTAGGTACATGTATCTCGAGTAATTATTTCAATAAAATCAATGTTACAAATTAAATTTATTTGAATACCTACGTGTATTTGGTCAGGGCTACGGCACCATGCATGCAACCCATGCCTGTAACGAGTATTTACTTATTAGATACAACTTTAAAAAATCACGACATAAATTCCTTGGCTAATGAAATCGTTAGAGCGGTTTCCAAAATCCCCAATATAAGTAAATAAATATACAAGAACTACCTACTAATATAAAGATATTTAGATACAATTTATTATAAATACATTTTGACCTGTATTTTTTTTCGTTTTTCGCTTATTTATCGTCTGTAAGTAACTGAGAACATGTCGGATTTTAAGATTAACAAAAAACATTTGTTTCAAATAATATTTCGATACATACAATTAAGTAAGTTCATTAATACATATCAATTGTCATTAGAATGAATACCATGATTAGAGAACATGCATAAATATTCCTATTCCATTGATTTTTCAGCTAATTTGTATAAAAATAACGACGGTTCAATGACAAAACATTATCTGGCTGCAGGTAATTATTCAATGTCACCTGAGTTCTCGCGCCTGCGGGGTTTGTCTGTTGAAATAAGCACCTATCGATATTATAATAACTTCTACGTCAATTCATAAGCATTCAATAGCTAGTCATCCCACTGATCACTGATACTTATTCAACTCAGTTTTACATTTAGTTACGTTACATGAGTATGATAAAAAAAATATGCGGTGGCTGGTATAGGTTTTTTGCTGCATTATGTATAACTTAATGATGGATATTAGCATATTATTTTGGTAGATGAGTCATCAATATAAATCTTTCGAGTTGATGTATGGGTGTTAAAGACTACGTAATGCTAGTCGCTTTCCACAGTATATTCTAAAGTAGGAATTGTTCTATAATTTACACTAATTAGGTATACTAAGGCCCTTAAAACTACTTGCTGAAGGTCTACAAACGTTCCTACGAGCAAAGAAAAGGACGGATGGAATAAAGTACAGTCAGTAACAAACTTAAAACCATTCAGGACAACAACAGTGTTAATGCGACAAAACAAGAAAGTGATTCGGGACTTTAAACCAGACTATACTTACTCAGTATAGACGCTCCCGAAGGCGAAGTAGATATATGTAGAGTTTATAAACGAAGACCGTAATAAAACATCAGACAGCCTCATTTTACTTAGTATGCCGTCGCGTGATTATCTACAATATTTGTCGCTTGTAGCTCACAAAAGAAACAGGCTAAAGAATGGACCTCACAATGATCGATAAGTAACATCCGTCTAAAAAATAAGGCTCCATTAGTTTATGTAGTTATTCATGTCGGCGGCCGATCGTAAAATTCGCCAGAACGAATTGCCTAGTGACATTTAGGCAGATCGTGAAATTCCTAGGCATATCATGAAACGCCGCCTCATCGGTTCTGGCACTCTGCCAGCCGCTGCCGCGGTACGCTCGCTTCGCTCGCTCGGCTCGTGCGTTGTGGTCAGAATTCATACTAACCACTCCTCACTTCGCTCGTCGTACCTAAATTTTTCTTTTACGAATGCGTTGCTCTAATCGATCTGCCGTATTGTTTCTGAGGCACATCGTGATATGCCTGGCCAACTTTTAGGCATATCATTGAAATGGCACCGTTTCATGATATGCCTAGGAATTTCGTGATCTGGCGGATTTTACGATTGGCCACCGACATTCATAAGTATAAATTTCCTGCCAGCGGAACAGCGTTGAATTTGAATTTCGTAGGTATCTTAGATTGGTAAGGTATCAGCTGAAATTGATTTTCCTATTAAAACATGTCGGTATTGGTAGTTACCCAAACCCAAGCAGCAGTCACAGTTCTTGGTATTTATTCAAATGCTGAACTAATTCATATACCTAAATAATTATACAGTAGTCCGTGACCTCAATTTAGCAGTCAGATACTTTGTTCGCTGAATCACGAGATTAAGTTACTTCTACTGTCCATCGATACGAGTACATGGTAATGGAGTAGCAGAGCCATTAGTCATATAATACGTGCAAAAACCTCAGAGATATGGAATCGATTACTTCTACTTAATCAATACCGTTATCCATTATAGGTAGTAAACAAGTAACCTTAACTAACTGATTATAATATAAAGTGAGCGAGAATTATGCCTAGACGATTATTGTTCTATGTAATGTATGTATTTGTGATTTTTAAACTTTTGTAAGTTAACCTTAGCAATTAATTAAGTGTTATGTGATTTAATAGGTGAATATTGTATAAAGGCTTGCTCAGCTTAGAGTGACTTATGTCACAGAATAAGTACCTGTAGTATAAAGCCTTAGCTCTGCTCTGAGTTAGATATTTAAACATAATATATACATTACATAAGTAAGTACGTTGTTAAATATTAAGGTGCAGAAAAAGGACGCAAATTGATGGCAAATTGCGCTGTTTGATATACGAGTAAAGTAGGAGCAACAAACTACCGCTATAATTATAGTACATTGTGCATTTAGGGGCGTAAGAAGGGGATTACTAACGAGAGCCCATTAGAAAAAAAATGCAAAAATTAAACAAACACTTCACAGCTCAGCAAAAGCCAGACGCTAAGAAAACAACTGAATAAAATATGGCTACCCGCCAATACAGGGGGCTACTACAAAATTCGAAAATCGAAGTTCGTATCGTACCGTCCCTTTCACTCTCGTATTAAATAATATTAGCGTCAGGAAAACGATATGAACTTCGATTTTCGAATTTCGTGGTAGCCCCCCTGATTGTCACTTTTTTCGAGTCGTCTACCATAGATAAAACTAAGAACCGTTTTTAGTTTAGAATTCGAATGGTCTTACGGCCAAATTATTCCAACATGCTAAAAAAATATTTACTAAATTTATTGCAAAACATTTTGATATAAATTTAAAATATAAAAATAACGAAGTTTCATGAAGCGTGTCAAATTTTTAAAGATGTAAATAAAACGTTGGCTGACTTGAAACCTCTTTAGTCTGAAAAGACGTACCTACTAACTTTTTAAAACTAAAGTCATAACTCCCTTGGAGAGGAAAACTATACGTAAATCCATAATTCCCGCGGGAACAATTGAGGCCATTGTCTTTTAGTATACAGGCATGGAATAACGTAATTGGCGAGCAAGTGTGATGAAAAATAATTTTATGTACTAGTTGAAAAGCCTTTATACAGAACCGTCAAGACTCTACCTACATTAATTTAACGGTTTTAACTCAGGTCTGCGACCCGAACAAGCCGGACAGCAAGGCGACGGCGCCGCTGGCCATCGGGCTGACGGTGACGCTGGGCCACCTCCTCGCCGTGGACTATACCGGCTCCGCCATGAACCCCGCCCGCTCCTTCGGCTCGGCGCTCGTAGCGAGCGACTGGCTCAACCACTGGGTAAGTGGCTGTAACACACTCATATTTTCGCGTTGCGTGGCCAATTACCCGAGTGTTTCAACCGCCTCAGTTTTTTGGTCACATTTTTTACAAATTGGCTGTTGATTTTGATGTAATTTTCGATTATTTGCTAGAGCTCCTGTATTTCTACCAGATAACTAAAAAACTGTATCAGAATATTCGGCCAGTTTTACAAAAAAGTGTCCAGGAAAGTGAGGCGGTTGGAACGCTCGCCCGCGTGCCTTTCATCATGTTGAAGGCCGACGAGAGCACACCCTGGACACTCTTTATACCAGTTGAAAGTTATTATTCTTTGACTCGAGCATAAAAAATTGACACGCTTCCGAGAGCGAATAGAAGCCACGGTACGCAGCCGTATTCGGTTCGTTTCGTGGTGTCTCGACGAGTGTGTAGGTACAGCCATCCCAAAATTGCTGTAGGCACGTAAAACGTCTATTGAAATGAAGGTATCTACTTACATTCTGCAATAAGATAAAAATGTAAAATGTTTAGGATCCATTAAAGTTTCACAGTTAATTGACGTCTTTAGGCGTAATTTTTTTTTTACTTCTATTAGGACAATATAGCCCTCCGAGTCCTCCAGGAAATCATAAACTGTGTTCTAAATCACATTGGCCTCTTCTCAGCCTCTTTAGAGTGCTTGTCAGTCGGCGCTCAATCAAAGTTTTTCATCGCTTATAGTTTGGCGAATTCCGGATCTGCCTGGATACAACACCTCATACGAGTATATGGATATTGTGGGATGCTGAGGACTATACACACGTTGTTTTCAGGTGTACTGGGCCGGGCCCGTGGCCGGGGGCGTCGCGGGCGCCCTGCTCTACGTGCACGGCTTCTCCGCGCCGCCGACCGACGCCGTCGCGCCGCCGCGGTACCGCCCCGTCGCCGCCGACGACAAAGAGGTATGCTTCATACCTAAAAGAAGCCCCTGTATTATACTTACTTCCACAGAAACAGACACTGCAGAACAAACTACGGCCTAACCAATTCCTTTAAAAAAATATAATCGCATATACTCACGTAGCACCGCAACAACTCGGTTGCCTAAATTTTCACCACTTGCCCACATCTCCACACCTGCTGTACAATAAAGAGTAATTGTATTGTATCTCTCAATTTGCCCTTTAACTCGCTGCTTTAAGTTAGTCGTTTTTTGCTCCGAGTTGACTACGGAAAATGTTCACTCCACGCCACTGATAGGTACCAAATAAATTTACTTTGTTAGTCACAGAAGGAATTTATAAATAAAAGCTTGCAACTTCCCCTTATAACATCCTAGAATTGTGCCTAAAAGCTAATTTTCATCGTGAAAATTATTAGATAGGTTTTACAACACACGCTTCTGCAACACGACTTTTATTTCACTTTGCAGTCCTCACGAAACTGAAGCACGAGATGGCAAACCTCGATGGTCTCAAAACTGGAAACGGTGACATCGTCGTTTTTAAAAGCAAAAATATTCCACCTAAAGCCAAAAATATTTCGTTGTTGCCTAAAAGATATCCGGTAGACGCTTAAAAACTATTAAAAAAAACTGTACCCAACCTATTACGTAATTCACATCGAAAAAATAATACTTTATATTCGTACCTATTTCCATACGTAACGATAGAAAGCATGATAGCAAAACTAATGGGCTAATAGAATAAATGGAATTGAAAGCGTGAAGAAAACCATTTGCGTGGGTGAGTATCAATCAACAAACGAGCACTACCCGAGGCGCGGGCCACTCCCGGGCCCCGGCCCCCGGCAACAGGCGCGCCTGCACTTACAGCCCAACGTCCTCGGTGCGGTCGACTACTTATGTGTATGTTGAAATGCATTCTATTTATATATTCCGCAGCTCAAAAGGGAAAAACGGGACCCTTACGGATCCCTTAATTGCCTGTTCAAGAATGCATGTGTCAATCTGTTGCCACTGTTCTCTCGGAAACGGGTACTTATGTGCAGTAAAAGTATCAAACAAGTTGAAATTAATGCTTACTGCGGGCTATGCCATAGCCGCTATGGATTTTTAAACCCGTATAAAATAAGTTTCTGCTAACGTCTAGCAGTAGATAAATAATTGAAGATCGAATAGCTTAATATAAAATTATGTACAGTCAACGTCATAAATAAGTGATCACTTTTGTACCTTGTCACTTTAACGTCATGTTTGAAAAGTCATACGCAATTGTGTAACGACGGAAAGCGACAAGGTACAGAAATGATCACCGATTTATGACGTTGACTGTACTTAGGTATCAAACAATAGATACTTTCTGTTGACTTACAAGTAAAACTTCACATGAATTTAAGGCCTCACAACACAAGAACCTATGTAAAGGAAACAATCCATAATAGCTGATATCCTTATCTGATGAGAATCTAATTATGCTTAACTTTTACATATTGGTACTTGCGAACCAAGTCAGACTCTCACTTAGCTGGTTTGTCGTAGTCTTAAAATAAACACCTTAAGTCCTAAAAATAATATGAAAGTAAAAAAAATTATCTGATACGCTGATTGTGTCAATTTGCACCTTTCGTATGGACGATCTCTGCACTTAGGTAATGGATGTATTTATTTGCAAGCGTGCCGGACGCCTACCCGCCGCCACCGCCGCTGCCACTGCTTGGACAGTGGAGCAGAGCGTAAGTTACATTTAGAGCTACAGGTTTCAACTTAAGGTTCCTGGACTAGGTTTCTGCAATTCATTTACCCCCTGTTTCACCATCCATTGATCAAATTTGTTTGACGGGTTTTGTTCGAATAGACGGAGACGGCATCACATTTATCCGTCAAAGAAAATTAATCAACGGGTGGTGAAACAGTTCCTTAGTGTGGTTTTATTTTGGCGTTTTAAAGCGCAAATATTCACATCTACTTATGTACAGTCAAGTGCAAAAATAAGTATCTATTCGAACCACTCAAAAATATGTTACTTACTACGGCCTTATAGCGTCGGAACAGGAGTCTGTGGTACTTATTTTTTAAACTGAATAAGGTCATATTTTTACACTTGACACTTACCTGCACCTATTCGAAACTTCTTTGCGCCTAAAATGCACGTTTACAAAGCTCACGGTTTAAAACAACAATGGTTACATCTTAGGTAGGTAGGTACATTTTTTTAGGTAACAAGTCAATAGATACATTTCTGTTGCACGTTTGCTGTGTTAATGGTAGATAGACCCTTTTGGTAGGGTAGACAGACCCTTTGTCCTACTAATGTCATATTCATGTTGATATCTTATAAGTACATCTGCCGAAGCAATCATAGCTAAATGGATTACGAAAAGGTTCCAGCCTCGTAGGTGGTTCAGTTCCCTCGACTGTACATACTCGTATTATTTCACGTTACCAAAGATAGTGTTAAACCAGTTGTATTGTTCATAGCTGAAGCGGTTAGACGGCGGTAAGGCGGAGGAGTTGGCCTGAAGTCGCGAAGTGCCCGCGCCGCGGGCCGGGCTGGCCGGGCTCCCCGGCCTTCAGGGCCGCACGGGGCCCGCTGGCCTGACAATACCCGCAGGCCCTGCAGGCTTCACAGTACCCACTGGAACTGCAGGCCTCACCGTGCCCAGCGACATCCGACACTACCGTCTCCACCGACCTCACTAACACACACATTCTGACTCTAAAAAAACAATACCTACGTACACGACTATTTTTCTATTAGATACCTACTCTATGAAAATAAAGTTCAAGTTCATAGGGCCTTTGTTACTTCTTTCAATAGAAAGTGCCCAACAACCAATAGATCAGAAGAAGGTCTAGATAATCTGTGACAAATGGTTTGAAATGAAATGATCATTCATATCAAAATCTTTTTGCCATTCACAAGCCCTTGCTCCAGTTCAAACAAAACTTTTTCTGGATTTCGCCCTGCACCATAGTATAAATAAATAAATATCATGGGACACTTGACACCAATTGACCTAGTCCCAAACTAAGCAAAGCTGGTACTATGGGTACAATACATAATTAACCATCCAAGACCCGAGAACAAACATTCGTATTCTTCTTACAAATATCTGCCCCGGCCGGGGATCGAACCTAGGACCTCAAGCTTCGTAGTCAGGTTCTCTAACCACTTAGCCACCTGGTCGTTAAATATACCTAGGTATTACTGGCATTCAAAACCACCTAAATATATTGTATCGAATAAAAAAAAATTAAGTAGGGTATATTACGTTATTAGGAACGTTCATAGTATATTAACGTTCAAATTTGTGTCTTGTAGAGTAAATACTCCACAGAACACAAACACAACACATACTCGTAGATGTGACAAAGTAAGTGTTTTCGAATATTCCAGTGTTTAATACTTAGTAAATTCCTCCCTATTGGACAAATGCTTCTGAATTTTTAAAGCAATGATAATACTGCCTCTATTTGAACAATCCTGAACAATATTATATTTCTAAATGTGTATGGTTATTTCTTTAATTTACTCATGTAACGGTAATTTTAGTGTAATTACCTACGTCAATAATACGTAACGAGTTTTAAAGTAAGCTTTGGTAAAGAAACAAATTAAAGTTTCTATTGCATATAATGTAACCAGTGCACCTGTAGTGAAGTAACACTATTTTTGTAAAATTTTAAAGATGTTCTATAAAAAAAAAAACAGAAATTGTATTCAACGTATTCCAAATTTTACTTAGTTATGGTATTTCCTAGCGATAAGTAATTTTAAGTGTAAGAATATGATTTTGCATTATACCAACAATATAAAAACTATTCTTACTAAGTAATATATTCGAGTTTACTCATCAGTGTCTGTAATTAATTACTGTACCTACTCTGCATGTGTTCAAGTATATTTGTACGTGTGGATTATTAAGAAATTTGTCTTTAGCGTGTATAATTGAATATAATAATAATTATTTTACTTAGTTATAAGAAGTTTTATTTTGACTACGAGTATAAGGTGGCCAGTTATTGGCGATTTACCCCACATTTACCCTATCTCATTTTTATACATAATGCGCTCATCCAGTCCCCCGAATTAAGACTATTTGATGCACCAAAAGGCACTGCGCTCATCACTTAAGTAGTGATCCAGGAAGCTGTCTGCGGTATCACTGTTTTACCGTGTGGTTGACGTATCCAGTTACCCCGCCAGTCTGCAAACAATTCAATATTGCCTCAAGTTTCCCGTAGGTCAACACAGTGTCTGTAGACAAGATGCGCTATTATAGCCGGACGCCGTTAAGCTAGAAGCACTGTGTCGTGTAAGTTAAGTATGTCGATTTCATACATTTAGGGCCTGTTTCACCACTTGTCGACTAACTTTAAGTGACGGATATCAGTGATGCCGCCTCTTGTTTGTTTTGTCCGAATAAACGACGGCATTACTTTTAACTGACAGTTAAAGTTAGTCGTCAAGTGGTGAAACAGACCATTAGGGGCTGTTTCACCATCCATTGATTAGTGTTAACTGACGGTTAAATGTGATGCCGTCTCTATTTGTTTTGTTCGAATAGACGGAGACGGCATGACATTTAACCGTCAGTTAACACTAATCAATGGATGGTGAAACAGCCCCTTAGTATGGTAGGAATGACATCAATAGGACGACACAACAGGCTATATTAATTACGTTTTTTTTAATACTGGGGGAGGCCTTTTTCCAACAGTAGACGTCCTACGGCTGATATAATAATAATGATGCAAAATACCAAATATATGAAACCGATATGCATCTGACGCTGACGCATTATGACAAGCAGTGGTTCTAGATTTAAGATAATTCTAAGTCGATTTTACGCGTAGTCATATGACTGTGCGGTGTGCGAGGAAAATACGCATATAACTTGTACTGATAGGTAGGTAGAAAGTAGAATCAAAGATGGTTTTTATATAAAATGAATATTTTATTACACGACCAATTTGCTATTCTTTTAGCAACGAATAACGTTAGTAATACGATATTTGACAACTAGTGAATTTGCCATATTATACAAGAAATATAGATATAGGTACTAAGCAGTAAATGATTAGCGAAAAAAAAACTCTTAAGTAACTCAAAATCACCTCAAAATAGTAAATTTTTTGAGTGAACTTTATGAACATTCAATTTTGTTGACATATTGATTTTAGATACGAGATTTTTTCAAAGTAGTGATGATATGTGACTCTTTCTGGCGCTACTTGCGTGTGATGACAAATGCTAGTATTGTTAATTCCAATCCTTTATAACTCTGTTATATGTATGTAAAATAACTTAACAATTATTTTTCTGGTTATTCTGTGCATCCATGTCTCAGTTTGTATTTTCGATATGGTTTCACGGGATACCCGTAAAAGTAACAAATTTGGAGTTGAAATAAAAAATCCAAAAAAGACTCCAAAAAACCAATCATAATTATTTTTCCGTTTGATAACACGCATTAACAAGGTTTGATTTATATAACGTAAAGAAAAAGTAGTCACATACCGTATTTGGTTACATTTATCAATTATCTTTAATTTGTTATATACCGTATTTACCTTATTACTAGGTATACGATGAACGACTTGTACGAGTATGTTCACAATAATCCACGATGCTGTACTTAGGTTCATAATTGTTCCTAATAGTACCTATTGCCACCTTCGCCGCGCTCTCCTACAGGTACTTTTCGTTTCAAATTCCAGAAAACTACAAGCATTGTACTACAAAAACACAATTCTATATTATCTACTTAGCTCAATTAGGAAATTAGCGCATGGTGAAATTTGAAACATTACATACTTCGCAACTTAAATTTGTTTTTTGGCTTATTTCGTGTTCAATTCCAACCAATATACTGATAATATACTTAAGTAAAAAAATCTAAGTGTTTCCATGGTTTATTATTATTATTTTCTTTTAATAATAATCACTGATCAGACATAGATCCAATGAACCATGTTGGATGTTAATCGCCATTAAGGAAAAAATGTGAAAATACTTTACTATAGGAAATATTCAAACATAATCACACATTTTTCTACTGAAATATACCTATCTATCATAGTTTTACTGACAGTTAACGAGTATATCCTTTTGGAATTACGTTCTGATCAGTGATCACATTAATTGCAGTCTAATAATCTAATAAATTCAGTTACTTTTAGTGATACTATACAGATCATGTTGTTGGCTCTATTCGTTTTGCCTAAGTCACTCTGACTAAAATAAAAAATAGAAACTTAGGGAGTAATCCCTAAGAATTTCACGTGATACGTTTAACGAAGTTTAGAGCGTAGAAAAAGAAATAAACTGGCTCTGGCAAGAGCAAACTTGCGCACTGCCTTTCCAGTAAACACAACTTGGCCCGGCACTACTTAAGAGTACGAGTTTATCAGTCTTAAAATACTTTGATGAGACTAGTGCTTTTTAATTAAAATCACATCCATATATAATATGTAGTGTCGGTACTACGTACTTACGTTTTATTGTAACAGTCATTCTTATTCAGGCTATCATCTAACTAAGCGAGACACCACGCGTTGGAGCCGCGCTGACACACCATTGAACCTTATTAAAAAATGGAGCACAAAATAGCTTGAACAGTAAAAACATTCAATTCAAGAAGTGGTCTCACGGCTGCCTCGCGAGGTCATCCGCTAGTCATGTTACTGTATTAAAACATAAAACGAAAGAACAATCTTAATATTAAGGCCTCGTGCACTAAATACTACATATTATACATTTTCTAAACGATTATAAGGGATATGTTTAGGTATGTACAGTAAATACGTTGTAATAGTATTGCAATTAATAAAATTGACAATTTATATATATTGGAATAATTAAACCTATTATTGCTAAGTTGATTTCATTTACATACAAGATATGAAAAATTTCATTACAAGCTGAATAAATAGGTTTCAGATTCTTAATAAAATATGACAGTACCTATTCATAATTCCATCGTCAAATTGTCACTACTATTAAAAAACTCGTACCTCAAAATAGATAATTTTTCTTAGTGAACCTTATGAACATTGTGTCAAGGTTCAATTTTGTTGACATATTGATGACAGATACGAGAATTTTTCAAAGTAGTGACGAAATATATCAGCTTTAAAAATAAATTCGCGTAGATAGAATATAAAGATAACTACATATATAAAATTAATCTAGGCTAAAAGTAAACCTGCTTATGTGCGATAAACGCATGAATTCGAGAGAGAAAACATATCAAATGCTCACGCTTGTTTTAACTTTTTTGTATGAAAAATCTTGCAAGTATTACGTTGCAGGGGCGTGGAGTTAATTAGTTGATCGAGCGACATTGCAAGACATCGGCTACATGGTAATTCTAGTCTAGTGTCAGTTCACATGTTCGTATTTACCCTATGGTCAATGGGCCATGACCCAGGGCGGCGAAGCCACATATTTCCGTTTTTTTTCTTCAATGAAATTCTTTATCGTCACTTAATCGGGCGCCAAAACTTCTCAGACCATCAATCTGGTAAGAATGACGAAAGAATTATCGTGTAGCCTTCACGGACTGACGGACTGATGAAAATTCGTCAATGACAGAAAACCAAAATGATGGACTGAACTGAGGCCAGAGTTAGCGTCTAACCAATGTCTAAATATTTGCAAGTTTTTTCTAACTTGTGTAAACTGGACTCAAGCGACATAATTATGATACAAATAATTATAAGACAAATAGCATCATTACAATTTCTACCTGTAATATTTGATGATTAATTAGTATTTTATTTTCTTAAGTAGAAAAACAAAGCTCGTAATGTTTAGGTTTCCAGTCAGTTTACAAAAACGGAATCCTTATACTATAATGCATATAGGATCACTTTGTCATACATCTGTCTGTGTGTCTGTCAAGACCCATTTTCTCAGGAACGCGTGAAGGTATTAAGCTGAAATTAATATCAAATACTCAGGTCTGCTTAAAGAATTTGATACGAACACAACACTACTACAAAATATCAAACGCTCGAAATTTAATAATTGTGAATGCAACTAACTGTGGGATAATGTCATGATAATTTTCTCAATGACTTCTTGTATTTTGAGATGTAGGTGGGCCTTAGGCGGTTCACTGATCAAATTCAACTGTTTACGTTAGTAACTAACCTAATATACTAATATTCTTTGATTGTACTTAAAGAATCGCTACGAGTACAAAAATAAAATAAAAAATTATTACATGGCGACAATATCTTACTAACTAGTTCATATTCTAAACGAATAGTATTGAGTAATTTAAATGAAGTCAATTTTTTTCTAACATACAACAATGTAGGTTAAAATTATATCAAAACAAATAGCTCTAAAATAAATTGGCCTAAAAATTTCATTCACTCACACAAGTGCATGCAGGCAAGCCAGACAATTGTTACCGGGAAAAAATCGGATTATCGCTGTATATAATGTAACTATAGCAATTTCTTTTACGCTATCAATCCTTTACAAGTTCTTCCTTTCCTCACTTGTAATGGATCTAGTGCGAAAAAAAATCACAGCAAATTAAAGGTACTGCCGAAGGAACTACATACTTACTGCGATAATTCGAAAATTCTTGTTTTTATTTTTAATTGAGGTTACTTTGTCGACAAACTTTAAAGCTATTTGGAAACCAGGTTTACAAGATAACTTTAGTCTCATTGGAACCAATTTACCTGCATTTCAGTTGCAACCAAATAAAATTACATTTTAATCTCGAATAAAAAAATAGGCATGACATCTCGAAATTTTATTAAATGTAGCCCAGCTGTATTAGCAGTTGACTACGGAATTAGAGAAAACTTGTGGACCTTGAATATCTTGAGACGCGGACACGAGATTTCGTGATACTTTTAAGACAGTTTTT